>NC_063347.1:13594698-13605700 GCF_021869965.1 Rhincodon typus
CTGAGCTTTTCCAGCAACTTTGTTTTTGTTCCTGATTTACAGCATCCGCAGTTCTTTTGGTTTTTAGAAAAATGGCTTAAACTGAGACTGAAATTCAAGTATCATAATCCACGATAGCAGCATCACAAATTGCTTTATTGAATACGATTTCAGCCATTTGACTTATTTTGGAACAATGTCTTGCTTACCTCAGTCAGGAAGTCAAGTCTTTTTATGTATGAGTATTTGGAGTAAACCAAAACAGGCAGAGCATCATTGGCTGAATCAAGGGCAGCAACACGGAGAGCCTCCTTAATCTTGTAGTGAACAAACTTTTGAGCATTATTTGAGGATTTTAGCTTCTCAGGGATGTAGATACTTGGATAAAGGCATCGCGATGCCTTCCAGAGCCATGCTAACTCGTTATTTCTAGGGATATCTTCCTTTTTGCAATGACCTGTGTAATTGTTAGCTTCATTTTCTTTAAAGTAATTATAGCAGTCTGGAAATTTGTAATAGCCCCAGTGACCCTTTGGTCTCAGAGTCTGTCCTAGTTTTAATGTTTGCTTCATAAAATCTTGTGCAGCATTTTCAAATTCCTCTTTGGCAATCTGGAGAATCTTACTTTCTGGTAAATAGGGGTATTTGCTTCTTACTAGTTCTGCGGACTTTTCCTTGTAGATATGCAGAAGGCCCCAGTTACGTTCCCAAAGTGGTCGCCACTCTTCCCAATCTATCACTGCGAGCCCATGGAAGTCTTTATCCAGTACAGTGGAAATGTCATCTGAAGTTACTTTGAGGTGGTTGGACAGACTGGTGTTCTGCACAAGACCACCATTTACTGGAACCCTCTCACTGGTGTAGTATGGGTAAAGTCCTAATTTGTTTTTGTAAAATATGGTGATATTCTTTCCAACAAAGGTCTCATTTGCATTTTCAACAATATCAAAGACGCTCAGATCCAAATCAACATCAAATTTTGTTTTACACCCCGCTGTAGGTGTGTTCCAAACCACAATAAATGGCTTATTGTGGATAATCGGCGAGGCTGCTGCTGGCTTAAATTCATTTCCCCAGATGATAGCTGGATGGGTAGAGAGATAAAATAGGAAACATGCGAGTAGTGTGAGACCTGATAACATTATTATGGCTCTTTCCTCAGCAGCTGGTGAACCTCTCCCAAACAGACCATTCTGAAAGAGAAAAACCAACAAAGTTCATTTGGAAACTGAAAAAATTACACACTTGATTTGATTTCAAAATCAAATGCTTGAGATCCATCAGGTAATAGTTAGGCACACAGTGTAGAAGTACTGAAGTTTGATTCCCTATCCTGTGCAGTGTTAATTGGTTTCAGACATGACAACATTTGGGCTGCTGTAACTGAATTACCCCATAGTTCAAACTCCCAAAAAGTATTCAGTCACCCTGTATGTTAGCAGGACAAGAACCTTTTACGGTAACAACCTACTGATCAATGTCTCACTCTTGAATGAAGAATGGCTACTTCAATGAAGTTCCAGAAAATGCGTCAACACCAAAAAATCAACACCCAGTAAGATTAACGGGTAGATACTGACTCTGTGTGATTGTATGAAGCTGTTATAGAAGATGTTCTCACTGTTAGTTCCACTTTAGTTAGGAGAGATGATAAAGTTGGCTGCCAATTCACTCCAGTCCAGTTTTACATTATGTGTGAAGTTAAGATCCACCTCAGACAAAAATATAACTTTTAGATCATATCACACTGCAGTGTCATTTATACAACACTGCAAAAGGACAATGCACATTAGGCAGATTCTGTGTCAGGGCTAAAGATCTCTCCACAGAAGAATTTTCTGATCCTACTACTTAACGTCTGTTACTCAAAAATTATTAGAGTCTGTTATAAAGCATGTAATAGGACAGCAGTTATAAATACATAATATTATCAAACAGAGTTGCCACTCTTCTCCCAAACTGTTTCTAACCTAAGGAACCTTTTAAAAATCCATGAAGACCAGATTATTTTCTTTAAGGCTCTTGGAAAGATAAAACTTTTCCCTTTCAAAATATCTCCATGCAATTTACATGAATAACATAATACAGAATTGTAAATATCCTTGTCTGTTACTGCTAAAGCATTTTTTTATAGTTCAGGTTTTATGCACAAAAGTAATTGAATATTAAATAAAATGAGCTGGATTTTATATGCATGGAAACAGGTTATTTGGCCCAACCACACCATACCAGGATTTATACTCCACTGAACCATGTTTCCTTATCTAACTTGATCAGAATAATCCTCCCTACTTCTTTCTCCTTCTCACGCTTATTTCACCTTCCCTGAAATACATATATGTTTGATTTAACCACTTCCTTAGTAGCAAGTTGCACATTTTCACCAGTGTACAGGTTGACCAGTTTGTTCTGAACTCCTTATATGAATTTTTTGGTGACAATCTCTCACTGATGACCTCAAGTTTTCTTCCCACAAGTAGAAATACTCTCTCAGTGTCTACAAAGATCTTCATCATTTTAAAGATCTCTATTCAGCCATTCTATAGCCTTTACTTTTGAATGCATTAGAGAGCCTGTTCTGAGGAAGGGTCATCAGACCCGAAACATTAACTCTGTTTTTTTCCTTCACAGAGGTTGTCAGACCTGCTGGGCTTCTCCAGCAATTTTGTTTTTGTTAGAGGCCCAGCCTGTTCATCTTTTTCCTGAAGTTCTGATATGATCCTTTTTCTTTTGTTTTTACCCTCTCTCAATGTCTGTTAATCATCTTTAAAATATGGTGGACCAAACTGTATATACCAAAACTGAAAATACACTGGGATGGTGGGCAGATTTGCCCCCCGCCCCCCCAAAGCCCCAGAACAGTCCAGGATGATTCACTCACATGAACAATCAGATAAAAATTGCCCTAATATGGGGTGGTATGGCGTCTCAGTGGTTAGCACTGCTGCCTAACAGCACCAGGGACCTGGGTTCGATCCCACCCTCATGCAACTGTCTGAGTGGAGTTTGCACATTCTCCCCCGTGTCAGTCCAAAGATGTGCAGGTTAGGTGGATTGGCCATGCTAAATTGCCCATAGTGTCCAGGGATTTGCAGGCTAGTTGGATTAGCCATGGGAAATGCAGAGTCACAGGGATAGGGTAGGGGGCTGGGTCTGGGTGGAATGCTCTTCAGAGCATCAGTATGGACGCCATGGGTTGAATGGCCTGTTTCTACACTGTAAGGATTCTATGATCTCAGACAGTTAGGATTTGTGAAGGCTGTTCATCTAATCAGAGGTTGTTTCTCCTTCATACCTGCTGCTGATAGGCTCACAGTGAATTTATCATCAGAAAATGATGGAAGAAAAGTAGCCTATGAATGCAATGAGAAGGTTAATGGTAGAAATGAGCAAGTGGACTGGAGTAAGTGCGGCTGGAGCACAGCAAGTGGCCAAGCAAAGCCAGGACCCTTGGCAGAGATAGAGGCATGAAAGTGAGGATGGTGGGGCTAGGAAGCAAAGCAAAGGGCTGGAGGGCAAAGTCAGTCCTCAAAGGGGGACAGAGGAACAGAAAAGTGTGGGAGAGTGAAGCAACAAAAGAGAGAGCAGTTTTGAACATTTCAACAAAGGAATTGTGTACTGTATAAACATTACTATTGTGATGAATCCTGTCAAAAGGATAATTTAATACATCAGTTAATTTCATGAAGGTTTACATTGTTGAGTTGTCACATCTCCAAGTATCTCATGTGCTGTGAGTTACTTGAGGTGCAGTGACTGAGTTAGAGACAAACATGCAACCTTTTAGATGTGACCTTGGAAAGCATGGTTATTGTGATGGATTTTGTGTATAGGTGCATCAGTTATTAAAAAAAAAACAAGTTGCTAACTTATACCTGTTATCCCATGCCAATTTAAACACTGTCATGAAATTCATGCTTTATTTGTGTGATGTTGTTGCTTTAAGTTTAACAGAGTAGTAATGGTTACTAAGGATAGTGTTGGATTCTTCCAAATCTGCATCTGCGTGAGTCCAAATATCCCATTTGTCAACACAAATATGGAAGGTACTGTGATTATGTGGCTCCAACATCTAACAAACGACCTAGTGAGAATGAAAAATGAACCCTCAAAAATTCATCAAAAACCTGGAATTCCCTTCCTAACTGCAATGTTTATTTGCATCAGTTAAAAGAAAGGTGGCTGTTCTCAATGGCAGTTCGGGAATGGAATAAATGCTGAGTTTTCCAACAATACTCCCAGCTCATGAAGGAATTATAAGAAATTTGTCCCCGGACTCTGCATTAATTACATTTATGTTTCACTCTTCATTAATTTATTGGTCCAAATATTGTGAGTACATTCAAACAGGTTCGACTGATGGTATTTCTCTTTAAAATTACCAATATACCTCTTGGTGATTTTTCTGGCCCAGTTTCCAAGACTGGCCAGTCCCTAATTCGTCCATGGAAAGAAACCAGGAAAAAGCCCATTCAGCTTAGGAGTTGTGCTACAGACCAAGACATGCCCCTTCGAACATCCTGCTGTGTTTTGGGGGTTAAAGGTCTCAAAGTCAGTTTGAAAGTGACTGAGGAAAGGTAAGTATGTAATATCAGTGACGGGGTAGGGTGGATGGCAGGTTAGTAACAGAATTGTGTGCCACGTGGGTAAAAGGTAGGTTACAAGGTACATGGATGAGTGTTTATATAGTCATAGAGTCTTACTGCGTGGAAGCAGACCCTTTGGCCCATGCTGACCATAATCCCAACCTAAACTAATCCCATCTGCCTGCGTTTGGCCCATATCTCTCCAAACATTTCTTATTCATGTACTTATCTAAATGTCTTTTGAATGTTGCAACCGCACCTGAATCCACTACTCCCTCTGGCAGTTCATTCCACACACGAACCACTCTCTGTGTATAAAAGTTGGCCCTCATGCCTTTTTTTAATTTTCTCCTCTCACCTTAAAAATAAGTACTTTAGTTTTGAAATCCCCACCTTAGGGAAAAGACACCTGCCATTCACCTTATTTATACTCCTCTATTGGTTGCCCCTGAAAGTAAGCGTGCAGGTGCAGCAGGAAGTAAAGAAGGCAATTGTATGTTTGCCTTCGTAGCGAGAGGATTTGAGTACAGGAACAAGGATGTCTTGCTGCAATTATACAGGGCATTGGTGAGGTCATACCTGGAATATTGTGTCCATTTTCAATCTCCTTATTTGAAAACGTTCTTGCTATAGAGGGAGTGCAGCACAAAGGTTTACCAAATTGATTCCTGGAATGGCAGGACAATGTATGAGGAGAGACTGGGCCGGTTAGGATTGTATTCACTGGAGTTGAGAAGAATGAGGTGGGATCTCACAGAAACCTGTAAAATTCTAACAGGACTAGATAGGTTAGATTTAGGAAGCATGTTTCTGATGGTCGGGGAGTTCAGATCCAGGGGTCACAGTTTAAGGATAAGGGTAAACCTTTTATGACTAAGATGAGAAGAAACATCTTTACCCAGAAAATCGTTAGCCTGCGGAATTCACTACTACAGAAAGCGATTGAGGCCAAAACATTGTGTTTTCAAGGAAGATGTAAATGTAGCTCTTGTGGCTAAAGCGATCGAGGGATATGGGGTGAGGGCGGGATTAGGGTATTGAGCTTGATGATCAGCCATAATCACAATGAATGGTGCAGCAGGCTTGAGGGGTCAAATGGTCCCTTCCTGCTCCTATCTTCTATTTCCTATGGCTTGTTTTGAGAGTTTCAGACACAAGGGAATTGCCCATTGGAAGTTTCAATTTCCTGGGCAGTTCTCACGGAGTTGGTGTTGAGGATTCTGCATGGTCCTGACAGCAAATACAGTCTATACAGCTCCAACAATAACCTGGTCATCAGAATATTCAGCCAATATGTTGAATTTCATTGAGGGCCTTTTGGGAAATAAATTATGCATACTACATTACCCTTGCCTACCTGCAGATTGACAAATAATTTATAAGACACAAATAAATGTGCAGTAATACATTTTTGTAGGAAAATTAGGGAGGTAGGAGTATAAATGCATGTATTGCCACAAGTTGCACCATGTGTTTGCCAGGCCATTTCAAAAAAAGAACAGTGGATGCTGGAAATCTACAACAAAAGCAGAAATTGCTGGAGAAACTCAGCAGGTCAGACAGCATCTTTGGCAGCACACTTATTCAGAACTTCTTCAGAATTGATGGGTTGCTGAACACAAAAAGTTAACTCGCTTTTCTCTCCACAGATGCTGCCAGCCCTGCTGAGTTTCTCTGGCAATTCTGTTTTTGTAAGAAAATAAAAGAGGCACAGTGTTTATTCTGGAGAAAGAGAATTGAAAACTTAGCAGCTCATAGTAAACTTGCACTGAACTTTTAGTTAGACCACAAATGAAAGAATTTTGGTCACTAAATTATCTAAAGGATATAGAGGCACTAGGGAATGTTAATCGAGGATTTTACCAGAAATATTTGGGTATACAAATCAGTGATCAGTGTAGAACCCTACAGTGTGGCGACAGGCCCTTCGGCCCAACAAGTCCACACCGAACCTCAAAGCATCCCACCCAGACCCAATCCGCTATAACCCACCTAATCTACACATCCCTGAACACTTCGGGCAATTTAGCATGGCCAATGCACCTAGCCTGCACATCTTTGGACTGTGGGAGGAAACCAGAGCACCCGGAGGAAACCCACTCAGACACAGGGAGAACGTGCAAACTCCACACAGACAGTCGCCCGAGGGCAGAATTGAAGCCGGGTCCCTGGCGCTGTGAGGCAGCAGTGCTAACCACTGGGCCACCGTGCCACATATAGGACTCAAGGAACATCTGCATATAGCTATGTACCTCCACACTGGTAAATTCCCAAACCAATTCATACCTAGAGTCAGACGTTGTATGCAACTACTCAAGTCTTATGTTGGTGCTTGTGCATTGAAGCCACATGGCACTGAATCTGTTTGCAAGAACAAAGTGCAAAGGTCACTTTATGCATCGTTTAGTGTTTTTATTTTGTAAAAGCTGCTTTTTCTCCAAATTTCTGCCTCATTTAAGGTCTTTTCCATCATAGCTACTCAAAATTGTTTCAGACCAATGTGTTATCACAGCAAAGCTGTGGCAAAAAAGGCCTCTTCCATGGTGAGAATACATGTCAGTCTTTTAAAAAAAAAATTGCATGTTTCACCATTTCTATTTGTGAGATCTTAAGATCCATACTGAAATTTAAATAATGAGCCCAATTTGAACATGATGCATCAAATGTCAAGGAAGGCAAATACATTCTTCAGTATGAAAGAGAACAGTTGCTATGTCTCTGTAATCTGATATGTTGGTGTTCTTGATCTTGCACGTTCTGATCTTGCATTTTAACAACCATAAAACATGCAGTTTGGACATCAGCCTTTCTAGTTACATGTAAGCATTATCAGAATTAACACTCACCGCTGAAATGGCCTTTAATCTTTTTTGTTTTTGACGATAGAATTCAGGAAAGCTTTTAGAGTTTAAAGGGTTATAGAATCAATGGAGCACTCCACTCGATGCTACAATGCAGTGAATTCTTAGGATGACTTAATTAATTCAGCCTTATTTTTTTGAGCTGTTTGGCCGGGATCTCTGTTCAAGATACAGTGATTGGTTGATCACCATTTCTCCCACCACTAATCCTTTACAACTATTAAATCAGGAAAGGATTGACAGGCTTGGTCTCTTCTCTCTTAACAAAGCCAGAGTGGTGACCTAATAGAAAACTTGATAATTAAGATTATTTCTGATACAGTGGATCCGGATAGAATGTTTTCTCTTTGTGGGAAAAAAAACATAAGTCAAAGTCATCAATATAAGACCGTCATCAAGAAATCCATGAGGGAATTCAGAAGAAACGTTTTTTTTTACTTAAACAGCAGTAAGAATGTGAAACTTAGTACTACAGGGGAGCTAACGAGGAGAATTTTAAGAGGTATTCAAGCACTTGCAAGATAAAGGAATAGATGTTTCGAAAGTAGATTTAGATGAAGAATGATAGGAGTCTCGTGTTCAGCATAAACTGGTGTAACCAAGTAGCTTATTTTTGTGCTGTATATCCTATGTACTCTCTCAGTTACCTTATTAAAGAATTCAACAAGGTTGATAAATTATTCCACTTTTAAGATCCAACATGACTGAGAATGTTAAATATCTTTAGTTTATTTCCTTAGCGGTTTTTCAAAATGTATCTTTCAGTGCAAATGCTCTGTATTTGGCAATTGTAAAAGATAATTTTATGTAAATATGTTGTCTACTGTTTGTCATTTTACGTTTTAATCCAGAAACCTTTATCCAAAATTTATTTCTGTCACTGATGCAAGCACCTGGCACAGCACGGATATATTTAGAATCATAGAGTCAGCACAGAAACAGCACAGAAACAGACCCTTCGGTCCAAACTTGTCCATGCCAACCAGTTATCCTAAAATAAATCTAGTCCCATTTGCCAGCTTCTGGACCATATTCCTCTAAGCACTTCCTATTCATATACCCATCCAGATGCTTTTTAAATGTTGTAATTGTACCAGGCTCCACAACTTCCTCTGGCAACTCTTTCCATACATGCACCACCCTCTGTGTGAAAAAGTTGCCCCTTAGGTCCTTTTAAATCTTCCCCTTCTCACCTTAAACCTATGCCCTCTAGTTTTGGACTCGCCCACCCTGGGAAAAGACCATGTCTACTTACCATATCAATGCCACTCATGATTTTATAAACCTCTGTAAGGTCACCCCTCAGCCTGTGATGCTCCAGGGAAAACAGCCCCAGACTATTTAGCCTGTCCCTATAGCTCAAACCCTCCAACCCTGGAAACATCATTGTAAATTTTTTCTGAACTCTTTCAAGTTTCACAACATCCTTCCTATAGTAGGGAGACCAGAAATGCACACAGTATTCCAAAAGTGTCCTAACCAATGTCCTGTACAGTCGCAACATGACTTCGCAACTCCTATACGCAATGCACTGACCAATAAAGGCAAGCATAGCAAACACCTTCTTCACCATCCTATCTACCTGCTACTCCACTTTCAAAGACCTATGAGCCTCCAAGGTCTCTTTGTTCAGCAACACGTCCCAGGATGTTACCATTAAGTGTATAAGTCCCGCCCTGATTTGCCTTTCCAAAATTTAAGCACTAAAATACAACGCAACAAAAAGCATTGCTGCAACATAAAATTTTCATTGTGCAAAAAATACTAATTTTAGTGTACTGCAATAAGCCTTCCCTGCATAATTAATAAAGGTTTCACAATATTGTGGTAAATGTCACAATTCATTCAAGATTTACAGTTTAACTTCCAATGGAAATCAATGTCGAAAAAAACGTGAAATTATTTATAAGGGACTGAAAAAGATCTCTATCATACTTGCTTAACTTCACAGCAATCCTGAATATTATTAAATGCTTATAGTGAGTAAAACTACATGCTCCTTGTATTCAGTACATGTACTCCAAGAACTTCCAAATTTTCACAAACATTATATAAACACTGTTCTCCATTTCTTTTACATTTCTCATATATGAAGCATGTGCATGCTAACCCTCTCCATGGTCTCCTTTCATACAGCATAGACTTCTAGATAATAACATACTACTTAATTCAATATCACTGTGTTCATATAGCCCATACCTTCACTACTGTGTAACCTCTATTTCCATGTCAACATGTACAGCAAAAATATTTTATGAAAATTAAATTATCAATGATTGTTTAATTTTCTGAAGTATTTTTATTTATAAGTTTTCTCCAGCCTGTTTTTACATTTTCATTCATGGTACTTTTGATTAAAAATTGTTGCTGATTCTTATCGCAGAGAAGTCAAATATCTTTCCTTTCGTTGTGTGTTGCAAGTACTCAGTAGATTAAGAACTTAAAAATAAACCTTACAGAGCTGTTGTTCTGTTCTGAAAAGCATATTTATTTTTTTTGATGAACATGGAAAATGAAGCTCTGGTTCTACAAACTTTTATTACACACATTTTGTAAGAGACTCGTATTAAATATATTGTACCCGTAAATAAGACAATGTGCAAGACAGTTTACTTACTCACCACTGCTCAGACTTTCTGCGTCTTGTGACAGAAAGACTGAAGAATCAAATTAATTTGCATTTCTGTATTACATCATCACATCCTGAGGATGTCTCAAGACACTTTTCAGCCAAAGTTTGCTTTATGTTGGAAATCGCTGTTGCTGCTGGTCTTTTGTAGAACTGTTGACAGTCAAAGTTACTTTGTTGTTCCACACAACCCAACAGCAGTAGGAAAGCACTTATATTTTGAGAATTGTTTCTTGAGCTGATGTATTTCCTTCAAGATAGTTTTGTTTTGATAGCTTTTTTGAGAGTTTGACCAAGCTTTTAGTCATCCATCTTAATACTTCTCTCTTTGACTTGATATTGAGTTTTTTTTTGTTTGTTCTGTGAAATGCTTTGAGCCATTCTAGACCGATAGATGCAGGAGCAAATTACTGCAGATGCTGGAATCTGTACTAAAAACAAAAAATGTTGAAGATCACAGTGGGTCAGGCAGGATCCATGGGGAGACAGCAAGCTCTCAGAGCTGTTGTGAAGTGTGGAGGGGAGCATTTATGCAATAGTGGGGGTGGAGTGAGTGCGATGTGGTGGTGGTGGGAAGCGCTGGGGAGAAAAGGTGTTGACAAAGCAGATAAAGTGATCAGAATGTGAGAATGGCAGAACAATGGTGCGTCTAACTGCCAGACTGGAAAGAAGACAGTCCCACTGGAATAGGGGCACGGGAGAGAGGACATGGCGGCAGAGAATGTAACAAGTAAAGCTAAAAGAAAGGCAAGGAATGGGAGTGGGTTTATAATTTGAATGTGTTGACTCAATATTAAATCCAGAAGGCTGTAGAGTGCCTAGTCTGAAGATGAGATGATGTTCCAGAGATAGTAGGAACTGCAGATGCTGGAGAATCTGAGATAACAAGGTGTAGAGCTGGAAGAACACAGCAGGCCAAGCAGCATCAGAGGAGCAGGAAGGCTGAC
>NC_063347.1:13605800-13606259 GCF_021869965.1 Rhincodon typus
GATGGGGGTGGGACTTGAGGTGGGAGGAGGGGATAGGTGGGAGGAAGAACAGGTTAGGGAGGCGGGGACAAGCTGGGCTGGTTTTGGGATGCAGTAGGGAGAGGGGAGATTTTGAAGCTTGTGAAATCCACATTGATACCATTGGGCTCCCAAGCGGAATATGAGTTGCTGTTCCTGCAACCTTCGGGTAGCATCATTGTGGCACTGCAGGAGGCCCAGGATGGACATGTCATCTGCGGAATGGGAGGGGGAGTTGAAATGGTTCGCGACTGGGAGGTGCAGTTGTTTAGTGCGAACCGAGCGTAGGTGTTCTGCAAAGCGGTCCCCAAGCCTCCGCTTGGTTTCCCCAATGTAGAGGAGGCCACAACGGGTACAGCGGATGCAGTATACCACATTAGCAGATATGCAGGTGAACATCTGCTTGATGTGGAAAGTCTTCTTGGGGCCTGGGATGGGGGT
>NC_063347.1:13606359-13608087 GCF_021869965.1 Rhincodon typus
GCGGGAGACACGGTCGAGGGCATTCTCGACCACTGAGGGGGGGAAGTTGCGGTCCTTGAAAAACGAGGACATCTGAGATGTACGGGAGTGGAATGCTGAGGCCAGGCACCAACTCTCTGACACCTCCTCCTACCGCCCCCTTGATCATGGCCCCACCCCCCGACCACCAAACCATCATCTCCAAAACCATCCATAACCTCATCTCTTCAGGTGACCTCGCACCCACAGCCTCCAACCTCATCGTTCCCCAACCCTGCACCGCCTGCTTCTATCTCCTTCCCAAAATCCACAAACCTGACTGCCCTGGTCGACCCATTGTCTCCGCCTGCTCCTGCCCCACCGAACTTATCTCCACCTATCTGGACTCCATTTTCTCCCCCTTGGTCCAGGAACTCCCTACCTATGTCCGTGACACCACCCACACCCTCCACCTCCTCCAGAACTTCCAATTCCCCGGTCCCCAACATCTCATCTTTACCATGGACGTCCAGTCCCTGTACACCTGCATTCCCCATACAAATGGCCTGAACGCCCTCTGCTCCTTCCTGTCCTGCAGGCCCGACCAGTCCCCCTCCACTGACACCCTCATCCGCTTAGCTGAACTCGTCCTCACCCTCAACAACTTCTCTTTCAATTCCTCCCACTTCCTACAGACAAAGGGGGTGGCCATGGGTACCTGCATGGGCCCAAGCTATGCCTGCCTCTTTGTAGGTTACGTGGAACAATCCCTCTTCCGTACCTACACTGGCCCTAAACCCCACCTCTTCCTCCATTACATTGATGACTGTATTGGCGCTGCCTCGTGCTCCCACGACGAGCTCGAACAGTTCATCCACTTCACCAACACCTTCCACCCCAACCTTAAGTTCACCTGGACCATCTCTAATACATCTCTCTCCTTCCTGGACCTCTCTGTCTCCATCTCCAGCAACCACCTAGAAACCGATATCCATTTCAAGCCCACTGACTCCCACAGCTACCTAGAATACACCTCCTCCCACCCACCTTCCTGCAAAAATGCCATCCCCTATTCCCAATTCCTTCGCCTCCACTGCATCTGCACCCAGGATGAGGCATTCCACTCCCGTACATCTCAGATGTCCTTGTTTTTCAAGGACCGCAACATCCCCCCCTCAGTGGTCGAGAATGCCCTCGACCGTGTCTCCCGCATTTCCCGCAACTCATCCCTCGCACCCCCTCCCCGCAATAACAACCAAAACAGAATTCCCCTCATCCTCACGTACCACCCCACCAACCTCCGGATCCAATGCATCATCCTCCAACACTTCCGCCATCTGCAATCCGACCCCACCACCAAAGACATTTTTCCCTCCCCACCTTTATCTGCTTTCCGGAGGGACCACTCTCTCCGTGACTCCCTTGTCCGCTCCACACTCCCCTCAAGCCCCACCTCACCCGGCACTTTTCCCTGCAACCGCAGGAAGTGCTACACCTGCCCCCACACCTCCCCCCTCACCCCCATCCCAGGCTCCAAGAAGACTTTCCACATCAAGCAGATGTTCACCTGCACGTCTGCTAATGTGGTATACTGCATCCGCTGTTCCTGTTGTGGCCTCCTCTACATCGGGGAAACCAAGCGGAGGCTTGGGGACCGCTTTGCAGAACACCTACGCTCGGTTCACACTAAACAACTGCACCTCCCAGTTGCGAACCATTTCAACTCCCCCTCCCATTCCGCAGACGACATGTCCATCCTGGGCCTCCTGC
>NC_063347.1:13613087-13614614 GCF_021869965.1 Rhincodon typus
CGGACAAGGGAGTCATGGAGAGAGTGGTCCCTCCGGAAAGCAGATAAAGGTGGGTAGGGAAAAATGTCTTTGGTGGTGGGGTCGGATTGCAGAAGTGTTGGAGGATGATGCGTCAGATCCGGAGGTTGTTGGGGTGGTACATGAGGACGAGGGGGATTCTGTTTTAGTTGTCATTGCGGGGAGCGGGTGTGAGGGATGAGTTGCGGGAAATGCGGGAGACACGGTCGAGGGCATTCTCGACCACTGAGGGGGGGAAGTTGCGGTCCTTGAAAAACGAGGACATCTGAGATGTACGGGAGTGGAATGCTGAGGCCAGGCACCAACTCTCTGACACCTCCTCCTACCGCCCCCTTGATCATGGCCCCACCCCCCGACCACCAAACCATCATCTCCAAAACCATCCATAACCTCATCTCTTCAGGTGACCTCGCACCCACAGCCTCCAACCTCATCGTTCCCCAACCCTGCACCGCCTGCTTCTATCTCCTTCCCAAAATCCACAAACCTGACTGCCCTGGTCGACCCATTGTCTCCGCCTGCTCCTGCCCCACCGAACTTATCTCCACCTATCTGGACTCCATTTTCTCCCCCTTGGTCCAGGAACTCCCTACCTATGTCCGTGACACCACCCACACCCTCCACCTCCTCCAGAACTTCCAATTCCCCGGTCCCCAACATCTCATCTTTACCATGGACGTCCAGTCCCTGTACACCTGCATTCCCCATACAAATGGCCTGAACGCCCTCTGCTCCTTCCTGTCCTGCAGGCCCGACCAGTCCCCCTCCACTGACACCCTCATCCGCTTAGCTGAACTCGTCCTCACCCTCAACAACTTCTCTTTCAATTCCTCCCACTTCCTACAGACAAAGGGGGTGGCCATGGGTACCTGCATGGGCCCAAGCTATGCCTGCCTCTTTGTAGGTTACGTGGAACAATCCCTCTTCCGTACCTACACTGGCCCTAAACCCCACCTCTTCCTCCATTACATTGATGACTGTATTGGCGCTGCCTCGTGCTCCCACGACGAGCTCGAACAGTTCATCCACTTCACCAACACCTTCCACCCCAACCTTAAGTTCACCTGGACCATCTCTAATACATCTCTCTCCTTCCTGGACCTCTCTGTCTCCATCTCCAGCAACCACCTAGAAACCGATATCCATTTCAAGCCCACTGACTCCCACAGCTACCTAGAATACACCTCCTCCCACCCACCTTCCTGCAAAAATGCCATCCCCTATTCCCAATTCCTTCGCCTCCACTGCATCTGCACCCAGGATGAGGCATTCCACTCCCGTACATCTCAGATGTCCTTGTTTTTCAAGGACCGCAACATCCCCCCCTCAGTGGTCGAGAATGCCCTCGACCGTGTCTCCCGCATTTCCCGCAACTCATCCCTCGCACCCCCTCCCCGCAATAACAACCAAAACAGAATTCCCCTCATCCTCACGTACCACCCCACCAACCTCCGGATCCAATGCATCATCCTCCAACACTTCCGCCATCTGCAATCCGACCCCACCACC
>NC_063347.1:13614714-13644634 GCF_021869965.1 Rhincodon typus
TGCCCCCACACCTCCCCCCTCACCCCCATCCCAGGCTCCAAGAAGACTTTCCACATCAAGCAGATGTTCACCTGCACGTCTGCTAATGTGGTATACTGCATCCGCTGTTCCTGTTGTGGCCTCCTCTACATCGGGGAAACCAAGCGGAGGCTTGGGGACCGCTTTGCAGAACACCTACGCTCGGTTCACACTAAACAACTGCACCTCCCAGTTGCGAACCATTTCAACTCCCCCTCCCATTCCGCAGACGACATGTCCATCCTGGGCCTCCTGCAGTGCCACAACGATGTTACCCGAAGGTTGCAGGAACAGCAACTCATATTCCGCTTGGGAACCCTGCAGCCCAATGGTATCAATGTGGACTTCACAAGCTTCAAAATCTCCCCTCCCCCTACCGCATCCCAAAACCAGCCCAGCTCGTCCCCGCCTCCCTAACCTGTCCTTCCTCCCACCTATCCCCTCCTCCCACCTCAAGTCCCATCCCCATCTCCTACCTACTAACCTCATCCCGCCCCCTTGACCTGTCCGTCCTCCCTGGACTGACCTATCTCCTCCCTATCTCCCCACCTACACTCACCTTTACTGGCTCCATCCCCACCTCTTTGACCTGTCTGTCTCCTCTCCACCTATCTTCTCCTCTATCCATCTTCTATTGAACTCCCCCTCTCTCCCTATTTATTTCAGAACCCCCTTCCCCTCCCCCATTTCTGAAGAAGGGTCTAGGTCCGAAACGTCAGCCTTCCTGCTCCTCTGATGCTGCTTGGCCTGCTGTGTTCATCCAGCTCTACACCTTGTTATCTTGTATGAGATGATGTTCCTCCAGTTTGTGCTGTGATTCACTGGTACATTGCAGCATGCCAAGGACAAACAAGGGGACATGTGAGCAGGACGCTGTGTTAAAATGACCGGTGACAGGAAGGTCGGAGTCATGCTGGCAAACGGACTAGAGGGGTATTCCAAAGCGGTCACCCAGTCTGCATGTGGTTTCTCCAATGTAGAGTAGGCCACACTGGGTGCAGCAAACACAATACACAAGACTGGGGGAGGTACAGGTGAAATGCTGCTTCATCTGAAAAGACCTGTTTAGGCCCTGGGATGGTGAGCAGGGAGGAGGTGAAGGGACAGGTTTTGCACCTTCTGTGGTTACATGGGAACGTGCATGGAAAGTGGGAGCAGTGTTTGTGGTCGAGGAATGGACCAGAGTGTTCCAGAGGGAACGATCCCTGTGATATACAGATCGATAACTGGTCTGCTGAAAACTTATCATGGTAGTAGTGCCAAATTTTGTTCACAAAACAAATAATGTCGCAATTGTAATTGATAATATATTTATAGATAATAATTGAAATAAAATAAAGTATAAAATAATATAAGGACAGCACACAAATGGTTATGTTACATTGCAAACATGGGTCTCCTTGGTTTACAGGATAGAAGTGAAGGACCTCCTACGCTCTGTATTTTGAATTAAAGCATTGTATGTTGTCATACTGAGTTCATTAAATTCTCCATTATTGACATATTATTTGAGTTTTATACAGTAGGAGACCAGACTATCTCATGGCTTATTCATTCTGTATCTTACTTGTGGAACAGTATTGTTTTTACTCCTTAATTGCATTGGATCTTTACTTTCCTGTAGTTGTGACAAGAGAAGCTGTAATGGGAAGTGGGATTCAAGAGTTTTCTAGCAAACGTCATAAAAATTTTCTTCTGCCTTTCAGCAGAATGCATTCAATTGTTTGATTAGGCTACGATGTGGAGGTGCCGGTGTTGGACTGGGGTGGACAATGTCAGAAATTACACAACACCAGGTTATAGTCCAACAGGTTTACTTGAAAACACAAGCTTTCGGAGTCTTACTCTTTCTTCAGGTGTTGGTGAGAGAGGTAGTATCAAACCCAGAATTTATAAGTAAAAGATCAAAGGGTCACACCACTGATGAGGATGTACTAAACAAACCTAAGATGCTGTTAAATCTTTAATCAGTTGGAAGGTTTTAATTGATTAATATGTATATGTAAATCCCTGAATTCCTTTGAAGTCACTGTCCTGAGAGAACTAAAGGTTTTATCAGTATAAAGAAGAGGTGACATTTTAGGTCCCATAATGCATGTTAGGTATGAGGCCTTGTTTAGAATCTGTTTGTGTTTTGGTTTGGAGTCAGACTGGTTTTATTTCTAAAGCCACATTGACTGACTGTCTATAAATTGTGTGCTTTTTGAACAAAACAGACTGTATCTGCAAATACAAATTCACCCCATAGATTCACATGTGCGTGTGCGTGTGTGAGGGAGAGTGAGAGTCTCGGCGTGTGTGAGAGAGGGTGCGAGAGTGAGTGTGTGTGTGGGGGAGAGTGACAGTGTGTGTGTTTGTGGGGAGAGTGAGTGAGTGAGTGAGTGAGTGTGTGTGTGTGTGTGTGTGTGTGTGTGTGTGTACGCCCATATGCTTGAGAGAGTGTGTCTATGAGCGAGGATCTGTGTGAGAATGTGTGTATGAGAGAGAGAGAGAGTGTATGTGTGTGTGAGACAGTGTGTTTGTGTAAGTGAATGTGTGGGGGATGCTGGTGTAGAGTGCCGAAGACGTGGTTGAGTTCACAGCAAACTACCCAGCCTTCAGGACAACATCGACCACAACACTATGAAGCCCTGTCATGTCAGCCCCTGCAAGACATGTCAGATCTTCCACATGGACACTACCATCACACTTGGGAATACCACCCACCGCATGCACGGCAGATACTCATGTGACTCAGCCAACATTGTCTATCTCATACACTGCAGGCAAGGATGCTCCGAGGCGTGGTATATTAGCGAGACCATGCAGATGCCACAACAACGGATGAATGGACACTACGCAACAATCGCCAGACAAGAATGTTCCCTCCCAGTGGGTGAACACTTCAGTGGTCAAGGACATTCAGCCTCGGATCTTTGGGTAAATGTCCTCCAAGATGGATTTCAGGATACACAACAATGCACAGTCGCTGAGCAGAGGCTGATAGCCAAGTTCGGTACCCATGAGGATGGCCTCAACCAGGATCTTGGCTTCATGTCGCACTGCAGGTGACCCCTCCACACTATACAATCACACACACACGCACATGCATACATAAACACACGCTCACTTATGTAAACACACACACAGGTCTTCTCTCATATACACACTGTCTCTCTCACACACACACTCTCACACAGATTCTCTCTCGTACACACACTCTCACAGATTCTCTCTGATACATACACTGCCTCAGTCTCATGCACACTCTCACACAGATCCTCTGTCATACACACACTGTCTCTCTCTCTCTCTCTCACACACACACACACACTTTCTCTCCACACACACACACACACTCTCCCTCTCTCTCACACACACACACATAATCTCTCTCTCTCTCTCTCCATACACACACACATAATCTCTCTCTCTCTCCATACACACACACACACACACACACTCTCCCTCTCTCTCACACACACACACTCACTCTCGCACCCTCCCCCCAACACACACACTCTTACTCACTTTCCCTCACACACACACACACACACACACACGTGTGACTCTATGGGGTGAATTTGTATTTACAGATACATTCCACTTTGTTCAAAAGGCACACAATTTATAGACAGTCAGTTAATGTGGCGTTTTATGAATTCTTACTTTTAAAACCAGTCTGACTCCTAACCAAAACACAAACAGCTTCTAAAAAAGACCTCACATTTCTGAAGAAGGGTCTAGGCCCGAAACATCAGCCTTCCTGCTCCTCTGATGCTGCTTGGCCTGTTGTGTTCATCCAGCTCTACACCTTGTTATCTCATACTTAACATGCATTGTCTGACCTAAAATGTCACCTCTTCTTTACACTGATAAAACCTTTAGTTCTCTCAGGACAGTGGCTTCAAAGGAATTCAGGGATTTACGTATACATATTAATCAATTAAAACCTTTCAACTGATTAATGATTTAACAGCATCTTAGGTTCGTTTAGTACATTCTCATCAGTGGTGTGACCCTTTGATCTTTTACTTATAAATTCTGGCTCTGATACTACCTCTCTCACTTACACCTGAAGAAACAGTAAGACTCCGAAAGCTTGTGTGTTCAAATAAACCTGTTGGACTATAACCTGGTGTTGTGTGATTTCTGAACTTGATTATGCTAGAAATACCTTTGGTTTGTGCTAGCTAGAAACAATTTCAGTGCTAATTTATGAATGCTTTTAGGTTTGTTCTCTTGTTTTTTGGTAGAAGTGGGCTGAAGAGTGGCAGGAAACTGGAAGCTCAGAATAATTGTTGCAGATGGAACATTGCCCTGTCTGTGTTTCATCCCCCTAATGTAGAGGAAACCACATTGTGAGTAATGAAAACAGGATACTGGATTGCGTGCAGTGCAGGTAAATCATTGCTTCACCTGGAAGGTGATCCATCTCTCTGTCTATCTTTCTTTCTGGGCTCCATTCCACCTATCACTTAGTCTGTTACCCTCTGTCTTCCGCATATACACCACCTTTTCCTAGCTACGATCAGTTCTGAAGACAAGTCACTAGACCTAAAACACTAGTTCTGTTTCTTTTTCCACAGATATTGCCAGACCTGCTGAGTTTCTCCAGCAACTCCTTTATTTAGATTTCCAGTGTTCACTGTCCTTTGTTTTATCATCGATATTGATAGGTTAAGTATGTGGGCAAAATGTTGGCAAATGGAGTAGAACGTGGAAAAATGTCAAGTTGCTCATTTTGGAAGGGAAAACAAAAGAACAGAGTATCAATGGAGAAAAACTATAGCAAGCTTGTGGTTGGGGTTACTTGTGTACTAAACACAGAAAGCTAGCACACAGATGACGCAAGTGATCACAGAATCCCTACAGTGTGGAAGCAGGCTATTTTGCCCATTGAGTCCACACCAACCCTCCAAAGAGCATGGCACCCAGGCCTATCCCCCTACCCTATCCCTGCCTTTCCTGTGGCTAATCCACCTAACCTACACATCTTTGGACTGTGGGAAGAAACCAGAGAAGTTGGAGGAAACCCAGTCAGACATGGGGAGAATGTGCAAACTCCACACAGTCACCCAAGGGTAGATTTGGACCTGGGTCCCTGGTGCTATGAGGCAGCAATGCTAATCACTGAGCCACAATGCTGCCCCAGGAAGGCTAGCGGAGTGTTGGTCTTATTTCAAGGGAGTTGCAGTATAACAGAAGGGAAGTCTTACTGCATTTGTATAAGATGCTGATGAGACCACATCTGGAGGACTGTGCACAGTTTTGGTCCTCTTATTTAAGAAAGTACATCATTTTATTGGAGCAGTTCAGAGACGATTCACTAAAATGATCTCCAGTATGGAGAGATTATCATAAGAGCAAAGGTTGAACAGGTTGGGACTCTACTCATTGGAAATTAGAAGAATAAGAAGTGATCTCATTGAAACGTATGGATTCTTAAGGGGCTTGACAGGGTAAATGTTGAGAGGATGTTTCCCCTCATGGGAGAACCTAGGACTGGAAGGCATAGTGTCAAAATAAAGCAATACCAATTTAAGACTGAAATAAGGAATTTCTTCTCTCAGAGGGCTGAAAGTTTTTGGAACTCCTTGGCACAGAGAGCTATGGGGGCAAAGTCCTTGTACATATTTGAGGCTGAGATAGCTATATTCATGCTCAGTAGGGCAATCAAGGATTATGGGGAAAATGCAGGAAAGTGGATGTGAGGAATATCGGATCAGCCATGATCCTAATGAATGGGGAAGTAGGCTTAAGTGGCCAAACTATCAACTCTTGTTCCTATTTCCTACCTTAAAAGGGCATTGGTTTCTCGAGTCTAATTATAATCTGGATTTTAAATTTGGTTAAAACTGTACACAGTGAAGTTCTCAATGGTCTACTAGTTTTGGTATGCACTTAAACAATTAATTGCTAATGGGGCAGTAGTGTGTTACTATCATTGTTCCAGGAATAGAGAAGGTAAAAATCACACAGAGCTCTGGCTGCTGAATACTGTATACAGATCCTTTGTGGAACAGTGCTTATGGAGATCTGGTGAAAACATAATCAAGAACGAGTATGGCTACCTTCCTTAACTGGCTTGCTGTTACTCACCGCAATGTCTACTTGAGTGAGTCTTCTGACGTGGTATCATGCCAGTGTGTGAGAATCATGTTGTAATAATGGTTAAGTACTGCTGGGAAAGAAGTAGAGAAACTGGGCTAAAATACCATATAAAAAGGCCAAATGATCTTTCTATATTCCTTGCTTTCCTTCGTGAACATACTGAACATCAGCCATCAAAAAAAATGTTTTGTGAGGAAAAGGACACCACACAATTTTGGTCCATGCAAGATCCCATTTCCTCTCTAACCTATCTGGGGTTTGACTTGTTTATAATTGTTTTCTTGATGTAATTTGCCCCATGTTGATGCAGGTGGCCGAAAGGACCACAGAATTGTTAAAGCAAATTTTATTCAGTGCATTTCAGGTTTTTGTGCTAGAAGCAAGCTCCATCCAGAAAACTGGCGACACATCTACTGTGAATGAATCACCATTGGCAGTTTCCACTTGTTTGCAGACCTTTAAGGAGTTTCCAAACAAACAAAGGTTTGCCAAGGTTTCACATTGTGGACTGATTAGCAAGGTTAGATCACATGGAATTCAGGGAGACCTAGCCATTTGAATACAAAATCGGCTTGAAGGTAGTAGAGACTTGTTTTTTGGACTAGAGGCATGCGACCAGCAGTGTGCCACATGGATTGGTGCTGGGCCCGTTGCCTTTTGTTATTTATATAAATGATTTGGATTTGAATATAGGAGGAATGGTTAGTAAGTTTGCAGATGAATTGGTGGTGTAGCGGACAGTGAAAGTAATCTCAGAGTACAAAAGGATCTTGATCAGATGGGCGAAAGAGTGGTAGATGGAGTTTAACTTACATAAACGTGAGGTGTTGCATTTTGGTAAGGCAAATGGGGGCAGGACTTATTCACTTAATGATAAGGTCCAGGGAAGCGTCGCCAAACAAAGAGATTTTGGGATGCAGATTCATAGTTCCTTGAATGTGTAGTCACAGACAGATAGTGTAGCGAAGAAGGCGTTGGTACACTTGCCTTTACTAGTGAGTGCTTTGAGTACAAGATCTGGGATGTCATGTTACAGCTGTACAGGACATTGGTTAGGCCCATTTTGGAACACTGCATTCAGTTCTGGCCTCTTTGCTATAGGAAATACAACCACAGCAATGTGGTTGACTCATAACTGCCCTCTGGGCAATTAGGGATTGGCAAAAAAAATGCTGGCCTAGCCAGCAATGCCCTCATGCCATGAATGAATAAAGCAATTTGCTAAACTTGAAAGGGTTCAGAAAGAATTTACAAGAACAAGGATGTTGCCATGGTTGGAGCTAATAGGGAGAGGCTGAATTGGCTGGGGCTTTTACCCCTGGAGTGTCAGAGGCTGAGGGAGGACCTTATACAGGTTTATAAAATCATAAAGGGCACGGATAGGGTGAAAAACCAAGGTCTTTTTCTCAGGATAGGGGAGTCCAAAGCTAGACAGCACAGGCGTAAGGTGAGGTGGGGGGGAGATTTAAAAGGGACCTAAGGGTCAACGTTTTCATTCAGAGTGTGGTGCGTGTATGGAATGAGCTGCCAGAGAAAGTGATGGAGGCTGGTACAATTACATTTAAAAGGCACTTGAATGGTTATATGAATAGGAAGAGTTTAGAGGGAAATGGGCTAAATGCTGGCCAATGGGACTAAATTAATTTAGGATATCTGGTTAGCTTGGGCATGTTGGATAGAAGGATCTGTTTCTGTGCCGTACATCTCTATGACTCCATGCCAATGGTGACCATAAGTAGGGGAAAATGGATTGTTTGTGCTGAAAGCGGCCCATGTGATGACAGGGCCTGAGGTGTCGGGCCGGGCAAAAGACATGGTCGGCATGGACGAGTTGGACCGAAGAGTCTGTTCCCGTGCTGGACAACTCTATGATTTTGAGCACAGGACACTAAGAGATTTTGAACATTTTCAGAAAAATGCTATTCACAGGTAGTGTATTGACACTGCAACTAAAAACATGTTTTGTGATATATCCCTTTTCAGTTGCATTACTAATCTTATTTACAAAGATCCATCTTTAAAGCAAAAATTTATTTTTAAAAAAAGTAATATTATAAAACACTGTCCAATTATGCGGACTCCTGGCAGAATCTGAATTCAGGAAATATGCAAGTGAGTTTCTATTAAAAAAAACCTGGGAGGGAAAAGAAAAACTTTCACAGATATTGCAGTTTGTGTTATTTTGCTAAAATTACTGCTTGTGTCCAAAAATTGATGATTGTCTGATTTAGTAATATGAAGTGATACTTTGCAGGTCTAAGTGCTATGGCCAGTGAGCCACGTGTGGGAACATTTCAACAATTAAAAGAATTTATTTTATTGTTGCCTGAACAACAAATAGGACATGCTCAAAAGGGTATCCAAACAGTTGTTGAATATTTGTGTTTCTTTTTCAAGTTGTTAAAAAGAATTAAATAGTATTTGTTGAATAAATATTTGAAATAATAAAAAAAACATAAGTCTGAGAAGTGTGTTGTTGGTCCTTCTGTAGCATCAGCATTAATAATGTGTGATTTGGAACCCCAATACAATATCCACTTGGAACTCCTGAGGAGAATATCCATCACACAACTTTGAAGTTCTGACCTGGATTGGGCATTTCAATTCTATGAAGGTAAAATATTAAAGAACGTGTTTCTCCAAATATACAGCAGAAACATGTTCTTTTGATAAAAATGTAACAAAGAACTGTCCTCCTGGATCTAGGCTTAAAGGAGAATGGAGCTTTACGAAGACTAAGCACATGTATAACACTGTCAAGTGCTAAACATTTAAGGTACAATGTTTCCTCTGGTTTACATGATTTGAATAAGGGCTGTTAATTTTTATGTTGATGTTTTAAAAGTACAAAATTACTGTAATGTTAGAACCTTATCTGAACAAGACATTCATAGTAAATTTAAAGTGGCCCGTTGTTGCTAAGGGAGACTTCAGGAGTTTAGCTGAAGATGATGCTTCCACCCTGATAGCAAGTGCATAATTCAGAACAGCAAGCTCAAAAATATGCCTGTCAAAATGAAATGTGTCCAATCAGAAGATTTAAAGACATGGTGTAAAATACAAGTGAAAGGAAAGAAACCAGGAAAAAACACTCTGAAAACTTAGAAATGATCATGTACACCATATACTTTTGTACATTCATCAACTGACATAGAATTTTCTCAAAACAGTGAACAGTTATTGAGTACATTATTGCTTTATGAGATATTTTGAATAGCATGTCTTGAATTTCCAGGGAGCTGGTTTCACATGTATGATGGACATGTTATTCCAGGAAAAGACCATGCAAGAATGCCACCTGCACGCTAATATACATTCCAGGTTAAAACACATTTTGATGGCTGTTATTTCTATCATTCTTTAACAAACTGACATTAATTTAGCAGTAACATAGTTCTCAGTCTGAAATATTAACTGAGGCAACCATCCAACTATAAAGACTACTAACAACTAGTTCTTAAGGTTCTCCTTTTAGTTTCTTTCCCATTGCATTCCAGTTGGCAGCAGCTGACTCAACAACAGTCGTCAAATAGCTTCCTTCATACATGTAGAACACAGTTTTATCGTTACAGTTCCTTCTTCATCCAGAAGACAGGAAGTCCTTTGACATCTCTATAGGGGGTCTCCAACAGGCTCTGTGTAGTGTTTCCTTTCTGCTGAAATGGTCTGTAGTGGTCTCCTGATGTATGGGAATGACAAGGTAATTGGGTTAACTGTGAGGGTGGAAGGGGGGGTGGGTGTGGGGGTGAAACATTTAACTGTGGAGGGGTTGACAAATAAGACGCAGGAGCTTGATGTTGTCCAGGTTGTGGAGAGAATGTGGCAAAGGAATTGGATCGAGAAGTTACTGACCCATTTGACAGGGAAGATGAGATTGGATGAGATGGTGGACGAGGACTGAGTTTACATGTTTGAGCAGAGGCAGAAATTGGAGGGGTAGATATTTGTAAAGGGGGAATAGGTGGTGAAATAGGGGGAGGTTTAGGAGTTGGGTGTGGGGTCTGTAAATGTAAATGAGCTGATGAGGAATTTGGAGATTTAGGGTGCGTAGTCATACCTGAACATACATAACTTGAACAACCTAAAACTGTCCTTAATGATTTAGAGTGACTGGAATTAGATGACTGTGGCAGAGTAGAACCCACAGACAACTTTTCAAGGAATTCCATGTGCATGAATGTGGTCATCGACCCCGCATTCTGGACTGGATTTGATAACACATATCCCAAATGGGAATAGAAATGTTGTTTATCATGAGTACTGAGATATAGCGTGTTGAACCCACGACGTTTGGCATAGGTTTCTGTGGCTTCCATTAACTTTCTACCATAACCTTTGCCCCGGAATTCCTTAGCAACAACAACTGTCTCCACAAATAAGCCTGTGGGCTTGCCAACTACATGAGAGAGCCTGCTGTGACCCAACAGTTGTCCTTTGGTTTCATTCCTAGGATTGTCTACATTCTTCACAGTCCTTATCAACACGAGGCAAACTGGAAAACAATTGGAGGATTTATGGAGTGAATGAATCCGAGATGCTTTGCTCCTCTTCCATTCTTCATTGATGAGGTCTGCACAGGCCTCCACAAACTCTGGATAGTGATGCAGAGGAACTGCTCTCAAATCTTCAGCAATAATCTTCTCACACTAACAGCAATGAAATGTTAGAGTTCAAGTGAGTGACCAATGTGCTAATATTAAAGTGCTAACAAAAAGAATATTCATTTTTGGGGAAAGAGAGCAGATCACACTTAAATACCATAAACCAGATTTCTCATTCTGTAATCAATATAAAAATAAAGCATATCTATTGTTTGAATGTGCAATTTTTCTCTCACAATACAATTAGGTCCTGTCACATCATGAAAAACTGGCAAGCCACCACTGCAGCAGAGTTCATCTTCATCTGGTCACATTAAGATTTGTTTTTAATATATACTAGTTAATCACCATTGTGCATGGACAGACAAGGTCCAGACAATATTATAAAGTTTTATTCTGACGTTGGAAAATGTCATGACAGTAGACTAAAAATAGCAGGCAATGTCAAGTGGTCAGTGTAATAGGTGATTGAAGATTAACAAGATGAAAAATTAAAAATAAGGTATAACAAAATATAAGATAACACAGTGTAGAGCTGGATGAACACAGCAGGCCAAGCAGCGTCACAGGAGCAGGAAAGTTGACGTTTTGGGTCGAGACCCTTCTTCAGAAATGGGGGAGGGGAAGGGGATTCTGATATAAATAGGGAGAGAGAGGGAGGTGGATAGAAGATGGATAAAGGAGAAGGTAGGTGGAGAGGAGACAGACAGGTCAAAGAGGCGGGGTTGGAGCCAGTAAAGGTGAATGTAGGTGGGGAGTTAGGGAGGACGGACAGGTCAAGGAGGAGGGATGAGGTTAGTGGGTAGGAGATGGGGGTGGGCCTTGAGGTGGGAGGAATGGTTAGGGGACGAGCTGGGCTGGTTTTGGGATGCGGTCGGGGAAGGGGAGATTTTGAAGCTTGTGAAGTCCACATTGATACCCTTGGGCTGCAGGGTTCCCAAGCGGAATATGAGATGCTGCTCCTGCAGCTTTCGGGTGGCATCATTGTGGCAATGCAGGAGGCCCAGGATGGACATGTCGTCCAAGGAGTGGGAGGGGGAGTGGAAATGGTTCGCGACTGGGAGATGTAGTTGTTTGTTGCAAACTGAGCGTAGGTGTTCCGCAAAGCGGTCCCCAAGCCTCCGCTTGGTTTCCCCTATGTAGAGGAGACCACAACGGGAACAGCGGATGCAGTATACCACATTAGCAGATGTGCAGGTGAACATCTGTTTGATGTGGAAGGTCTTCTTAGGGCCTGGGATGGGGGTGAGGGGGGAAGTGTAGGGGCAGCTGTAGCACTTCCTGCGGTTGCAGGGAAAACTGCCGGGGGTGGTGGGGCTGGAGGGGAGTGTGGAGCGGACAAGGGAGTCACAGAGAGAGTGGTCCCTCCGGAAAGCAGATAAGGGTGGGGAGGGAAAAATGTCTTTGGTAGTGGGGTCAGATTGCAGATGGCGGAAGTGTTGGAGGATGATGCGTTGGATCCGGAGGTTGATGGGGTGGTACGTGAGGACGAGGGGGATTCTGTTTTGGTTGTTATTGCGGGTAGGGGGTGTGAGGGATGAGTTGCGGGAAATGCGAGAGACACGTCAAGGGCATTTTCGACCACTGTGGAGGGGAAGTTGCGGTCCTTGAAAAACGAGGACATCTGGGATGTCCGGGAGTGGAATGCTTCATCTCGGGAGCAGATGCGGCAGAGGCGAAGGAATTGGGAATAGGGGATGGCCTTTTTGTAGGAAGGTGGGTGAGAGGAGGTGTATTCTAGGTAGCTGTGGGAGTCAGTAGGCTTGAAATGGATACGTTTTCCAGGTGGATGCCAGAGATGGAGATGGAGATAGAGATAGAGAGGTCCAGGAAGAAGAGAGAGGTATCAGAGATGGTCCTGGTGAACTTAAGGTTGGGGTGGAAGGTGTTAGTGAAGTGGATGAACTGTTCGAGCTCCTCGTGGGAACACGAGGCGGCGCCGATATTTGCGGAACTCCTACGTTCAGTTCACAATAAACAACTACACCTCCCAGTCGTGAACCATTTCAACTCCCCCTCCCACTCCTTGGACGACATGTCCATCCTGGGCCTCCTGCATTGCCACAATGATGCCACACGAAAGCTGCAGGAGCAGCATCTCATATTTCGCTTGGGAACCCTGCAGCCCAAGGGTATCAATGTGGACTTCACAAGCTTCAAAATCTCCCCTCCCCCGACCGCATCCCAAAACCAGCCCAGCTCGTCCCCTAACCACTCCTCCCACCTCAAGCCCCACCCCCATCTCGTACCCACTAACCTCATCCCTCCTCCTTGACCTGTCCGTTCTCCCTGGACCGACCTATCTCCTCCCTAACTCCCCACCTACATTCACCTTTACTGGCTCCAACCCCGCCTTTTTGACCTGTCTGTCTCCTCTCCACCTATCTTCTCCTTTATCCATCTTCTATCCACCTCCCTATTTATTTCAGAATCCCCTTCCCCTCCCCCATTTCTGAAGAAGGGTCTCGACCCAAAACGTCAACTTTCCTGCTCCTGTGATGCTGCTTGGCCTGCTGTGTTCATCCAGCTCTACACCGTGTTATCTCAGATTCTCCAGCATTGGCAGTTCCTCCTATCTCTATAACAAAATATATATTTTTTCAGTCCCAACAAGAAAACTCAAACAACCACGACCAACACAGACCACATGTATTACTACACCCGACAACAACAACAAAATGTTACTCATGAACAGTGCAAAACAACTAAAGCAGACAACATTTAATTGATATCGCACCAGCTATGCAGAATCAATAAAATTTTACTGTATGATCATGATTAATAAACACAGAAAAGAGGACAATGATATACTAAAGAAATATACAAACTGATCAGCGGGCAGCAGAATATTAATAACAAATTAAAGAAATGGGAATGATGAATGATAAAAACCTGTTAGCAGCAATACATTAATGAAGTGAAAAGGGCTGGCGCTGGATTTGCAGTAATGAGAAGAAGAAATGAAGTGAATTAAACCAAAGATGAAAGAATATTTTGAACAGCTGATCTTAAGAATAAAATAGGATGTGCTGGAAAAACTCAGATCTGGCAGCATCTGTGGAGACGGAAACAGAGTAATGTTTTAAATCTAATATGACTCTTCAGAACTGAAAGGAGCTTAAAAATGGTGTTTTTTTGTTAATGCTGCTGACGGAGAAGGAGGAAGAGTAAGTGGAACAGATGTGAGGGTGCCCATAGCTGAAGATCGAGGGATGATGACTGTGGTAAAGGAGAGATAGAGAGAAAACAGGTGCCAATGAAGGTGTGAAAAGGAGAATATCGAATTGTTCTCTCCATTGTACCATAGATGCTGCTAGACCTTCCAAGGTTTTCTAGCAAGTTGTTTTAATTTCAGATTTTCAACATCCACAGAATTTTCTTTTTATTTTAAAAAGCCATGTGGACAAGCAGGTGGTTAGTATATTAAATGGAAGGGTAGCAATGTGTCCAGAACTGGAGGGCCTAAACCAAAATGCGGAGTAGATGAGAAAATAAAAGAAGGCAGTGAAATAAAAGAACATGATTGGTGGACATATATTGAAAACCAACAGCTCTCAAAATATTGAGGTGCAGGCTTGACATAAAAAGGGTATGTAAGGTTTGATTTATAACGAAAGGCTGGATAGGCTGGGACTTTTTTCACTGGAGCGTAGGAGGTTGAGACACGACCTTATAGAAGTTTATAAAATAATGAGGGGTTTAGATAGAGTTAATGGTAGTTGTCTTTTCCCGAGTATGGGGGATTTCAAGCCTAGGGGGCACATTTTTAAGTGAGAGGAGAGAGATTTAAAAAAGAGAGGCAGATTTTTTACACAGGGGGTGTTTCGCGTGTGGAATGAACTTCCTCAGTAAGTGGTAGATGTGGGGACAAATACAAAGTTTAAAAGACATTTCGATAGACATGTGAATAGGAATGATTTGGAGGGATATGGGCCAGGAGGAGGCAGATGGGAGTAGTTTAGTTTAGGATTATGCTCAGCATGGACTGGTTGGACCAAAGGGTCTGCTTCTGTGTTGTATGACTCTATGACTAACAGGAAATGACAATGATCTAACAATGATCAAGGATGAAGTAGGGTGTTTCCTCACAGCAAGCTATTACCATTAAGCCTTGTGGTCAATCCACTGCAGTCAGCATCCCCTCCCTGAGAATTCCATTGTGCTTGCTTACCTGTTTCTGCAGGACCCACTGCTGATCATCTGGGTAGGTCTCATTGTAATACTAGCACCAGCCACCAGTTCTAGGTGGCATTGCTGGCACTGAAGAGTTACTGGCCTCCGATGAGAGGCAATTTTTATGGGGTAGGCTATTGAAAAGCTGCAATTAAGTGATCATGGTGTGGCAGCGAGCCCCATTGCAGGGATTCCACCGTAGTTAGGAATTCTGTTTCGTCAGAAACTCAGAGCAATCTGGTTGACGGGTTGCCACAAAATTCCTTAGGAGAGGATGAGTTCCCTGCCATTTAAATTCCATCCCACTACCACAGTTTTGTTCTCCTTACTCTATAGGATGGTTCTGATAAAGTGCAACAATGGTTCCATAGAATAAGTCCTGGAAGAAGGAGATTATTCAAAGAGGAGAGATTGAGTAGATTGGGAGATAGTAAGAACTATGCTGGAGTCAGAGATAACACCCAAAACGTCAACTTTCCTGCTCCTCTGATGCTGCCTGGCCTGCTGTGCTCCTCCAACTCGACACCGAGTAGAGTGGGTTGTGTTTGGTAGAGTTTAAAAAAAGTGACAGGAGATCCCATTGAAACATTATGGTGATACAGAGACGATATTCCCCAAAAGGCCAAAGTCTCAGAATAAGGGTTGGCTTTTCATAATGGAGATGAAGAAAAATTTCTTCACTCTAAGAGATATGGAATAATGGAATTCTCCTCCACTCCACTGAACTTTGCATACTCGGTTGTTGAGTATATTTAAGACAGAAGTCAGCAAATATTTGGATACCCAGTAAATTAATTAAGGGATATAGTGGTAATACAAGCAGAATAAGTGGAGGTAGATCGGCAATGAGAAATAAGGTTCAAAGAACTAAATGGTTTCCTCCTGTTTCAAACATTATGCACTAAATTATATTCATTTACAACTTTAACAAAGTAAAACTTCTCAAGGCATTTTAGTACAAAAAATTAAAGGGCTTGAACAATTAAATGAATTGGCTGCATGCTACAAAGATATTAAAGGATATGTTGATCACATGCACAGAAAGTTGCTTGTCTTGTAAAAGACTACAGATTTTCACTGTTAAAATGTAAACTGAAATGGACGTTGTATTGCTAGAGATAAACCAAGAGAGTTTTCTAACTTGAAAATCAAGTGTTGCAAATTTTTGAGCTGTGCAATACAATGTTGCCTTTGAAGCACTGAAGAGCACAATTTGAGACTGAATTAGGCAAATGCTTAACTCTGAATGACACAGAGTGTTAAAAGCTTAAGTGTCAGGGCAATAGAGAAAAACATCCAGAGTCTGCAAACAGAAAGCATCCATCTCTCCCTCTCTCAATAGGAAAAGGTGGAAAGTTTAAAAGAAAGAATTCTAATACAAAAGAACTAGGTCCATCTGGTCAACTATCAAATCAAAGAACAACCATCACTGCGCAGATAACAGCATATTATCACTGCTAAAAATAAAAAAAAACAAAGACTGAGAGAGATCATTTAACCCCACTCTTGAAATCTGGATTCCTGATCTTCTGAATTTTGGTTATCCTGTTAATATTCTTTTTCCACTGATAGTTCCTGTGGTAAACTTTAGTTTGTTTTTTAACTGTGAATGAGTGTGTGTGTATGTCCAATTTTTGAAGAGGTACACTTACATAGTTGTAGATAAGAAATCTTTTTTTTTCTCAGTCTTTCATTAAATTTAATTGTGTTACAATAAATAATTGTTTCTGTCCACTGACAAAACATGGTGTGAATGTTTTCTGTCCTGAAAAACAGGCAGTCAAGCTAACTGGTAACCTTGGTGGCTCCTACTCGTTGATTACAACTCTGCCGTCAACACTGTAATTCCAACCAAACAAATCTCCAAACTCCTAGACCTAGGTCTCTGCTCCATTCTCTGCAACTGGATCCTCAACTTCCTGATCCACAGACCACAATCAGTGGAAATAGGCAACAGGTCCATGACAATGCTCAACACTGGTGCCCCACAAGGCTGTGTACTCAGCCTCTCGTTATACTCCCTGTACACTCATGACTATGTGGCCAAATTTTGTCCTAACTCCATCTATAAGTTCGCTGATGGCACCACCGTTGTCGGCCGGATCTCAAACAATGAGAAGACAGAATACAGATAGAGTGCTTGGTGGTATGGTGTCAAGCTAACAATCTCTTCCTCAATGTCAGCAAAATGAAAGAGCTGGTCATCGACTTCAGGAAGCAAGGTGGAGGGCATGTCCCTGTCTACATCAATGGAGCTGAGGTGAGGACAATGGAAAGCGTCAAGTTCCTAGGAGTGACGATCACCAATAATCTGTTCTAGTCCACTCATGTTGATGCATCAGTCAAGAAAGCATAATAATGCCTCTACTTCCTCTGGAGGCTAAGGAAATTTGGCATGTCCATAAAGACTCTTACCAATTTTTATAGATGCACCACAGAAACCATTCTATCTGGACACATCACGGCTTGGTATGGCAACTACTCTGCCCAGGGCTGTAAGAAATTACAGAGAGTTGTGAACACAGCCCAGTCCATCACGCAAACCAACCTGCCATCCATTGACTCCATCTGTACTTCTTGCTGCCTCGGAAAGGCAGCCAACATATTGGTTATAATCTCTTCCAACCTCTTCTGTTGGGCAGAAGATACAAAAGCTTAAACACCTTCACTATAGCTGTAACATTGTATTCCTCACTCTGTTCTATTACCCCTATAGACCTTGTATGGTATGATCTGCCTGTACTGCATGCAAAACAAACCTTTTCACTGACCTAATTTCATGAGACAATAATTAATCAAATCAAATCAAATAATTAGGATTTTATACATTTTGGGATGGCTGGTGGAAAACTAGAACATGATTAACTTTTCCCAGTTAAGTCATAACAGTCTATTAGTAACTGGAAGTCATGCAGGAAGAGGAGAAACTCCATTTTGCCCCGATTCATAATCTGACCCGAGTATCATGTAATACTAAAAGATTTTCACTGCAGGAAATTGCAGCCATTGTCTCACTCAATTAGTTTCTGTTCCATTATAATGCCACTCAGTAATGTTCTAATGTAGAAGTGCTATATTTACAATATATCCCAGCTTGATCCAAATGGAAAGACAAATGCCATAAACAGTGGCAGCTGGGTTAATCATTTTCTCCCCATTCACTCCAGGCTTACTTTGAAATGCATGTCATTCTTTCGCTAAGAAATTGGAGGAAGACCCGAGTCTACAACTTATAGTGTTATTGTAGAGGTACTTTCAAGATAGAGAAACCTCTGCACTAAAAGGAGGGGTGTGTTTCTGATATTGATTGTGGTGTCTTGGAGCAGCTGGCTTGTGAACATTGATATTTACCAAGTTTTTAATTGCTCAGTTTGCTTTGTTCAGAAACAACCCAAGGCCATGAAGATTCTGAGAAAAATCTACAATGACTCCTGGCTATTTTTCAGATCTTTAACAAATATATAAAGCACTGAAATGTTACGTGCCTACTATTAGATTCTACTAAAATCCTAATGACAACGAAGTCATGCCAGTCCCCTATTACACTACACTGGTGCATTCTCTGTTATCTTGATATGGATTCATAACTGCAGATTTAATCATTGCATGAATGATCAATGTACTTGGGATCAATCCCGTAACAGTACATATGTAATTCTGCAAAAATATGTTTCAAATTGAAAATGAGTTCCAACTGTACAGAGAAACAAAAGCATATCTATATGCATGAGCATCGCAGGCAAAAGCATTGTTTTTAGTACGGCTATCTCTTAGCTCTGCTTACATTTTGCCGAAGGATGTATGACTGAAGAAGTTATGAAGAAAACAATAATTCCGTTAATAATTCAACGTGAAACAAAATTTAATAGATAATCAGGACAGTTAATCTCAAAGTGGGTTAGGGTAGTTGGAACGGAGGAGAAGGGAAGGAAGGAGAGAGGCTGGTGGCAGTTTGTCCTCATCTGTATTTACTTCCCTAAAATATACAAGACAGATTTTAAGAACACAATGATTCTCATAACTTAGAAAGATACATCTGAATATATATTTGAACTTCTGGCAGCATTCAACTTAACAAGTGGCGAAATGACACTCTGAATGGAAATGTTATCCTAGCAATAAATTGTAGAAATCAGTTTAAAAGAAAACTGGACCATAACTGATTCTTTTACAGCAGGGAAGGGGTTTTGACAAAAACCAAGCAGCAGGAAGTGACTAAACTTCTTGTGACAGTTACACAAAGAACATTTCTGAGCAATTCCCTTTTTCAACTATATAAGATTGGCAGATTAAACACATACAAATGACATTTTTTGTTTGCTCACTGTTAAGCTTTATATCTTGACAAGTAAATTACCAATCAGGAAGATATTTTCTTCATTCACAAAGCTGTTGTGTTGTACTTTATTATGCCTTTTAAAACGTTTGTGTTTCAGTTGATAGAAAACTGCAGCATTTAATGACTGAATCCCACTCACTATTGTTACAATTTCTAAATCAAAATTACTCAGGTGTATGATTATTTTAGTTATAAGTCACACGACACCAGGTAATAGCCCAAAATGTTTATTTGAAATCACAAGCTTTTGGAGCTCAGTCCCTTCATCAGGTGCAGTGTGAGAGAGCACACAGACATAGCACTTACAGGAAGAGAGAGCAAAAAATTTAAAAAGTGGAGTGTCGAATAATACGTCCCTGCAGGTGATCAAAAGTATCAGATGGTGTGAGTGTCAACAGCCGAATAACAACTTCCTCAGAAGATAGACACAGGATACGACTGATAGAGTACCCTTCATCGTCCAGTACTTCTCCGGAGCAGAGAGACTACACCATGTTCTTTGAAGCCTTTTACATGTCATTGATGATGAGAATCTTGGCAAGATCATCCCTATGCCTCTACTTCTCACCTTCAAACAACCTCCAAGCCTCAAACAGACCATTGTTCGCAGCAAACTACCCAATCTTCAGGACAACATTGAACACAACACCACACAACCCTGTCACGGCAACCTCTGCAAGACGTCAGATCATCTGCACGGATACTATCACTACACATGGGAACACCATCCACCATGTACACGGCAGATACTCGTGACTCGGCAAATGTTGTTTGTCTCATATGCTGCAGGCAAGAATGCCCTGAGGCATGGTATATTGGCGAGATCATACAGATTCTCTGACAACATATGAATGGACACTGCGCAACAATCACCAGACAGGACCGATCCCTTCCAATCGGGGAACACTTCAATGTTGAAGGACATTCAGCCTCTGATCTTCAGGTAAGAGTCCTCCAAGACAGACTTCAAGGTACACAACAATGCAAAATCGCCCAGCAGAGACTGATAGCCAAGTTTTGTACCTATGAAGATGGCCTCAACCGTGATCTTGGGTTCATGTTGTGCTACATGTGACCCCACCACACTGTCCTGAATCTGTAAAATCTTCCTTATTGTCCTGACATCTTGATATATTGTTGTGATCTCTGTACTTAATTAGTTTGTAGTTTTGGATTACTTATTACTTTGGTTAGACGCTCAGCATGTGACTCTTATACTTATCATGTTATTCCAGTCATTTGGTTTGTCTCTAGCAGCACCATATTTTAAATTTTTTGTAATTACCTCTCTGCCTCATTTAATTGGATCATAGGTCATCCCTTTACTTGTTATTCAGCTGTTGACACTTTACTCACACTAACTGACACTTTTGATCACTCGCAGAGACTTATTATTCAACACTCCACTTGCATGATCTTTTGATCTCTCTGCCCATAAATTGTGTGTCAGTGTGCTTCTCTCTCACTAAACCTGACGAAGGGGCTATGCTCTGAAAGCTTGTGATTTTAAATAAAGCTATTGAACTATAACCTGATGTTGTGTGACTTCTGACTTTGTCCACCCCAGTCCAACACTGGGTCCTCCACATCATATTTTAGTTATGTACACACAGCCAATTTTTGCTTGAACAGCAAATGCTACTGACAATGGAAAAGTTATTGGACCTAAAATCTTACATAATATAAAAGCATCTTACTTAATTTAAAGCTTAATTTCCCATATCTCAACATCCACAGAACTGATGTGATTTTATTTGGATCCTCGGTCTGGTTGAAACCATTAAACTCCCACAATGCAACATTGATTTTCTAGCTGCTTTGCGTCCAAATTCAGGATCAATCAGCTGAATGAGCAAAAAGGACCAGGGTGTTTTAAACAGAGAATTAAATGTGATTTCACGGATGAGGTGATGGCCTAGTGCTATTATTGCTAGACTATAATTTCTGAGGCCCGGGTTCAAATACCGCCATGGCAGATCGTGGAATTTGAACCTAATAAAAATCTGGATTTAAGAATCTGAGTATGACCATGTAACCACTGTCAACTTTTGAAAACAAACATCTGGTTCATTAATGCTCTTTAAGGAAGAAACTGCCGTCCTTACCTGGTTTGGCCTATGTGACTCCACACCCACAGTAATGTGGTTGACTCTTAACTAGGGTTGGGAAATAAATACTGGCCCAGCCAGTGACATCCACATCCTGTGGATGAATAAATTTAAATAAGTCCCAAATATGTTTGTGTTTTCTGAGATCTTTTTGGAGATTCCAGCAATTGCATTTGCTTCCTCAAATTGTGCCAATTTTCCTATGCACACAGACCTTACTAGGCACATCTTTAAACATTTTTCATCAAGAAATATTCAAATTTACTAAGAAACTGATCAGTATATGCAAACTAAATTATTAAATGGTTCAATGTAGTTTTTTTTGTCATTTTCAGTGACAAATTATTAAATGGTAATAAATTATTAAATTGTTCAATATAGATTTTTTTATCATTTTCAACCAAAAATCCTGGAATTCCCTCCCAATAGCATTGTGGTCAACCTACAGCAGGATGACTGCAGCGGTTCAAAAAGGCAGCTCACCACCACCTTCTCAAGGGCAACTAGGGATGGGCAGCCAGTGACACCCACATCCTACAAATGAATAGAAAAAAATTACATCGGGTTTCTTAGTGATACCTTTATTAAAAGTGATAAATTTTGGTGAAAAACTTGTTGTCAATTGTATTAATAGAAGTACACCTGGTGAACATTCTTAAAAACATCCAAGTGTACATTTTAATGTGGGGAGGAAAAGAAACAACTCGATAGAATAAATTGCTTCATGGTAAATTTAACATTTCTGATCATGAACTTGAACTGCAATCTAACTAGCACAACTCCAATCCCATTTTAGTTGAAAGTTCTTTACTGCAGCCAAAGAGGAACCCTAAGTCCCTGCTCTATTGCCACAAATGCCATCTTACACTAAATACTTCAGATGCTGGAAGACTAACACTAGAGCAAAAATTGTTTTAAATACTCAGCAGGTTAGCAGCATCTGTACAGAGACAAACAGAGTTAATGTTTCTGGTTGACGAAATATTAACAACTTTTTGTATGATTTACTGCTTAAGGTACTTTCTCATCTCTCTCCTTGCTTTTCACCATGGTTACTTAAAGATCACCACTCATTTGTTCCAAAAGAAGGCAACTTTAATAATTGTACAGGCCAGAAGCATAAAACATGGAAGAAGCCCACAGCAAATTAGAATGGGACCCTGGTCTCATATTGCCATTCTAAGGTACTGGTCATCAACTCCTCGCCTCACCAATTGATAACTACAAATCTGCCCACTAGAAGTCTCATTCAAAGCACTCATTTCAGGTTTTACTGTTGGTGACAGGGCCAATTACGGACTGGCAACCTGCTTCTGTTGGTAATCAAAGATCAGTCATTATTTTGAGAGGGTCAAGGTCTCAGTGAGGCAAGATGGATCTGCTGCACAATTGAAGATCGGAACAGATGGCCAATTCTAGAGTAAGCTCCTTAAAAAGCCCACCTCTGCAGCCAGTGGTGTGCCTGCCAATTTGAATGCTTTTTGACTTGCTGTTAAGTATATTTAAGGCAGGTTAAAAAAAACTGACCTGCTGCCTCTCGATGAGGCATTTCAAATACCTTATGCAAACACCCCTCATCCACAAAAATAATCTTTTAAAAAAAATTAGCATGGCCTATCCCCTTGAATTTTTACATTCCTGGCTCAAAGTTTGGTTCCAAATAAAGTGAATGAATGCTGGTCCTCTGTTTTCTCTCCTGATTGGGCTGAATCTCATGCTTTATTGGATAAGTGTCAATTTTATTGAGTTTTATGCAATGTTTGCCTCTGTGAGGCCTATTGAACTTTCTCACACTATCACACCAAAACTCACCCACATAAACCATCTACTTCGCCCCACAGCACTCCTCAACTCTGACGCCAGCTCAATTTTACTACTCACTGTAGCCGGAAGAACGTTGCCTGGATGTTCAGGAATGGACCAGTATTTCTGACCCCCTCATAATATTTAAAAGACTGTTGTGCACCCAGGCAAGCACTGTCAGTCTGGAGTTGCCCTGCACAGTTTGTGACATTTGCTGCAAACATGGTAGTTAAGGGAAACTTGGTGTCTCACTTTGTGGACAGGCATTTGGAAATTGCGGTGGATGTGACGATGCAGAGATGTTCTCTTCTCCCAGGACTGGCATGCCATCAACCCTGCTCGGTTGCTGTCTGGATCACTGTGTTCTCAGCCATCTAGAGGAATGCCCAGCAGTGAAGGAAGATGGTCAATGACCTTCTCTTTGGCCACAGTAAGTGCCACCATCTCCTCTCTACTATCCCACACGCACGCTATCTCTGTTACTGCATTAACCTTCTACCAAGGTTAACAACATCAAACATCTCTCACCATTGCATGCAGTAACTTTCCTCACTTGCTTTCACCCACTCAAACTCCACTACCCTCTTACCTCTGCATGGCCTCTGCACTGCCTACACTCTTGTTCGGGAGACGTCACTACCTTTCCTCCACCAGTACCAGTATTAGCAGCTGTGCCAACTGCTTTCATCTAACTAATTCCCACCCCTTCTCTCCAGGAGAAAATAACCACAACAGGGCAAAAAAGAGCGAGGACTAGTGGATGGCTGCCCAACATTCAGTTCCTTAGCCTCCATGAGGAGAGGAGCATGACCCTGACAACCCTATGTGGCCAACTGACTGTGTCCAAGCCTTTGGACTGATACGGTGGCTCCCACTGACTTACTGTGCTGGGACATCCAGACTGTAGACTGTCTCACTTGATATACCTGAGTACTGCCGAAGGCCATGACAATGTGTGCGTGCGTGCGTGCGTGTGTCTGCATGCGTAAAGCACAAATAGGCAAGGCAAAGCAAAGCAGGGATGCTGGGAACTTCCAGATTGGCTCAAGGTTAGTGAGCACTTAAAGAACAAGTGAGCAATTCTGAAGTGCTGTTTGGTCCAATCTGTGAGCTGGGGATTTGTCACTTTGCACAAAGTATCCTTGCAGCACTATTTCAATGCTTGTTGCACCAAATACTGCTTCACAGAGCAAAAGCATACTGTAAGTGAATCAGAGCTGTGCCATAATGATCCTGAGAGTTTTGCAGGTATTTAATGCAGTGGACAGGGAGTGAGTGTGGTGTATGTCTTATGGTGTGCCTCAAGATTTCATTGCTGGGTGTCCAAGACAGAGGGTCGGAGGAGCAAGAAGTGAGCTGGATTCACCGGGTACCAGTTCAGGCTTTCTTGTTGAGAGTTTTTGGCCTCTCATTTCCTTGTGGCAAGTGGTAGGCGGCAGCCTACTTATGCGGCAAGATGTGCAGTTAATGAGGCCAACAATAAGCAACAACCCCCTTAATAATCATCTTGCTGAACCTAGCGAAAATCACATCTTGGAGCCCAGACATCTGTTGAAAACCGCAATTAGTTGTTCCTGACATTGAGATATGCTTCATTTGACGTCCTTCACAACTTACCCAGATTTTTCGTGATACCCCATATCGTTCAGGGCTCAATAAGATTCCGCCTACAGAACAAACTGAAACCCAAATTTTCTGGTCAGCGGTCTTGATTTTTTCTTGCACTAGTGCTTTTAAGGACTTACTGTACAATGATGAGTACTAGCAAGTTGCTAAAGTGCTGAAGCTGTTCCCCTTTTGACATTGGCTAGTGGAAAGAATGTCCCTTAAGGTCCAGCAACTTTGCAATTTCATGGTGTGTGATTTTTGTGTGTTTTTTAAACATTCTTAAATGTTCTTTTGAACCATGTCTAACTTTCAAAGACTTTTACTTGTTTTTATGCATTTATATCAATGTTAAATGTAATATAAATATAGAAAAGAATGGTGTGACTGGTTGGTTGTTAACTGCTCTGCAAGTTTGCTTTAAAATGCATTTTGTATAATAAAATGCCCCTAGTAGATTACTCAGAATCCTGATCCCACATCTGTGATTAAAGTTTTAGGCAGGCTGGTATAAATTTCTGGGCAAAATCAGGTCTTTGAGCCCAAGTTTTCATCAGCAGGGTCAGTGTGGGATGTATCTACAGAGTTCTTCTAAGTCTCCTGACAATATAAAGATCATAAGCATTGGGGCATCCTTCAGATCCTGATACACAAAAAAAGGGAATGTCTGCTCCTATGATGCTGCTTGGCCTGCTGTGTTCATCCAGCCCTGCACCTTGTTGTCTGGGATTCTCCAGCATCTGCAGTTCCTACTATCTCTGTTCCTACTCTAATTGGAAGATCTGGACCTGTATTTATCAAATACTGCAGGTGCATATCATGCAATTATGCAGACAAGCTGCTTTGAGGGGGGTCTGTCTTAGTACCCCATTGTGCATATCCTAAAGTTGAGGGGCCACTGAATGAACACTGTCTTAAACACTTCTAACTTCACATCATAAGTGAAGAGGTCAATGAGGTCAACCATTTAATAACCTGACTGCAGGGGGGAAACCATTCCACGAGGCCTACACATATTGACAGTGAGGCAGCTATGCCTACACACAAGGACCCCATCGCTTCTACGTAATTGAGAGCTCATTAGCTGCTCACATTCCTGAAATCATTCTTAGCTAATGATATACTTGGGATGAAGAAAATACATTTGATCCTTGTAACTCCTCAATTCCAATGCCAGGACTGTCTTAGTGCTCAAACCTTAGGTGTGCTAGCCAGGACTGCTCAGGGTTTTTGGACACTGACGTCTAAAGGCTCATTGATGCTGTGAGGCTCAGACACATTATCTTTGTGAAGGGGTGAAGGCTGCCCTCAACAAGGACGAGGAAGGCCTGTCTGGGAAAATCAAACTTTCTACGTGTGTCTGGAGAATATCACTGAACCTGAAAGAATTACAGTCTTCTTCTGCACTGATTTTAACCATCACCAGGTAGTTTTACCTTTTCTAGTTGTTTTTGTATTCTTGGGAGTATCTCTTTCATTTCCCTCTGCTGTAACCTGCTGATGCCTAGGGTCTTTCCTTGTTTGTACATGCTGTCACTTCGATAGGCTCTACTTGTGAGGGTATAGCACCAGCTCCTTTGCTGCTGATCAGGTGTGATCCACACAATATCGTTCTATAACCCCACGCTCTGAAGCACCTGACTTCTACCTTCTGTTTTGCCCCTTGCTATGTTACTGCAATTTTTCAATCTAGGGAGTGTGCTCTTTCACACAGTTCATAACAGTCACTCAGCTCAAAAAAACTTTTCTGCTATCTGCTAACCCACCTTCACCTTGGCACATACCTGCCCTCAAAGAATCCAAGTATCAAGATCACCTTCCGTAAAGCTGAGATTAGTTTGAACTTGGATTTCTTATTCAGGTCTTAACTTTGATAACTGGAGTGGGTGGACACATAGAACCATGTTCTACTGGGATATTCTTCACGAATATCAATGACAATGGAAATGGAGGTTGCATCTCTAGCCTACACCCCCATGTCAAGGCCACCTTTCTTTTATTGTGCTAGCTCCATTCAGACCCGATTAGAGCTACAAAAATCCAGCTTCTGGTATCCATTGAACTATCTAGTTCTATGGGCAACTCCTATTCCAAATACACAACAGCCATATCACGTGTGAAGCTGACTGACATGTTGGACAAAACATCATCTAACTGTGCTAAGATGTCATCTGTCATCACTCAACAACACCAAAATCATGGGAAAGTTGGATTTGAGTGAGGAATTCACTAAAGTTATAACAGGATACCTAAATATGATTAGTGACCTTTCAAGTAAAAATGACTGGAGAAGGTGAAAGTAATTATTATCAAAAAGAGCTCCAGTGTTTTGATAAAATTATTGCTTACCCCAAACATATGAATGAAAACAACTTGAACACAAATAAACATAAATCCAACATCTAAAACAAAACGCAGGCTAAAACTGAAAAACTTGAGAACACAAATGGAAGCAACTCAGTTTTTTGCAGCCACTAGTCTGGATCACTCACATTTCCGCTCCCTACTGAAGCACAGATTAATGCGATATTGGATTCAAACAAACAAACTCTCAACATAAATTTCTCATTAACTTTATAAGATTCAAATCAATACTAACTACCAATGGCATAAAGTAGGTTCAGATGTCACTCCTGCAGTTATGAGAAAATGCCACTTTAGAATATCCCAAACAACCTGACATGAGGAGATGATTCCTGAAGCATGAAGGATATGACAGCTATTGCTTGCACTAATACGATGGAGACAGCTCCAACAGTGGAAACACTGTAGCATTTGATTCCTATTTGTTGCTGGTAAAATCTTGCTAAGAACCTTGTCAACCATCTGGAAAGAGTCACCAAATTCAATGATCTTGAAACCCAATAAATCACAGAATTGTTTTACCATTCGGCTCATCATGTCTGTTATCGACTCTTTGAATGAGCATCATTACGTAGTGCCAATCTCCTGCTTTTTCCCCATACCCCTACAAACTATTTCCATCCAAATATTCACTCAATCACCTCTTGAAAGCCTCAACTGAACCTGCCTCCAACACACTACCAGGCAGTGTATTTCCTACTCTAATTACTAGCTCAGTGAACAGGTTTCTTTTCTCACATTACCGTTGCTTCTTTTGTACATCACTTTAAACAACCAGCTTCTCATTCTTGTTCTTTCTTTGAGTGGGAAGAACTTCTACCTATCCACTCTATCTTGCCTTCTATTTTGACAGCCTTGACTAAATTGTCTCTCACCTGCCTTTTCTACAAGGAGAATAGTCCTAACTTCTTCAATCTATCCTCGTAACTGGTTACTCATTCCTGGAAGCATACTTGTAAATTGCTTCTGCAGAAGCTGCAACGCATTCAAATCTTTTCTTAAATGTGGCACCCACAACTGTACACAATACTCCAACTGTGGTTTAACATGTGTCATATGCAAGTTCAACGTCACCTCCTTGCTCTTCTGGTATTTGCTCTTCTAATAAAGTCAAGGATACTGAATGCTTTATTAATGGCTCTCTCCATCTGTCCTGCCACCTTCAATAATCTATACACATATACACCCAGGTCCCTCTGTTCCTGCACTTCCTTTAGAATTGTACTCCTATTTTATATTGTCTTTCAGTTTTTTTCGTACCAAAGTGCCTCACACTTCTCTGCATTGAATCTCAAGTGCCACCCATCCACCCACTCCAATAACTTGTCAATGTATTTTTTGAGTTCCACACTGTCCTCCTCATAGTTTACAACTCTTCCAAGTTTAGTGTCATCTGCAAACTTTGAAATTGTCGCCTGTACACCAAAATCTAGATCATTAATATAAATCAGGAAAAGGAAAGGTCCCAATGTTGACCTTTGGGGAACTCTACTACAAACATTCCTGCAGCTGAAAAATATCCATTGGCCATTACTTTCTGCTTCCTATCACTCAGCTAATTTTGTATCCACGTTGTTACTGTCTCTCTTATACCATGACCTATAACCTTCCTCACAGGTCTGTTGCGTGGCACTGTATCAAAAGTCTTCTGGAAATCCATGTGCACCACATCAACACTGCTCCCTCATCGAGTTTGTTACCTCTTCACAAGACTCCAGCAAGTTAGTTAAGCATGATTTCTTCTTTAGAAATCCGTGCTGATTCTTTCTAATCTACCCTGGTTTTCACAAGTGACTACTAATTTGATCCAGAATAATTGTTCTAGAAGCTTTCCACCATTAAACAGACTGGTCTGTAATTGCTGGGTTTATCCATACAATGTTTCTTGAACAAGGCCATAATGCTTACAATTCTCCAGTTTTCTGGCACCTCCCGAGTCCAGGGAAGACAAAAAGATTATGGCTACTGACACTGCAATTTTTAACCTCACTCCCTTGAAAATCCTTGGATGCATCTCATCTGGTCCCAGTGTCTTGTCAACTTTAAGTACAAACAGTTTATCTTCCTCATTAATTTTGAACCCTTCTGGTGACAGAGTTTCCTCCTTTAGATTTTGTAGATTTAAATCCAGCCAAATTCAGAAAAACAGTGAAGAACAACAACTCGTTTATGATCTTCAATGACATTTTTGACTGACGGAAACTATAAAAATTCTTGGCTTGGTTTGGTCATCTTAACAAATTTATCAATGTAACTAGTCAGACAATAGAATGCCACAAGGAGTGAAAACCGTAGCAAGACTGAGCGTACCATAACAAGTAGTCAATGAATGAGGTATTGATTTCATCGTGAACAGAACTGAAATCTAATTTTGAATCAGAGATAGTAGGAAGTGCAGATGCTGGAGAATCCGAGACAACAAGGTGCAGAGCTGGATGAACACAGCAGGCCAAGCAGCATCATAGGAGCAGAAAGGCTGACGTTTCGGGCCTAGACCCTTCATCAGAAATGGGGGAGGGGAAGGGGGTTCTGAAATAAATAGGGAGAGAGGGGGAGGCGGATAGAAGATGGATAGAGGAGAAGATAGGTGGAGAGGAAACAGACAGGTTGTAGAGGCGGGGATGGAGCCAGTAAAGGTGAGTGTAGGTGGGGAGTTAGGAAGGGGATAGGTCATTCCAGGGAGGACGGACAGGTCAAGGGGGCAGGATGAGATTAGTAGGTAGGAGATGGGGATGTGGCTTGAGGTGAGAGGAGGGGATGGGTGGGAGGAAGAACAGGTTAGGGAGGTGGGGACGAGCTGGGCTGGTTTTGGGATG
>NC_063347.1:13679634-13821278 GCF_021869965.1 Rhincodon typus
AAAAACAGGGTGGGGACACTAAATGAATGATTTGATTTATTATTGTCGCATGGACCTAGGTACAGCGAAAAGTTTTGTTTTGCATGCAGCACAGGTAGATGATACCATACAAAGTGTATAAGGGTAATAGAACAGAGCAATGAATACAATGTTGAGGCTACAGAGAAGGTGCATAAAGAGCGAGGTCAATATTAAATTTGAAATTTGAGAAGTCCATTCAGAAATCTAATAACTGTGTGGAAGAAGCTGTTTTTGAATTTGTTGGTATGTGTGTTTAAGATTTTATATCTTCTGCCTGGTGGAAGAAATTGAAAGAGGTTATAACCTGGTTGGGAGGGGTCTTTGATTATGTTGACTGCCTTTCTGAGGCAGCAAGAAGTATAGAGGGAGTGAATGGATGGAAGGCTAGCTTGCATGATGGACTAGGCTGTGTTCACACCTCTGTAATTTCTTACGATCCTGGGCAGAGCAGTTGCCGTACCAAGTTGTGATGCATCCAGATAGAATGCTTTCTATGGCGCATGTATAAAAATTGGTAAGAGTCTTTATGGACATGCTGAATTTCCTTAGCCTCCTGAGGAAGTAGAGGCGTTGTTGTGCTTTCTTGACTGTTGCATCAAAGTGGGTGGGCCAGGAGGGGAGAGCAGAGCAATGGGAGAGAAGGGCAGAGTTTGACTACCTCAGAAAGCACTAATGGCTGTACGGAAGAAAGCAATGCAGCGGCTTCTGATTATGGACAGATATTTTAATTAGATATTTTAATGTTCTGACACAGCTCTGAAACAAATGGGATTTACACCTGGACTTTGATGGTGCAGAGGTAAGGACATTATCACTGTACCATAAGACCTGCTTTGATCATGACTATGCTCTTTTACCAAAGGCATAATCAACACACAATTTACTCAAATTGAGCAAGCAAGACTGGAAAATGTAGATAAGGAAACAAAGGGATGTACAGAGGGATCTTGGGGTTCAATAGCTCCCTGAAAGTGGCCAAGCAAGTAGATAGGGTGGTAAAGAAGCTGTTTGGCATGCTTGCCTTTATTGGTCAGAGAACTGAGTACAAGAGTTAGGATATCATGCATACCATAGGCTCAATTAATACCTGAGGGTAATTTACGAAAGTGGCCATCTTTAATGTAGGCCTGGAGCACAAATGTTAGCAGACTATTGAGCAGAGGACCTCATTTTGTTTGCAGCTATTGAGCATCTCGATACATTTACCATGTGATCAGTTATAGCCCTCAGGCATTCCAGCTGATTCATCTTCAGGGTCAATTACTGAAGAAAACTACAGATATGGTTGAGGTCAGGTAACATGAAATAGGAACTGAATCTGGGAGGGAATTAACTTAGTCTTTCATAAAAAAAAGAAGCATGGTACAGGAAGGATGAGGCAACCATGGCTGACTAAGGAAGTCAGGGATAGCATAAAAGCAAAAGAGAAAGCATATAATGTGACAAAGGGCAGTGGGAAACCAGAGGACTGGGAAGCTTACAAAGACCAACAGAGGGCAACAAAAAAAAATAAGGAGGGAGAAGTTTAAATATGAGAGTGAGCTAGCCAGTAATATAAATGAAGACTGTAAGAGTTTCTTTAGGTATATAAAGGGCAAAAGGGAGGCAAAAATGGACATTGGACCACTGGAAAATGACAGTGGAGAGATAGTAGTGGAGAACAAGAAAATGGCTGAGGAACTGAATAATTACTTCACATCAGTTTTCACGGTGGAAGACACGAGTAATATCCGAAAAATTCAAGAGAGTCAGGGGGCAGAGCTGAGTATGGTGGCCATCACCAAGGAAAAGGTGCTAGTAAAACTGATTGGCGTGAAGGTGGCCAAATCACCTGGACCAGATGGACTACACCCCAGAATTCTAAAGGAGATAGCTGAAGAGATATTGGAAGCGTTAGTGGTGATCTTTCAGGAATCACTAGAGTCAGGGAGGGTCCCAGAGGACTGGAAAATCGCTAAAGTGACACCCCTGTTTAAAAAAGGAATAAGGCAAAAGATGGAAAATTACAGGCCGATTAGCCTAACCTCGGTTGTGGGTAAGATTTTGGAGTCCATTGTAAAGGATGAGATTTCTGAATACTTGGAAGTGTATAGTAAAATAGGGCAAAGTCAGCATGGTTTCATCAAGGGGAGGTCATGGCTAACAAATCTGCTAGAATTATTTGAGAAAGTAACGAGCAGGGTAGACCAAGGAGAGCCAATGGATGTTATCTACCTGGACTTCAAGAAAGCCTTTGATAAGGTGCCATATAGGAGGCTGCTGAGTAAGATAAAGGCCCACGGTGTTAGAGGCAAGGTGCTAGCATGAATAGAGGATTGGCTGTCTGGCAGAAAGCAGAGTGTGGGGATAAAGGGGTCTTTCTCAGGATGGCAGCTGGTGAAAAGTCGTGTTCCGCAAGGGTCAGTGCTGGGACCACAACTTTTCACTTTGTACATTAATGATCTAGATGAAGGAACTGTGGGCATTGTGGCTAAGTTTGCAGATGATACAAAGATAGGTGGAAGGACAGGTAGTATTGAGGAGGTGGCGAGGCTGCAGAAGGATTTGGACAGGTTAGGAGAATGGGCAAAGAAGTGGCAGATGGAGTACAACATGGGAAAATGTGAGGTCATGCACTTTGGTAAGAAGAATAAAAACATGGACTATTTTAAAAATGGGGAGAAAATTCAGAAGTCTGAAGTGCTAAGAGATTTGGGAGTTCTAGTCCAGGATTCTCTCAAGGTAAACTTGCAGATTGAGTCAGTAGTCAGGAAGGCAAATGCAATTTTGGCATTTATTTTGGGAGGACTTGAATATAAAAGCAGGATGTACTACTGATGCTTTATAAGGCTCTGGTCAGGCCACATTTGGAGTATTTTATGCAGTTTTGGGCCCCATATCTCGGGAAGGATGTACTGGCCCTGGAGCGGATTCAGAGGAGGTTCACGAGAATGGTCCCACGAATGGAAAGGTTAACATATGAGGAATGTTTGAGGACTCTGGGACTATACTCCTTGGAGTTTAGAAGGATGGGGCGATCTAATTGAAACTTTCAGAATACTGAATGGCCTGGACAAAGTGGATGTTGGGAAGATGCTTCCATTAGTAGGAGAGTCTAGGACCCGAGGGCACAGCCTTAGAGTAAAGGGAAGACCTTTTAGAATGGAGATAAGGAGAAACTTCTTCAGCCAGAGAGTGGTGAATCTATGGAATTCACTGCAGAGGCCACGTCATTGAGTACATTTAAGACTGAGATAGATAGGTTCTTGATTATCAAGGGAATCAAGGGTTACGGGGAGAAAGCAGGAGAATGTGTTTGAGGAACTTATCAACCATGATTGAATGGCAGAGCAGATTCGATGGGTTGAATGGCCTAATTTCTGCTCCTATGCCTTATGGGCTTATGGTCTTAAATGGTATATTTTCATTCCAGACACTAAGAAGAATTGTTCACCTTTACATCTCCATATTTGTTGTAAATCCAAGAGAATAGGATCATCTATTTTTTCAATCTGGAAAAATAATGAAAGAAACATCAGTGGTCACCATGTATAATATGATTTAGTATGCTAATGTAAAGTGAGCATTAACAAACTTTACATAAGTACATACAAGGGCTGGTAAGGTCCTGAAGAAGGGTAGTACACAAAATGTTGACTGCTCCTTTCCAACAGATGTTGCCTGGCCTGCTGCGTTCTTCCAGCCTCCTGTTTGTCTACCTTGGATTCCTGCATCTACAGTTTGTTTTGTCTGTAGCAATGTACTTGTCTGCTGAGAGACTTTAGCTGAAATGTTGAGCTATAGTCGTTCCTGTCTTAATGTACCAGTTAAAAAACAAAGTTGAAAATCAAAATTAAAGGTTAAACCTTTTGTGACTCTTCCCTTTGTTGGCAAATGTTCATTCTACAATTCTCAAACATTGATGCATAAGTATATTAAAGTTCCTTCTTTAAATGTTAATTGATTTTCAATAAACCGTCTGTACTGTACAGAACACAATGTCTTTCCTCTATCAGTTATGATACATGTCATGCTAATAAAGAATGTCAATAAAACCTCTGCTAATTATCCAAAGACAATTGACTCATTTCTACTGGCGCCAACTTGTCTTTTCACAGACTCCTATCAAGTAAACAATACCGCTGACAGCAGGTTCACCTTGTCCTTGATTCTGAATCATATTCCCCTCGGAGTTTGAGGTCACCTGTCTCCACATTACTGATGCCATCCTAGAGGTGGTACATGAAGCACAAGGGCAATATTTGATTTCTTCACCTTCGAGAGCCTTTTAATTATGACTTATCCAGCGCAAATGTAGCCCCACAACCGTGGTCACTTCCATTTATTGTGTTGTTTTCCAGGCAAGGAATTTTTATTTGATTGTCACATCATCCACTTACTTAAAGCCGTCATTCCAAACTGTTCAGTAAAATGGTTCACTTCAATGACACAAACAATTCCATGGTACACCCACAGTTTTCAGGTGAAGTGATGTTTTGTCTGCAAACATCTTTTAGCATATTTGGTACCATTGCAGAATTTGCCAACTTCACCCTGCAGATGAGACATTCAGTTAGGATGCAAGTGGCACCTCCTGCCCATAAAAATCCAAAGACCATAAAGCTCTCATTATACTGTTTCTGAACAGTTCTTTAGTAGAGAAATCTCCTCCTTTGACAACAAAATTATTCATTTCTTCTTTGACCAAGGAAATAACACTGAACTTGCAAATAAGTATGTATATAATCAATTTCGCTACATATGCTAACAGATTGTTTTGTCTCATTTTACAATCAACAAAAAAGCATGTGAACACTCTGCTTGGTTTCTCTGGTCACTGGTTAAAAACAATCACTTCATCTCAATTTTGCCCTTTGGTCACCTAGAGTCATAGAAGTCATACAGCATGGAAACATACGCTTCGGTCCAACCAGTCCACGCCGACCATAATCGCAAACTAAACTAGTCCCACCTGCCTGCACTTGACTCATATCCCTCCAAATATTTCTTATTCATGTACTTATCTAAATGCCTGTCAAACATTGTAACTATACCCTTATCCACCACTTCCTTTGGAACTTTATTCCATACACATTCCTCCTTCTGTGTAAAAATAAATTGCCCCCATGTCTTTTTAAAGTCTTTCTCTTCTCACCTTAAAAATATGCCCCCTACTCATGAAATACCCATCCTAGGGAAAAGCTATCTGTCATTCACCTTATCTTTACCCCTCATGATTTTATAAACCACTATATGGTCACCCCTCAACCTCTCCAGTGAAAAATGTTCCAGCTTATGCAGCCTGGCCCCATAACTCAAACCCTCCATTCCCAGCAACATCCTGATAAATCTCTTCTGAACTCTCTTCCAACTTGATAGTATTCTTCTTATAACAGGCCAACCAGAACTGGACACAGTACTCCAGAAGAGGCCTCACCAACACACTGTACAACCTCAACAAAACATCCCAATTCTTATACACAAAGGTGTGAGCAATGAAGGCAAACATGCTAAATGCCTTCTTAACCATCCTATCTGTATGTGATGGAAACTTCAAAGAATTTTGTACTTGAACCCCAGGTCTCTCTGTTCTATAATACTACCCAAAGCTCTACTTTTAATTGTATAAGTCCTGCCCCTTGCTTGTTTTACCAAAATGCAATACCTCACATTTATCTAAATGAAACTCCATCTACCACTCAGCCCATTAACCCAATTGATCAAGATCTTTTTGTAATCTTAGATAACCTTCTTCACTGTCCACTATACCACAAATTTTGGTGTCATCTGCAAACTTACTAACCATGCCTTCTATATTATCATCTAAATCATTTATATAAATGATAAACAAAAGTGGGCCGTGTATCAATCCTCTGGAACACCAATGGTCATAGGCCTCCAGTCCGAAAAACAACTCTCCACCACCACTCTCTGTCTCTTACCATCAAGCCAATTTTGTATCTAATTGGCAAACTCCCCCTGAATCCCATGTTATCTAACTTTACTAATTAGTCTATCATGTGGAACTTTGTCAAAGGCTTTACTAAAGTCCATGTAAACAATGTCTACCGCTCTTCCATCATCAGTCCTTTTGGTTAGTTTGCGGGACACAACTTACCATGCTCAAAACCGTGCAGAATATCCCTAATCAGTCGTTGCCTCTCCAAATGCATGTAAATCCTATCTTTCAGAATCGCTTCCAATAACTTACCCAACTTTTCAGGCTTACAGGTCTGTAGTTCCTAGGCTTCTCCATCCAGCCTTTCTTAAACAAATGCACAACATTGGCTACCCTCCAGTCCTCCAGGATGGAGGGAGACTACAGAATGCTGCAGTACACAGGGGAATCTGGCTATCCTCATACATGAACCGTAAAGTGTTAGCATGGACATACAGCAAGTCAACTGGAACAAATGTAATATTAACTTTGACTAAAAAAGGAATGGAGTATAAAAGTAGGGGTGTGTTCCTACAACTTAAATTTAATCCTAAAAAATGTGAAGCGATTAGTTTTGGGAGGACTAACAAGGCAAGGGAATCATGTTGAATGGAAAGACCCAAGAAAGTACAGAAGATCAGAAGGACCTTAGTGTGCATGTCCATAGATCCTTGAAGGACAGGAGATAAGGTGTCTAAGAAGGTGTATGGAACACTTGCCTTTACTCGAAAAGGCATTGAATAAAAGAGCATGGAGGTTATGATCCAGCTGTATATAATGTCAGTTAGGCCACAGCTTGAGTACTGTGTGCATTTCTGGTTGTCACACTAGAAGAAGGATGTGATTGCACTAGAGAGGTGCAGAGGAGATTCATCAGGATGTTCCCTGGTCTGGAGTGATTCAATTATGAAAAGAGACTGGAGAGGCTGGGGTTGTTTTCCTTAGAGCAGAGAAGGCAGAGGGGGGAATTGGATTGAGGTTTACACAGATATGAAGTGCATAGATAAGGTAGATAGTGAGAAACTTTTCCTCTTGGCAGATGGGTCAATGACCAAGAAAGGTCTTAACGTAAGGAGCAGGCTGTTTAGAGGGGATTTGAAGACACACAATGGGCCAAAGCAACCTTTTGCATGCTGTAAAAACTCTATGACTACAATATTACCACTTCTAAGTCTTTCAAATATATATCATGTATACAAACATTTGCATTGTAGCAAGGTTGCTATAAGCTTCTTAAATAATATTATCAATAATGATTTAAAATAAACATAAAGCATTGTGCAATGAAACCTCCAGCAACAGATGGCAATTGTGAGGAAGGGCACCAAGCAGGGAAGCTGGATCAGTCGAACGGACTTTCCCTGGAGGATAAGGGTATTTTGGGGAATGAGGCCTCAAAGGGAGAAGGATCAGAAAAAGGATGTCCTCAAGCAAATGTAAGCCACAGACTTGATCCCACATAAAAAAGGTGTCTTCATTATTTGACATTAATTTCCCTTCATGTTTGTAATGACCTGATATCAGCAGAATAAAGAATCTTTGCTTTGTGATCTTTGAGATGTCCATGTATTTAAATCTCCTGTTAGATTTAGTTTTGAATAAATGGTTCAAAGAATCTTCTGTACTTCCTGTAACTAGTTCTGTGACTCCAACTTAATTTTCACAAAGAACAAAAAACAAAACTAACCACAAGTAGCATTATCAAAACCAGTCTGAGACCAGTCTTAGAGATTCAAAGTTTATCCCAAATGCTTACAATTCCAAACCAAGCAGCAGTGATCTCATCACAGTATGATTCATGTTTGATGGACACCAGGCTTTAACACCTCAAAACATCATAAAAACCATCACAAGAAGCTTAAAAATGTACTTTTTGGGAAATCTAATGCAGGAGGGAAATATAAACAAATGGAAGAACTCTTAGTTGCATCAACATACAGAGGGATCTAGGTATACAGGTCCACAGTTTCTTGAAAGTGACAATACAAATGGATAAGGTGGTCAAGAAAGCATATGGCATGCTAGCCTTCATCGATGGGGGAATACAGTATAAATATTGGCAAGTCATTTTGCAGCTGTATAGAATTTTACTTAGGCCACACTTGGAATATTGTGTATAGTTCTGGTCGACACACTTCCAGGAGGATATGGAACCTTTGGAGAGGGTACAGAAACAATTCACCAGAACGTTGTCTGGTTTTGAGGGTATTAGCTAAGTGGAGAGATTGGACAAACTTGGTCTGTCTTCACTTGAACGTTGAAGGATGAGGAGCGACCTGATGAGAAGTTTACAAAATTATGAAAGGCATGAATAGAATGGATAGCCAGTCTTTTTCACAATGTAGAGCTGTCAGTTAATAGTGGCCACATGTTTAACATAAAAGGGGTAAGTTTAAAGGAGATGTGGGAGGCACGTTTGTTGCACAGAGCATTGTAGGTGCCTGGAATGTGCTGCCAGTGGAGGTGGTGGAGTGAGATACAACAGTAACATTTAAGAGGCATCTTGACAGATTTTTGAATATGTGGGGAACAGACAGATGCAGACAGCAGAGAGGCAAAAGGATTTTAGTTTAGAAAGGCATCATGTGTCGGTGTTGGTAGGCCAAAGACCCTGTTCCTCTGTTATACTGTTCTTTTTCCTTTGTACTCTGCAGTAATGCTCTTTGCAATAAATACATTAAACACTAATCCTCCCCCACCCCCTATCCCAACACCTTATTTCTGAAAACTCACGGGTCTCGTCCTGCTGACAGGTTTGCCTTTATATATGCATTACATTTCCAACAGACATGCACAACTTTGATTATCCATTTAAAATTTTTATTCACAAATACAGAAACACCATAGATTACAAATTCAATGTCATCATTACATAGGGAGACATGCTTCATCTTAAATTATACATTCCATCAAGTTTTCTTACACTGATCATAATGATTTTCAATATTGTTGAATGTATAAAAACCACAATCATTTAAGCTCTTTGGAATTTGGATTTCCTCTTGTAAGCTCTTGGGGTCTCTGTTCAATTGCTGCCACCAGATTGATAATAGTCGTGATTTTATTTAGCACAAGCAAGAAGTAGGAGATGAGAGTACTTAAGCAGCAGTCTGCAAAGCACAACTGTGAATTATATTATCCCTTTGGGTAGAATCTGTGGACTTTTGTGTTTGGAATCTCTATAATATTGTCCATAATCATCCATCTGGGATCACTATTCAATGACTTAATTTCGAGTTGTCTACTTATTCACAAAACATTCCTGTCCACCCTTTATCATATATCTCCTGCATTTATAACCTCTCAGTCCATTCCATTTCCCTTGAGCCTGGGAGAATGAAACAGCTTGTGTGAGAAGCGCTACACTTGTATGTAACATTCAAGAGAACATGACTGTCTAAAGTGCATTTGATAGAAGTATTATAATTGCCATTTTCATGTTGTGATGCAACAAACAGCAATATTTTGCTTTTAGATGGCACACTCTGTAACTTTCCATTCATGCAGAAAAGTATCTGGATTATTTTTAGCACCAGTGAGACCAGAAGCTCAATTCCAGGGAAAGCAGCATTAATGCATCAAAGAATCGCATTCACACAGGTGTAATTATGGTATATAGCAAATAAATATTGTCTGTTTTTACAAACTAAACAGAAATTGCTGGAAAAGCTCAGCAGGTCTGGCAACAGCTGTGGAGAGAAAGCAAAGTTAATGTTTCGGTTTGAGTGACCCTTCCTCATAACTAGGCTTGCTGAGCTTTTTCAGCAATTTCTATTTTGTTTCTGATTTACAGCATCTGCAGTTCTTTCGGTTTTTATTGTCTGTTTTTATATTACCTCCAATCAAAAGTGATCTTTTCCCTTTGTTTTTGGTTACCGTTTGCTGGGTTTAAAACTTTCCCAATCCTCTGTCTTACGAATAATTTTTACTATATTGTATGTCTTCTAATTTGATACCATCCTTAAATTCCTTAAATCAAAGACTAAGCAAAAACTACATAATCTATAGAACAAATGTACACCAGGTAATCGATTCAAAAATTAGTTTTTGAAGAGTAGTATAAGCTGCACTATGACTTGTACCAAATGTTTCCACCTGGTGACTCTCATGACTAAATTTACACCCATGTATATATGGGGATCTTTGGAGGATGAGGTAGGGGCCCAGACAAAATTTCAATAACGCTGCACTCTAAAGGATGTTTAATGAATTTTTGTGGCGATCGTAGCAAGAGCTATCTGTGTTGCCATGAATTTCTTTCAGATATGGCATCAAGCACTTTGATATAATTTGGAGTATGGAGTGATCAAAAGGTGTGACTTCCTCCGCACTTACTGGACTTAGATTCATGCCCAAACACAGAGTGGAACACACACTGTTGTATCTGCTGTATGGTCTGCCAACTAACACTGAACTATACAATCTGGGTCTGTAGACTAAATCAAATTTATTAGTTTAGAAATGGTGAAAGGTAGTTTACACCCAATCTGTTTAAGTCGAGATTTGCAAGAAACTCTTACATGTTAAAAGCCATAAATACAAGTTTTTAATTATTGTTTTACAATGGGTACTAATATTGCTGCTTACAGAGAATTATAATAAACTCTATTTAAATAATGTCTTTTTATTAGCTCTTGCTGAGCAATGAACTGTTTTCCCCAATCGCTCTTTGTCCTGGCAATTGAAAATATTAGAAATCCCTTAAGTAACATTGTTATTGAGTACGGTAGTGTAGTGTTTATTTTACTGGCTTAGTATCTCAAAGGCCTGGTCTAACAATCCAGAGATGTGAGTTCAAATTCCACCACCACAGCTGGGAAATGTAAATTAGGTTAATGAAATATCAGTTATAGTGAAAACTCTAGATAGTTGTAAAAACCAATCTGCTTCATTATTATACTTTAGGGAAAAAATCTGTTTTTCTTACCTAGTCTGATCTATATGTGACTCCAGACACAGAGCAATTTGGTTGATTCTGAACTCTGAAATGGCTTGACAATCCATTCTGTTGTATTCAATGTTAGTGGCTCAACAGCATCTTCTCAAAAGGAAAGGAGAGGTGGGAAATGAATCCTGGTCTTACCAGCAATGCCCACATGCTGGGATTTTAAAGACATGCTTCACAATGTATTGTATGTTTTTGGCATATTAGTGAAACGTTTAGCAACTTTTATACTGTACTGACAGAGGTGCTTAATTATTTTTCTTGTCTTTGCTTTCTCTGTTCTGTGTGTCCCTATTAGTAATGTGGGTGGAAACTTGTACAAGAGGAGGAGGGTAATGAATATTGAAGTTTTTCCTCTCAAACCTTGTCCCATGCGGCTCCAAGTTACATGCTGTACAGTGGAATAATTGGAGCAGGTCTCCATAATTCTGTTGCTTCTTCACAAACTCTTTCTGTGCATTTGACTGGGCTTAGATCTCAGTGCCCCTTTTTCAGGCACTAGGAGCTCATTGCAATCGGCTTAGCTGTCCAGTTATCAGCATGACCAATCCTCCCTGCTCTTAGAGTGAGTGCAACTGTGCATCAAAGGCAATAAACTGAAAATGACCAATTCTACAGTGTGTGCTTGGCCACAATTTTGGAGTGCACTGTTGTTAAGGCTGGGACTATCTAAAAACTCTGCAACAGCTTTCTTAGTTAATGAATTTCAGTGCAAGAGTTATCATGAAAACTAAAATGTACACGTTAGCTGGTTTTGTTGACATGGATACTTTCTATCAAGCTGCCATTTAAATTCTTTATTTCTCCCTTGAGGTCGGCTGACCAATTCACTCTGTTGGTCAATGCCCATAGATTAACATCAACACCACAGTTCCTATTACTGTGTTATGGTTGCCCACTGGAAGGTGCACAGGCAAGGACATAATATACAAGTTTCACCAGTTGAGTTTGCTGACTGACACTATTACTCTAGCTACATATAAGAAGAATTTCCATTTAGCTGTAATACCTAAGGATTGCGAGTGTGAATCACCACCTTACGTTGAAATATAAAAATAAAAAGGAGGAAAAGAAGAATGGCGATTTGTAGATCTAAGACTTTGATTTTTTCTTACAATCAGGCTCCATCCTTCCCTTGTAGCAATGGCATTTGAACTGCTCTTTCATGCTTTTCACAGCTTCAGAATGGAATTCTCCTCGGGCTTTTAGTGCAAATTTGGCGGAAGTAACAGTGGGGATAATGTCAAAGCTTTTGGGATCAAGAAGTAGGTAAACTTTGGATTCAGGGTTTTTCCGTACACATCGTCCGTTGTTATTGCACAGAATCCTGCTGCACAATATGGCAGCTGTAGTCGTGTTTATAATGTATATTCCAAGTTTCTTGTCAATGTAGTTCTTTAACGCCTTACAGCGATTCTGATAAAAAAGTACAAATATTTGCAAAGGGAGTGTAAGATTTGAGTCAAAGCATTTTCAAGAAAACATAGTAAACTTTACAATGGATCGAGGTGCGCAAATAACTTTGCGTCATGAATGAGCAGCTCCCAATGGATTGTCTTGCACAGATGTCAAATGTCGGGTTGATTCGATATAACTGATAATATATGATAGTATGATCACCAAATATTATTTCCAGCACACAGCCACATTTTACATGTCCTCATTTGAATATGTTCACATGTATTCCACGCTGTAGGGATTCTATGATCTATGATCTATTCTATTTGCATTAAATACTCACTTTGGTACGTGAAAGGTCATTATTCCCCCACAAAACCACTCCAGAGGCTCCCATAGCTGCACTCTCTCCAATGGTGTGTACCAAATCAATCTGGGAAAAATATGGAAAAAGATGTTAATTACAGATTGGAAACAGTAGGTACTTTGGATTGGTTTCAACTCATTAGAATATCAAAATATTTCTTTTGTTACTTTACTGACGAATTTATGTTCTGGACCATACCAAAACTCCCTCAAAAAAGATAAAGGAGATAGCCTAGATCCTGACTTTATCTTATTTAAAGACAAATGTAAGGTGCTGAATTCCAGATGTGATTTGATTGGTCAAACAACTAGGTTTTAAGCAAAACACACTTTATTCTTGCACCACAGTTAAAATAGAAATACACAAAGAATTGGCATAACTTTAATTATTAACTAAATAATATAGTATTAAACTACTATTCATCAACTGTTCAAACATAGCAGCATCCCATAAACACACCCATTCTAAAGTCAAATTCAGCGAAACAGATTTCCTTCACTTGCAATCTTCTCTAGTCCAGGAAAAGGAACACTGAAGGATTGAATCTAGCAGCAGTAACAGAACTCAAGTTTTCACAGCAGCAGAGAGAGAACTGTATCGAGCAGCTTCACTTGAAAACCCCAGCTTCAACAAAGGAAAGCACTGAAAACTAAAACCCTGGGTCTATGTGAACCTGGCGCCACCCATTCATGCTTCTTTTTCCTAATTTTTAGAAAGCAAAGCCATTTACTCTTCTTTCCATGGAGCAGACACCTCGACACCAGGTTTACAATACTTGTTTTCAAGAGAAACAAGACAGAAAAAAATCCCTTTTAAAGGCACATCTTGTCATATTCACAACAGCACACATGAACCATCCAAAACGGAGAAGCCTCTTTATTCTCACTAAAGGTGATCTTGAGCCAGCTGATGGACAATGTTTGAAAGCACCTCAAGGTTAATTGTTTCTATGTCTCAACACATCTCATGTTCAGGTTAGACTGATATTTTCACAGTGAGGAGATGTCTCAGTGTGAACTCCACACCCTATTTCTCCAACAGGCAGACAAATGATCATCTTGCCAAAACCCTCCCTTTCTGACTCCTTCACAATGTTTTCCCCTTCCCTTCCTTAGTTTTGTCCATTGCCACAAACTATTACCTATCAGAACATCAGCAATTACATCGCACTTGGTATCTGTGAACATTGTGTTGACTCATGTGCTCAGTACTTGTGAAAGAACTGGAAGATTTCATTGTATCTCCACATGTACTGACAGCTGAGCTGTACACTACACTCCTGGTCACTTCCAGAATGAAATATTGGAAGTGATGGAGAGTAGTGTTGAGGGGAGGAACAGGTGGAAACGATTTTCTCTGGTGTAAAATTTTCTGACATGTTAAATTACTGTTTCAATGCGTTGCTCAAAAGCACTGATTACTCCAACAAGACTGACTTATTCCCTTGTCTTTTAGGTTTTGTGTATAATATTAAGGTTACCTTAATATTTAAATACTTTTGTAGAGCTATGCTATATGGAGCATCTTGATGAAAGCGTGAAAGAGCTTACAGTTTGTTTTAAAGGGTAGCTGAATGACAATGGCAGACATAAGGCAATATTTTATCATTGGTATTTCACCCTGCCGGCAGAACCAGGATTGGGTGGCAGTACCACTGTCTTCCTTCCTGCCAAATCCTACTGACTACTAACACAATTTAAAGGGGTGGTATTAGGGATGGGAGACACATGATTGATCGAGGTGATGGAAGTAGGGAGTGGCGAATGTTGATGTTAACCCACCATCACTTAACAGTGCATAAGGTTGGAGTAGAAATGGCTCCTTCAGGAACAGGGAGGCTCTGATGCACAGTCACTATTGACTGAAGACTTGATATAGTTTATTTGTTCAGTCACTTGATATTACAGAATGAATACTGCTGAAAAAATACACTGCCAAGTGGTTTCGTCTTGCAGTAACCAGGACAGATGCAAGAACTCCAAATCTGATTTATTTATTTTTTGGCATTTGCTGTTGGTACCCTTCTATTGTTGACCATCTCACACACCATCATTACCTCCTTTATAATTATTTTATGTTAAGCACACCCTTGACAGAAATCAAATTAAGACCTTCTCTGAGATTGGGAGGAGTGTGCGGCAAATCAGTATCACTGTGAATTAGACTGAGAGAGTAGACCTGAATAAGAAGTGCAGCAGCATTGGGAGATAAAAACCTACTGCAGAAAGCCCCTTCAACGTGTTTCTATCTGTCAGAGCTGAAGTGTGATATTACAGGAAAACAGGTAGATGAGAGGTGGGCATTTGTCCTGTCTCTCTTTTGATTGGCCACTTAGTTTAAATCAGGAGATATTATTATAGCTGAAGAGTATAGTTAGGAAGCTCGTTTTTGAAAAATAAACAAAATTAGTTAATTAAATAGAACTGAGATGGCTGGGTAGATGATGTGTTGCAGCTGTAGTATATGGGAGCATGTGGACACCAGTGTGATCCATATTGACCTCATATGCAGCAAGTACTGGCTGCTCAAGGAACTTCAGCTCAGCGCTAATGAGCTGCAGACACTGTGATACAGTAGGAAAGTGGAGAGGTAGTGAACACTTTCAGGAGACAGTCACACACCTTAGACTAGTGGATATGACAGGGGCAGGGTGGATATAACTGTGATTGAGACAGGTATGGGATCCAGAATTTGGCTTTGGAGGAGCCACGGAGAATGGTCTTGTGCAATGAGGGAACAATCTGCATGGAGGTGGAATGATCTGTTTAAAGCTCCGTGGTACAGAGCACTATCCAAGTGGAGGATAAAAGAGAAATGTACCAGTAATAGGGGAAAGCACAGTAAGGGATGGATACTGTTCTCTGCAGCAAAGACAGAGTCTCTCAAAGGCTGTGTTGTCCGCATGGTGCCAAAGGTAAGTACATCTCTTCTGGGTTGGAAAGGAACTAGAGTAGGAGGGGCAGGATCCAGTTCTAGTGGTCCATGTAGGTACCAGTTACTAGAAATTAAATTCTGCTCAGAAATTATAAGAAATTTAAGACTAAATTAAAAAGTAGAACCACAAAGGTAATAATCTCTGGTTTACTACCTGAGCCATGTACAAATTGGTGTAGGGTAAATGAAGGTGTAGGGCTATGATAAACTAGCATGAAAGAGGAGTTGAGGCCTGGGGAAGATCAACCATGGTCATAGGGAATGTTGGGGCAGGCTTGAATGGTCCACTTCTATTTCCTGCGAGCTGTCCTCCAATCTGCAGGGGAAGGTGAGAGATGCTCTTTGCTCAGTCAGCTTCAGAACCCACTGTTGGCCTGATCAATGAGGTGCAGAGAATGTGAGCAACTGTAGGATCATTGATGCAGACAAGGGATGAATGATCTGTTTTAATTTGCCAAATGTCGCTTTACATCTCAACAAAGTTTCTTCTGAGATCACCATTAAAGGTATCTCCCATTGAGCATTTATGAAAGGCAGGTGAATACTGTGAGCGCATGGGATTGAATCCAACCATGTTAGATGGTGATTTTTGAACTCAATAAATCTGGAATTTGAAAAAAAGCTAGTCTAATGGTGACCATGTAACCATTTATGATTGTTGCAAAACCCCATCTGTTTCACTAATATCTTTTAAGGAAGGAAATCTAGCATCCTTACCTGGTCTGGTGAATAAATGTCTCCAAGCCCAAATAATGTGATTGACTCATTAATGCCTTAAGAAATCACCAAGAGAACGAATCAGTTCAAGGGCAAGCGGAACCAGGCACCAAATTCCAGCCTTGTCAGTAATGTACACATTCCATGTAAGAACAAAAAACATTGAAGCCAAAATGTGTGGAAATTTGACTATTGAGTGCAGTAGAAAGCAATTCTTATTGACAGGCCTGTATGTGTGATGGAGATGCATACAGACAACTGTCTTGGGTATTTCTTGACATTTCAGTCACTCTGTTCTTTGGTCTTTCTGAGCAAATAGATGTATAATACCGATGGCCAAGCAAAGACTGGGAGTGGAGTGGCGAACAAAAGGATACAAATCCCAACATGGGAAGAGACTATCCAGCTCTCAGGAGTGGAGGGAGGGTGAGTCATTGCAGATAGTGAGGCTAGAAGGCGAGGTAATCATCCTGGTAGTGGAAAATGGGCATACAGGGGATATGCAAACTAATGTGAGGCACCCATTCTGTGATGATGTTTAAGATGGTTGTGTTTGTGCTCCACTACAAGTCATCATCATCCCTGTGACCAGGCAGGAGCCAGAAGACTCTGGGGATGATGACACCGATGCCCAAGAGGATGCACTGTCATCTGTCTCAATAGCCGCCTCCTTCAGTTCTATTACACCCACATGGTCAATGATGAGCTTATCTGTAGATCTGATATCACAATCTAATAAGGACAGCATGGACATGCCCCAGCAGCTGAGGGGCTAACGGCTGGGTCTGCTATGCTCGAAAGACTGCTGAAGACAGTCAACATGATGGCACAGTGGTTAGCACTGCTGTCTCACAGCGTCAGGGACCCAAGTTTCATCCCAACCTTGGGTGACTGTCTGTGTGAAGTTTGCACTCTCTCCCTGTGTCTGCATGGGTTTCCTTTGGGTGCTCTGGTTTCCTCCCACAGTCCAAAGATGTGCAGGTTTGGTGGATTGGCCATGGGGAATGCAAGGTTATGGGGATAGGGTGGGGGGTGGGGCTGGGACTGGGTGGAATGCTCTTTGGAGGATTAGTGCTGACATGATGGGCTGAATGGTCTCGTTCCCATGTAGGGGTTCTATGACAAGGTCTCTGCTGAAGCCTATGCTCTGACCTCTGGCCATGACCACAAGAAGCCTGCAGTACATGGAGCAAAAGTTAAGGAAACATATTTTGAAGATACCAGTAGTCATATGCAGCTTTGTGTGGGTGATTAAAATGCCTGTGAAAGCCATGTCCCAGGAACATGAGTGCACAGCACTATTAATAGAGAAGGTGGAGAATGCCATGGGGAGGGAAGGAGCAGTCTGATCACTCGATCATGATGTGCTCAGATTTTCATTCCATTGCTGTAGCATGGCTACAGTGCAACATTGGCTAGGTGAGAGGGGAACAATATTGAGACCCAGATAGGGTTTCTTTACAGCACACACCCCAGGATTAGTGACATCTCCCCATCCTCTCCAACATTGACCTCATTACCTTCAGCAAGCGGGGCCAAGAGGGATACACCCACACCAGAATAGGAGACCTCACCTCCTTACCCATCGGTCCAGCCCACAGGACCCTATTCCTCTGGATGGCACCTGCTGCAGTCATCGAAGATACTGGGGTGCAACACTGAGCAGATTGCCTCCATATAGGCTGCTGATGTTGGGATTGCACCAAGACATAGTAGTAGGAAACAAAAACTTCAGAAATTATAGACAATAGGTGGCATACGTGTTTTATACATGTGCATCACATGTAAATAGTGCAGAATATATTGTTTTTGTCGTATTTATGTGCAAATAATCTTCATTAGTTTGGGACTACATTAGTAAGAGGACTCAATGTAATGACACACCCATTGTTGGCATCCATTGATAGTTACAGAGGAGGTAAGGAGATTGCCTTTATTGTGGAAGAATGATCATTGATTGCTCATGTGAGTTTTCAATTTCGTTGCCGAGAATATGTAGGACATGGTTTATTGATCCTCCTTTCTGCGCACATTGTCTGAAACTACTATGAACAGGAATAATTGAAATTCTTTTCATTCATGGGCTGTGGGCATCATTGCCTTGTCCAGCATTTATTGTCCATTTTTTAGTTGACATTGAGAAGGTGGTGATGATCTGACTTCTTCAACCGCTGCAGTCCACATGTTTTAGGTAGATCCACAATGCTATTAGGGAGGGAATTCCAGGATTTTGACCCAGTGAGAATGAAGGAACAGCGATATATTTCCAAGTCAGGATGGTCAGTGGCTTGGAGGGGAACTTGTGTGTTGTGTTGTTCCCATATATCTGCATCCCTTGTCCTTCAAGATGGTAGTGATGGATGGGTTTGGAAGGTGCTGTCTACAGACATTTCTGCATTGCATCTTGTATATGGTATGCATAACTGCTACTGAGCATCGGGGCTGGAGTGAATGATTGTTTATGGATTGTGGTGCCAATCAAGCAGGCTGTTTTGTTTGGATTGTGTCAAGCTTCTTGAGTGTTGTCGGAGATGCGCTCATGGAAGGCAAATGGGAAATGGTATAAGTTCTCTCAAAGCATGGTAAAGCTGGAGCAGCGTCTAATTTATTGGTCCTGGTGGGCTGATAGATGGATGTCCAAGTGAAGTACAGATGTCGTCGATACCAGTGTTCATCAGTGGGTGTGCACTGTCCTCCCCACACTATTTCAGGTGGCAGAGATTGCAAGTTAACAGTTGCCCTGAAAGGGAGAATGGCAAGGTTAGCTCTAATTCCCAGGAACGCAATGGAGCAACGGACATGTAGGTCTTTTACTCTTGGATGAGTCATGCATATAGTAAGTCGTCCTGGCATGCTCCTATATCTTACGGTCTTATGGTCTGTTATCCTGTGCACATCTCTTCATGACTCTGGCATCCATTAAAGAGTCATTCACATTAAATTGCTCCTCCTCAGGCTCATCCAATTGATCCTCAACTAAGGAGTGTTGCTCCTCCCTCTTATTCTGTTACTACCATTTCCTGTCCTTCATCACCAAGTTGTGCAGTGCACAGCACACTATGACTATTTATGATTCCCTCAGGGATCCTCCACATCAGTCAAAGCATTGGAAGCACAATTCCAGCAAGCCAATGGTGTACTCAGTGATGGTACAGTTGGAGTCACAAGCTTCATTGTACCTCTCTTTTGCTGAGCTCTGGGATGCTTCACTGGTGACATCAACCAGATCTCTGAAAGATAGTCAACACAGTGTGGAGCTGGAGGAACGCACCAGATCAAGCAGCATTACAGGAGCAGAAAGTCGACGTTTCAGGTCAGGAGAGATAGACCTTGTCACTCAGAATCCAGCCTGGAGCTTCTGCAGCTCCAGAAGACATGAGTTGTACAAAATGCATACATCATGACAGCTCCTGACAGACCTGCTTGACGTACAGACTAATTGGATGTTTAAAGAGTGAAAGCCTTTGCGATCCATAAATGACACTAACTGGTCCCAGGAAGCTCTACAGGCCACAAGTCAAGTGATGAGTCTTTCAGTCTCAGGAAATGAAAAATGGCCCTGAAGTCTAATGCCCTCGTCACCAAGTGTGTCCACATCAGTGGAGAACCTGATGCTGGAAGACAGTGTGGGTCAACTCTTTTATTGACTTGAGTGCCACATATGCCACTCATTGAGGCGTGGAAACCCTCATTGGCAGAAAATGTTGAGTGCTGCTGTCATCTTGAGGGATGGTATGGAGTTTCCACCAAACCCAGTTGTTATTGACCAGACCAAACCCCCTCAAAATATATTCAGAAGATAGTGTAGACCCCAACTTTTTCTTGAAGGTAAGTGTAAGCTGTTGCATTCCAGATATGATTCAATTGGTCAAATCACTCGATGTTTAATAAAACAGACTTTATTTTTACATTACAGTTAAAATGCAGACAAAATAAAATTAAAAGAAAAGAATCAGCTTAAATGCAATTCTATTGATATGTTAATAAAATAACAGATATATTAACTACTATTAATTAACTGTTCCAATATAGTAACATCCCATTAACACACCTTTGCAAAAGCAAGTTCAGTAAAATTGATTGTCTTGCACGCAATTCTCCAGTCCAGGAAGAAAACAAAAATGAAGAGAGATCTCTGAGACAGAGGCAGTAGCAGAGAGAGATGTACTGCAGCTTCCAAACCCAATTTCAAGACCCCAGCAACTGTTACTGAAAAACTAAAACTAAAAATCCTGGTTCTGTGGGAGCTTAAACCCACCCATTCAGGCTGCTTCTATTGTTCCAACTCTAAAAAAAAACCCAAGGCCTCAAAGCTGTTTACTTTATTGGATTCAAATAGACAATTCTGCACCTCTGTCTTAAAACCTCACTTAAAAAACAAGGACAAAATACACCTCTTAAAGCCATAGTATCTTCACATACATAATTGCAGGTCTGGCTGAACGATTCCACATACTGCGGCGACCTTTTCCCAGGATGACCTCAGTTATCTCTGCCATTGCCTCCAAAATCTGAAGGTAGTTAGCCAGAGTCTTGAGGATGCAGGAAAGTGCCAGTACCCATCTTCTACTCTCTTAAATGTTAACAAAATGAGGGCTAAATAGTCCCCCGTGGGGCCCCATAACAAAAATACAGACTAATGGTTAACAGAAACTTTTACAAGGAACATATCACTCGAAATAATGCTGCCTGGGGTGATGATATACCTCAGCCCCTGTGGTGTCCGATGGTCTCTAAAGGCCTGTACTGTGTCCATGAACACTGCATGATCCCGCTTCATGGACGCCCCCAACATGAATGTAACTGTGAAAGAGGGGCAATCAGTCAGGTACAAAGGCCCCTCCATGGCCCACTGGCTGGATCTGTTAATGGACACTTTGGCCAGACACAGCACCCATCTCCTGAGGTGATGTTCCTAGATGGCTTCATTCTGAACAGTCTCTGGCCTAGCACTTGAACAGTGAAAGCCCTCTCCTATTCCCAAAGTTATAAGAAGATTGGATCTATGAGACACTTGTTATTGTAGCAAATATAACTGTGTGAAAAAGACATGTGGTGATATGAGAACACGTTTGTCCATGGTTTCCATCTTTAGAACTAATGAACAGTGGGTTTGTCAATCTTTCCATTGTTCACACACATATCTTCATTGACTCAGCAGTGCCGTCCTCCCACTTCAATCTGCAATTCTAGGTTCTGCACATACAGTGAATTTGAATAAATAGATTATGTAACCTTCCAAACCTGATCTGCCACTTTCCTTCTGTCATCTTCATGCAAGCCCGCATCAGCTTTGACCTGGCCAACATGTAGTTCATATGCCTGCTGATGGCACTACTCAGAACTTGGTTGTGGCATGAGACTCTCAGGAGAACAGCAGAAGCACTTTACAATGCCATCAAAGTATCCATGATGAGGTCAGACTATCTACCAACTCATAGAAGTCCCAGAGTAGTGGCTAACCAAAATGAAGAAGGATCTTCTAGTAAGTCACTGAACACATTGACAGACTTCATCAGGAACCTGCAGAAGTGAAGTCAAGGCATTGGATGGAGTGCGCAAACCTCCAAAAACCCATCTACCAAACCCTTCAAACACCACCTGCTGCATATAGCACAGTCTACAGATAACAGGTTACACTTATCAGTTATCTCAGAAGCTGTTGAACAGACATAGAAGCAAACCCAAAGCCTAGAAAGGACTGCATAATAATAACACATACTTAGCTGGTCTATAGTACAAAAGTATTCAAGATAGGCATTTGATTACCTTTATCGCCAGTGAGACAATATATCTCTGTTTGGTCCCACCAACAATATGAAGAAAGCCCAAATAGAAACAAAAACAGCTGAAATTGGGACTAAAATTTGAGTTGTGCAATCCATGGTACTAGCATTGCAAATTATTTCGTTGAATGCTGTTTCCACTTATTTTTGGAACAATATCTTGCTTACCTCACTCAGGAAGTCAAGTGTTTTTATATATGCATATTTGGAGTAAGCCAAAACAGGCAGAGCACCTCTGACTGGATCAAGGGCAGCAACACGGAGAGCCTCCTTAATCCGGTAGTGAACAAACTTTTGGACATAACTTGAGGATTTTAGCTTCTCAGGGATGTAGATACTGGGATATAGGCATCGTGATGCCTTCCAGAGCCATGCTAACTGGTTATTTCTAGGGATATCTTCTTCCTTGCAATGACCTGAGTAATTGGGCTGTGCCTTCTTCTTAACATAATTATAGCAGTCTGGATATTTATAAAAGCCCCAGCAAGCCTGTGGTCTCAGAATATGTCCTAGTTTTAGTGTTTTCGTCATAAAATTCTTTGCAGCACCTTCATATTCCTTTTTGGCAATCAGGAGAAGCTCACTTTCAGTTAAGTGGGGGTATTTTCTTTTTGCTAATTCTTCAGAATTTTTCCTGTAGATATCCATTTTACCCCAGTTACGGACCCAAAGTGGTCGCCACTCTTCCCAATCTATTACCACGGAAGACCACGGAAGTTTGGATCCATCAAGTTGGTCATGTTGTCACCTACTACTTGGAGGTGGTTGCACAAACTGGCATTCTGGACAAGGCCACCATTCACTGGAGTGCCCTCAGCGGTATAGAATGGATAAAGCCCCAACTTGATTTTGTAAAATATGGTCATCTTCTTCCCCATAAAGATCTCATTTTCATTTGCAACAATATCAAAAGCATTCAGCTTCAAATCAACATTAAATTTAGATTTGCAGCGTGCAGTAGGTGTGTTCCAAATCACAGTAAATGGCTTATTGTAGATCATTGGTGAGGCCGATACTGGCTTAACTCCTTTTGCCCAGATGGGAAGATAGATATGGAGATAAAATAAGGTGCATGTAAGTAGTGAAAGATCTGGTAACATGATTCTGCCTCTCTCTTCAGCAGCTAGTCAAGCTTTCTCAATTAGATTGTTCTGTAAGATTCAAACCAAAAAGATTAATTTGGAAACAAAAGAAATTCCATACCAAATAATTAACCACTTTAGATCCATTGTATAATAGTCAGATCTACAACAGTCTGAGGATTGATCCCTATTCTATACCACATTATCTCAGCTAGAATAGCATTCGTGGTGCTATACATGACCTAACCTAGGATTTTTAAAAAGTGCATGCACAGGATATGGTCATCGCTGGCTGAGCCAGCATTTATTGCCTGACCCTAGTTGCCCTTGAGAAAGTGGTGGCAAGCTATCTTCTTAAACCACGGCAATCCATTTAATGTGAATAGACCGACAATGGTGTTCAAGAGGGAATCCCAGGATTTTGACCTGGTGACACTGAGGAATGGCGATATAGTTCCAAGTATGGGTTCTGAGTGCTTTGAGGGGGCAATTGCTGTTGGTGGCGTACCCATGTATCTGGTCCTTCTGCATGGTAGTGGTTGTGGACTTGGATGGTGTTGTGGAAAAAGCATTGGTGAATTTCTGCAATGCAGCTTTGATATAGTACTTACTACTGTTCCTGATTGATGTGGTGGAGGGACTGAATGTTTGTGGATGTGATGCCATCAAGTGGGCTGCTCTGTGTTGTTGGAGCTGCACTCATCCAGGCAAGTGGGGAGAATCCATCAGACTCCTGACTTGTGAGGATAATGGACAGGCTTTGGGGAGTTGGGAGGTGAGTCACTCGCTGCAAGATTCTTAACCTATACCTGCTTTTTTACCCACAGTACTTATTGACGAGTCATGTTTAGTTTTTGAATAGTGATAACCCCCAGAATGTTGATAGTGGAGGAAATCAGTGACGATGATGGCATTGAATGTCAAGGGGTAAGGAGACCAAAACTACCACACAATACTCCAGATGCAGTCTAAACACTGCAATAAGATGTTGTGACTTCTGAACTCAAATCCTTTTACAATGAAGGCCAACTATTTTTCTTCCTAATGTTTGCTGCACCCCACCTACTTTCATTGACTGGTGTGCAAGAACTCCAGGTTCCCTTGCACATCCACATTTCCCAATATATTACCATTCAAATATTAGTCCGCCTTTCTGTTTTCACACCAAAGTGTATAACTTCACATTTATCCACATTATAGTGCGGACGATCGTCTCATCCTACCACTAATTGAGACCCTGAGGTTAAAAATGAATGCCCACTTAAGGGCCTTATCCATAACCACTGTTATTCACTCAGTGGTGGGACAGGAACTCGCCACATGGGAAACCCATAAAGCAAACCCTGTTGTGGCTCAAAGTGGAGGTCTCTCATTCAAAAAACACTTAGTCCCTGATCAAGGGACTGCATCGATTGTTAGAAGTTCAAAATATTACACAGCAGTTGCACAAAAATAACCTACAGCTCATGCCACACAGCAATATTATTTACTCCATTTCATTTATTTAATAGAGGATAGATCATTTTGTTTCCCTAAAGGAGGATACACATTTGACAGCGAATGTCACTTTCAGGGCTGGAAATCAGCTGCAGAAGAATTTTCTGTTGTTAGTAATGACAGAGTAACATTAATTTGCATTATTTATCCTCCGACACTGGACCTTAGTAAGTCCTGTATACATAAAATGAACAGCTTTGTTAGGACTGATGGAGCTCAATTTCGGAAGTCAAATAGCTCACAATATGGTTTATAACTGATGGTGATGTGAACAACACATTCTCCCTTCCCCCAACAAGTTTTGCTGAGACATGTTTTCCTGGCAGCTGGTCTCTTTAAACGGTCATAAAGACACCATAACGATGCAACAATGATTTTCCGCCCTTTCTCTTTGAATGCTTTGTTTGATTTTTTGCTGAGAGCAAGAAATTGATGGCACTCAGTTTACTTCCACACAGTGAAAGCACTGTTTCTGTGTCAACTCATTCAGAATCTTCTACAATTTTAAAAACTTCTTTAAATTTACCCCTCAGCTTTCATCTTCCAAGGAAAAAGAAACTTATTCTACACATCCTTTCCTGTTTGGTATAATATTATATTTCTGTAATCTTTGTAATCCTTGTTTTTTTTTAATATTCTCATTCCCAAAACAGTTACTTTATAATGTGGTGACCAGAACTGTACATAGTTCAGAGCAGGTGTGCACTAAAGAATGTTCGATACATATTAATACAACAATTATTTTTCAATTCTATCCCTCTGGAAGTAAACTTTGGTGTTTGGCTTTCATGTTTATGAAATTATTTTAGTGGCTTGTGCAGTTGTACTCCCATATCTCTTTTTGCTCCTCTACCCCATTTAGATTCTTATTTCCCAAGTAATATCTGACATTCATATCTTCGTAGGGCCACACACTCCTCCTTCTGCCACTCTCTGTATTCACTCTTTACGCCTGCTTTCAGTCTTGAAACCAGGTAGTTACCAATTCTCTACTTCTGCCCATTTAAAATTTCACTCCCTTTACCACTGATGCACAGTGAGAGCTCGGTAAACTGTACACTACATGCTTTGTAGAACCTATCAAATCTCCTTCGATGCAACTTTCAAACCTACAATCTGATCATTGGGAAGGACATGGACACCTGAGCACCATATAGACATGCCCTTGCAAGTCATGCACCATCTTAACAAAATTGCCATTCCCTCATTATTGGTGGGTCAAAATCTTGGAACTCACTTCCTAACTTCCTAAACCTCCCTTCCTATACCCCGATCGTGGGTATACTCACACACATGGACTGCAGTGATTCAAGAACGTAGCTCACCACCACCTTCTCAAGGGCAATTAGATTTGCGCAATAAATGCTGGCCTTCCCAGTGAGGCTTGTTTCATGGAACAATGAAGAAAACTTGTTCCCAGACTCAGCATGCCTTAATTGTAAATATATTGTACAAAACTTTATTGGAGGCTTTCTGGAAGTCAGCTTCCAACCCATCAACCATCGATAAAGATAAGGGCAGTCGATGCATAGGAACACTGAATACTTGCCTCTCCAAACCACAAAACATTCTGACTTGGAACTATAATCGCTGCTCTTTCGCTGTTGCTGGATCAAAATCCCTAATGGCTCACCAATTAGGGATGGAAAACAAATGCTGGCATTCTCACCAAAGCCCAAGTCCCAGGAAAGAATAAAACACATTGGTTAATTTTCTGACCCACATCTTTAAGTATCACTTTTCTGCAGCCTGTTAATACACCTTCTTTAATGGTACTCTGACGAAAAACAATTGCTGATTCTTGTTGCAGATGAGCCAAATGACTTTTCTTTCATTTACTGTTAATAAGTAATCTGATTATATTAAGAACCCAAAAATAACTGATTCATTAAATCTATTGTTTTAGACAGACCTAACAAAATGTCATTAAATTTTGTAAAAAGATTGAGCATCAAAAGTGTTTCACATGCAGCTAACATGCACCTACTTACTCACTGCTGCCAATGTTGGTGCTTCTGTGTTTCCCTGGTAGAAAGACTGGAAGAAAGAACAAGTTTACATTTATATATTGCCTCATATCATCCCGAGGATGTCCCAAGGCACTTTGAAGCCAATGTCTGCTTTATTTTGGGAAACCTGTTGATCCTTGCAGGACAGTTGACGTCAGAGTGGCTTTGTTGTTCTACACCATTGAACACCAATAGGTTCACACTTACATTTTGAGATAACTGTTTTCACGAGCTGATGGATCTCCTGCTTTATGTTGGATCTTAAAACCCACTTCTTGACAAAACCTTTAGTCATCTGCCTTTATATTTCTTTCTTTACCACTATGTAGATTAATTTGTCTGTTCTGTGAAGTTGCCTTGTGATGTTTTACCATATGAAGAGTAGAAGAGTATTGATAGCATTTGTAATCAACAGCTATACAATGTGGTAGAGCTGATGAAAATCACTTAAAAAGTAAAAATACTGACGCATGAAAGGCAGGTTAAGTAAACTGAGGCTCATGAAATAGTCTTGGTGTCAAGTTCATTAAAATTTGTTAAGGACAGAAAATAGAAATTCATGATGAACAGCTGTTTTACAAAACAGAAAATGGTAGACAGAGGCATTCTTCATGGTTTAGTGGTAGGACTATTATTCAGATTTATAAAATATTTATACAAAATATCTATACATATGACGGCCTACTCCTGCTCCTCGTTCTTATGTTCTTATTACCTCTTCCCATTCCTTCCCCCAAAATACAACACCTCAAACCTCCCTTTATTAAATTTCATGTAACAGCAGTGTGAGGTGTTGCAGATTGGGAGAAGGGATGGAAAGAGACAATATGGACTTCATAACAGTTTTAAAGATTGCGTAGAAACAGAGGGACCTTGGGATATGTATCCACAAGTCATTAAAAGAGGAAGGACATATTGAGTGGTTAGCAAAAACAGTTGGGGTCTCAGGCTTAATAACTAAAAGCAGGAAGTTAGGATGAAACTTCAGAAGGCTTTGCTTTGGTTATCAGAGAATTGTGTCCAGTTATGGTCAGTACTTCAGGAAAGATCTGATGGGTTTTTGTCAGAGGAGATTTACCAGAATGCTTCAAGTGATGAGGAAATTTAGCTACAAGATGACGTTGGAGAAGCTGATGATTTTTCTATAGAACAAAAGAAATTGAAGGGGGATTTGATGGAGATGTTTTAGATTATGAAAGTTTACATCAGGCAACGCAAAGCTGTTACCATTAACTGATAGCACAAGTATAAAGGGATAGAGAGTCAAAGTTTAATGCTGGAAGTGGAGACCATCAACAATTTTGATAGGAAATTGGGCACTTTGGGAAAATTAATGCAAGACCAGGAGAATAGGGAGGAATGGGACAGTTTGAATTGTTCTACAGGGTGCCAGTATGGACCCAATGGGCTGAATGGCTTCTTCCTGTGCTGTAATGATGTTACAACTGTATGAATTCTAACATATATGTATATATACATTTATCTTGCTCCAGTACTGAAAGGCTGTGTAACACTGTTTCTAGGCAGGCATGACTGTGATAGAGTCATAGTGTCAGACGGCATGGAAACAGACTGTTCAGTTTAAATAAAAAAATGAAAGAACTGTGGATGCTGTAAATCAGGATCAAAAACAAAGTTGCTGGAAAAGATCAACAGATCTGGTAGCATCTGTGAAGGAAAAAACAGAGTTAACGTTTTGGGTCCGGTGACTTAGGTAGTTCTGAGGAAGGGTCACTGGACCTGAAACGTTAGCTCTATTTTTATCTTCACAGATGCTGCCAGACCTGCTGAGCTTTTCCAGCAATGTTGTTTTTGTTCAGTCTAACTCCTCCATGCCTATCAGGTTTCTCAAACTTAAACTAGTCCCACTTGCCTGTGTTTAGCCCATTTCCCTCTAAACCTTTATTATTCATTACCTAGCCAAATGTCTTTTAAATGTTGTAATTGTACCTGCATCTATCACTTCCTCTGGCAGTTCATTCCACATACAAACCACCCTCTGTGTAAAAATGTTGCCCCTCAGGTCCCTTTTAAATCTATTTCCTCTTATTTTGAACCTATGCCCTCTAGTTTTGAACTTCCCTACCCTGGGGAGAAGACCTCTGCCGTTCACTTTATTTATGCCCCTCATGATTTTATAAATCTCTATAAGGTCATCCCTCAACCTGCTACGCTCCAGGAAAAAAGTCCCAGTCTATCCAACCTCTCCTTATAACTGAAACTCTCTAGTCCCAGTAACATCATTGTTAATCTTTTCTGTATATTTTCTAATTTAGTAATATACTTTCTATAGCAGGGCAACCAAAACTGTACACAGTACTCCAAAAGTGGCTCACAGTGTCCTGTGCAGCTGCAATATGATGTCCCAAATTCTATCCTCAGTGCTCTGACCAATGAAGGCAAGCATGCCAAATGTCTTCTTCACCAACCTGCCTACCTGTGATGCCACTTTCACGGATCTATGTACCTGCATCCCTATGTCTCTTTATTCAACAGCACTCCCCAGGCTCTACCGTTAACTGTCCAAGTCCTGTCCTGGTTTTTCTTATCAAAATACAACACCTCACATTTATCTAAGTTAAACTCCATCTGCCACTCCTCAGCCCATTGGCCCAACTGATCAAGATCCCATTATAGTCTTAGATAACTTTTCTCACTGTCCAATATATCACCAACTTTGGTGTCAACTTACTAATCATGCTTCCTTTATTCTCATCCAAATTTTTAATATAAATGACAAACATCAGTGGACCCAACACTGATCCCTGCAGAACACATCTGGTCACAGACCTCAACTCCACCATCACCCTCTGTCTTCTACCGTCAAGCAAATTTTGTATCCAATTGGCTAGCTCTACTTGGAACCCATGTGATCTAAACTTACTAACCAGTTTACCAGGCGGGACCTTGTCAAAGGCTTTACTAAAGTCCATTCAAACAACATCTACTGCTCTGTCCTCATCTGTCTTTTGGTCATGTCCTCAAAGAACTCAATCAAGTTTGTGAGACACAATTTCCCACGCATGAAGCCATGCTAACAATCCCTAATCAGTCCTTGTCTTTCCAAATGCATACAAATTCTGTCTCTCAGAATCCTCTCCAACAACTTACCCAACGTTGACTTTAGACTCACCAGTCAATAGTTTCTTGGCTTTTCTTTGCCTCCTTTCTTAAATAAAGGTACAACATTAGCTACCCTCTAGTCTTCCGGCTCTCACCTGTAGCTGTAGATGATATAAATATCTCTGCTAGGAGCTCCGTAATTTCTTCCCTAGTGTCCCACAATGTCCTAGGATACACATGATTAAGTCCTGGGGATTTATCTACTTTTATGCATTTTAAGAACTCCAGCACCTCCTCTTCTGTAAGGTGGACCGTTTTCAAGACATCACTATTTATTTCCCCAAGTTCCATAGCTTTCATTTCTTCCTCCACTGCAAATACTGATGCAAAATATTCATTTAGTATCTCACCCATCCTGTGGTTCCGCACATATCTTTCAAGGGCTCTATTCTCTCTCTAATTGCTGTTTTCCCCTTCATATACTTGGAGAATCTCTTTGGATTCTCCTTAACCTTATCTGCCAAAGCGATCTCATATCCCCATCTGCCCTCCTGATTTCCTTCTTAAGAATAGCCCTACTCCCTTTGTACTCCTCAAGGGATTCACTTGATTCCAGCTGTCTGTATCTGACATATGCCTCCTTCTTTTTCTTGATCATAGCTTCAATTTCTTTAGCCATCCAGTGTTCTCTACTCCTACCAGCCTGGATACCTGGAAATTAATGTAACCGAGGTAGTTCACCTAATTCAATATATAAACTGGTTACAGATTGAGGTTTTTTAAAATTCATTCATGAAATGTGGGTTTCGCTGGTTAGGCCAACAGTTATTGCCCATTCCTGGTTGTTCTCGAGAAAGTGGTACTAAACTGCCTTATTGAACTGTTGCAGAATATTTGGTGAGGTGTTTGAAGAGATGTGACCTAGACTCTGATTTACAGGATTATGTGGACCTATGTAAGTATTTCCTGAACTTTTAGATTAAAAGCACTTTTTTAAGGAAAAGGCACTTAATACAATAGCAGCAAAGTTGCACTGGCTAGAAGCAGGGAACTTGGATGGAGTCATACAGTCTGGATGACTTTCAAAGAGACCACATGGCCCAGGTTGTAAGAGGGATAGGACTTCTGAATTTGTTGAACGCAGTGAAAGAAAATTTGACCTTTCTGAAGAGCAACAGCCTACTGTTCCCTTTCTCTTTTTTTGTATTTCCTTTAAGCAAACTGTGTGAGCTGAAACCCCACCAAAAGTCACCTCTGTAACATGGGGGACTTCCTGAAGAAGATTTTTTTGGAATCTACCCCATTAACTGAAGCAAAGGAATTGGGCCAAATGTAACTGTCTCAGGAAGACAGCCCAGTGCCAGGAGATTGTGTAAAATGTCAGTGAACAAAAATGTCAAAGAGCAAAATTCTCCCTAGTATGCAAGCAATTTTCTTTTTTAGTTTTACCAGCATCACACAAATGACATGTTACTTGAACACGATCTGGAAGATAATTTATTCAAGCATAGAGAAGTGTGTTGAACTTTATTGTACTTAATTTTCTTTAAAAGGTCTGTTTATAGTGGATGTAAAACTAAAACATAATTTAAAGACTCAGTCTCAACCACTATTATTACAAATTACAATATTACAAAACAAATAGTTACTCAGATATAAGATTAATTTTGTTCTCCAAATAGCCAATGGATGTTTGAACAGCAAGTGCCACTCGCAATGGAAAGATGACTGGATTAAATAATTACAAAGAGAAATGATTTTTTGTACATGTGGCTATTTTTTATATAAACAATGGATCCTAGTGATATCGGAAAGATTACACGACTTGAAAATCAAATGGATCTTCCATAGTATGGAATGAATTGTATTTGATTTCAAGTTTAATTTCTAAGGGCGCTCAGCATCAAGTCCTGGTTGAGCTAAAATTTGCACATTCCAACAATTACAAAACTGATGAAATTTAGTTGGTTCCATCAAATATTTTGGCTGTTTGCTCTTGCTGACCCATTGATATCCTCAATCCTCTGTTGAACCCAGAACTGTGTGTTAAATCCCTCAGAGTTTCTGTTGACATTGTATCCAACTTTGAGTTTAATCAGCTGAATTAGTGCAGAGGCTCAAAGGTTTTTAAGGCAGAAGTAAGTGTGCGTTACATCCAAAAACACTTATGGTTCTGCTTTCTGTGGTCTTTTACATTAGTTCAAGATTCACTTTACCTGAATCGGGTCCATAATCTGTGCGTGGTCCTCGGTCACAACTGCAATTGCACATCAGTGAAAAAGCTGCAACCTAACTGGGGCGTTTATGGTAAGGGAAAGGAATTGATAACATGCAAGCAGCAGAAAGTGACTATTGTTATGACCAGCCCCTAGGCAAGACTCCCAACTTGTTCCAATTCCGATGGGATATGCAAGTCATTAAGCTCCTAGGCTAGAAGGAAAGAACCGAAGGGAAGAACTGGGTTCGCTTCTTTATTGGTTCCCCCTTGGTTGGTCACAATAAGATTAATTTTATAAAGCCACTGTGCCGCCCCATAAGTACATATCATAACACAATTAGTTATACTAATAACCAAATTAACCGGTTGAGCTTCTAATAAGGACTATTTATACTTGTTAGAATTGATATACATTCTTGTGCAGGGCCTCATTCTCTAAAAATAATGGGAATATATCAAACCTTGCAACAGTTTTGAAGTGCCACTGAGCTTGAGGAGTTTATAGTTCCCCATGCTATGTCCATGATGATGCTTCGACTTACCCCAACCAATTAGCAGCCTTGTTTCTAGTATGTATAATTGTTGTGATTTTTTTTGTCCTACAGCACGGAGAGAGGCCCTTCGGCCCAAATGGGTCATGCCAACCAAAATGTCCATCCACGCTAAACCCATTTCCCTGCACTTGTCCCATATCCTTCTAAAGCTTTCCTATCCATGTATTTGTCCAAATGCCTTTTAAATGTTGTTAATGTACCCATCTCAACCACTTCTGCCGGCAGCTCATTCCATATGCGTACCACCCTCTGTGTAAAAGGTTTGCCCCTCAGGTTCCCATGTATTCTTTCCCCTCTTACCTTAAACTGATGCCCTCTAGTCCTTGATTCCATAACCCTGGGAAAAAGACTGAGTGCGTTCACCCTATCCATGCCTCTCATGATCTTATACACTTTTACAAGACCCCCCTTCAGTCTCCTACATTCTAAAGGAAAAAGTCCTAGCTTGACCAAAGTTTCCTTATAACTCAGTCCCTTGAGTCCTGGCAAAATCCTTGTAAATTTCTTCTGCACTCTTTCCAGTTTAATAACATCCTTCCTATAGCAAGAACACAAAAACCGAACACAATACTCCAAGTGCAGCCTCATCAACGTCCTGTACAACTGCAAAATAACTTCCCAACTTCTGTACTCAATGCCCTGACTGATGAAGGCCGGTGTGCCAAATGCCTTCTTCACTGCCCTGTCTACCTGTGACTCCACTTTCAGAGAACCATGCACCTGCACTCCAATGTCCCTCTGTTCCATTACACTCCTTAAGACCCTACCATTCACCATGAAACTCCTACACTGATTTGACTTTCCAAAATGAAACATGTCACACTTATCTGTATTAAACTCACACTTATCTGTATTAAACTCCATTTGCCATTTCTCGGCCTACTTCCCCAGTTGATCAAGATCCTGCTGCAATTTCTGGTAACCTTCTGCACTGTCCACAACATCACCTATTTTAGTGTCATCGGCAAACTTACTAATCATACCTTGTACATTCTCATTCAATTCTTTAACATAGATAACAAACAGCAATGGGCCCAGCACTGACTCCCGAGGCACACCACGAGTCACAGGCCTCCAGTCCAACAAGCATTCTTCCGCTATTACTCAGAGGTAGTAAGAACTGCCGATGCTGGAGTCAGAGATAACACAGTGTGGAGCTAGAGGAACACAGCAGGCCAGGCAGCATCAGAGGATGGGTCCCAATCCGAAACATCAACTTTCCTGTTCCTCTGATGCTGCCTGGCCTGCTGTGCTCCTCCAGCTCCACACTATGTTATATCTTCCACTATTACTCTCTGATTCCTACCATCAAGCCAATTGTGTATCCAATTTGCCAACACTCCCTGGATTCCATGTGTTCTAACCTTCGAGAGCAGTCTACCATGTGGAACCTTATCAAAGACCTTACTGAAATCCATGTAGACTATGTCTACCACCCTGCCCTCATTAACGCCCCTAGTCACTTCATCAAAGAACTCAAACAAATTTGTGAGCATGATCTCCCATGCACGAAGCCATGCTGACTGTTCCTAATCAAACTCTGTCTTGCTAAATGCATGTATATCATATCCCTCAAAATCTTCTCAAGTAATTTACCTACCACAGATGTTGAGCTTACTAGTCTATGATTCCCATGTTTTTCTTTGCAGCCCTTCTTGAATAAGGGCACAACATTTGCTACCCTCCAGTCTTCCGGTACCTCACCCATGGTTCACGATGATGCAAGTATGTCAGCCAGGGCCCCTGCAATTTCTTCTGTAGCCTCTTGTGAGTCCCAGTTGCCAGAGGTCCCCTTGCCTGCAAACAAACTACACTGATCAACCCCTGCAAGCTCCTGTCTAATTCCATCAAAATTCACCTTGCCCCAGTTTAGATATTGCTGTAGGAGTTGACAAGGACAATGTCCAAAGTGAAATGTCAGCTATTTCATTGATGAATTTCCATTATTGATTAAATCAGAAGTAGAAGAGGTTGATAATTATTACAGTTCCATTCTAAACTGCTCAAATTGCTGCCTGAAATAAGGCCTGGTTTGGATTAGTAAGGGGCAAGTAAATTAGTACACACAAGTGCCAGGTAACAACCATCTCCAACAAGAGACAGTTAACCAACACCCCTTAATATTCTACAGCGTTAACATACCTGAACCAGGCTCTTGTGGCATAGTGGTAGTGCCCCTGCTTCTGGACTGGTGGAGACCTGGGTTCCAGTCCCACCTGTTCCTGAGATGTGTAATGACATCTTTGAATAGATTGATTTTAAATAAAATATTACCATAGCAGAAGCCCCTGCCATCATCATGCTGAAGGTAACTATTGACCAGAAGCTTCACTAGTCACCTCACTTTTCCGAAAAAGGAAGTATTAACACAGGCGGTATCAGTCTTTGGACTATATTAAGCTGCTGTCAAGAATTTATCAGGCGTGGTGAATAGGAAGTCTTGTTTTGGGTAGTATTTTCAATCACAATAAACAAATCAACTGTTAGAGAATGACACTTATGCCATGCTCCAATTAACAGACTAGTCTAGAGTTTGGTATGACTTACATGGGAAGATCAAGAATAGACAGAACATTACGATATTAACAACAGAATGTGAAAGTAACTGAAGCATTTGATAGAGATTCTTATCACAGGGCCTGTCTGCTACCCTGGCTCAGGCCTCCCTCTAGTAACCTGACAACTAACTTCTCTGCTATACAGCAGTACCAACTGTGGTGCATACTGCTGAAAGTTTCAGAGATATAAAGGAAACCGGATTATTTATTTACCACTGTATACCAGCCAAGACTTGAAACAACTCCCAGGAAACTAATGATCAATATTTTTGAGTTCTTTGAAACTAGAGGGCATAGATTTAAGGTGAGATGGGAAAAAATTAAAAGGGACCTAAAGGACAACTTTTTCATGCAGAGAGTTATGTGTGTATATAATGAGCTGCCAGAGGAAGTGGTGAATGCTGGTACAATTCCAACATTTAAAAGTCATCTTGATGGGTATATGAATAGAAAGAGTTCAGAGGGATACAAGCCAAATGCTGGTAAATGGAACTAGATGTATCTAGGATATCTGGTCTGCATGGACGAGTTGGACTAAAGGGTCTGTTTCCATGCTGTTCATCTCTAAGACTCTGTGATAGTTCAGTTAGTAATTCATCAGCCATATGTTCAGCTGAGATTTAGAGACCAGGAAAGTCACAGGCGAAAGACCTGGTTTATGCTGGGTTGGGTCTGTTTTGGGGTGTTTTGGTTCAATTTAGTGTAGAATAGGCCAATAAAATCAGTCAGGTTGCCCGCTGCTGATCATCAGTAATATTTACTGGAATATGTGTTGACATTGGAGATGAAACACATTAGGCTTCATTAACAAAGTCAGTCAGATCCTTTTGATTGCAATCCTGTTGCTCGTAATGTCTTGATTCTCACATTAAGAATAATCAATGAGATAAGATCCTGCAAAACTACCTATGATTGCACATTTGGTTTCCTGATCGACATCGTTCAAGACTAGAAGATTATCAAAGCCTCAAAATATAGAAAATTTAAAGAGCTCTTCAAATTCCATGAACATTTCAGGACGATTAACCAAAAAATAGAAGATAAAGGAAAATCAATATAAACAGTCTCAACAGTCTCACCAACAAGCCATACACTGAGAAAACTTGAACTGGAAGTAAGAGTGGGTGCCTGGCAGATTCAGCTCACTGCTTGCTCCGAAAAATCTTCATGTTAGAATTTTATTAACCTGCAGCTCAGGGCATGATGCACGCAACTCTTGTTAAGGACACTGGCATCCTGCATTAAGTTAACCCCTCACGACCATCATGGCACGTCTCCGATACAATGGCAGGACACTCTGAAAGCATGAATATGCATGGCAGGGCATACTGACATCTAGAATTAGAAGGCTGCAGAAGGACCAATATGTGCCGCTGGACTGGGACCCAGCTCAGATTGGACAGGCTACATCTGAGGGCCTGCTTCCTTGCTTTCTTTAAACTTGCTCACCTATAGGAGACAGCTCACTTAGTACCTACCCAATTGCTCATACAATCTATGCCTTGCTGTGCCAAATAGCACAGGCACACAGCCAGGCAGTTTGCCTTGCTGGTCAGCAATAGTTTGTCAGGGGGTGTACATCTTGTTCGTTGGGTAGATGCACAACCACCAGTCAAGCAACCAGGCACTTCTCGTCCAGGACTATCTGGTTAGGTCATTCAAGGGATATGGTCAGTCCACCATCTGTGTCCACAATCAGGAACATCCTGGCTTCCAGGGGGATAATTGAATGGGCACACCTGGTATGATCACCTCATATGTCAGTGGTGAGTGGAAAAGGTAGAGAGGTGCAAGCTCATGCTTGGGAGGGGACCCGGAGAAGAGTGAAGTATGGGGTTTACAGGAAGGGCTTCCAGGAAGGAAATGCAGATCTTTGATTCAGGTCACTGAAACGTTCAGGAGAAGGCAGGAAGTCACTGGCTGAGGAGCTTGAAATCAAAAGTGCAAAATAAAGAAGAAAATAGTTGTTTCCACACTTGGATTGAGCACAGTAAGTGACTCCACCTCTGAGGAAGGGGGTTGCAGAACCCAACAATGTTAGGGCTTCTAAAGGGAAAGAACATTGTACACAGATCAATCTACTGTACATGTTATGGACCTATTAGGTCCCTATTCCCTGGCCACCTTCATGTATTGTCCCCTCTATGCGTGACACAGTCTCCCTGCCTCAGACATTGCTGAATAACTCATTGACAGCTCGACATTTGGATAAAGTGGCCATGAATGAAGAGATATTGTATAAGGAGGGCCAGGGTTCAGCATAACCCAATGCCATGTGTGTACATAACTCCTCTTGCTTCCAGGTGAAGCAGCAGGCTCTCAGCACAGACCTCCATCCATGGAATTTTGTCTATGGCCAAGCAGTGATGCCTAATGCTGCCACTAAGCCATTCAAATTTACACAGGGAGACTAACAACCAGATGTAAGATTAAAGCAGTGACAAAGTGCAAAATCAATTACAATCTAGTGTCACCCGCGCCACCAAAGTGCCATCCCCTCACTTCCACAACATCTTAGTGAACTCCATGGTTCTGCAGATGGGTTGGAGGGAACCTGCTTGGCAGTGGAGACACTGGCCCTGGAAATTTGATTAAACCACTGGCACTCGTGGTAGCCACATAACTGTCCATGGAGGCAGATGATAATCACTTGACTCACTGCACTGCTGCAGCTTCTGGGCAATGAGAGCCATTGTGTCTCATATAGTTATTAGCCATTGCTGTTCCTCCCTGTTTGCCAACACCACAGGATTCTCTCCAGTCTAGTCTTTGCCAGTCCTCTGAGTGCCAGTGACTTTGGCATTTCTTCCTCGGCCAACAGCAGAGAGCTGTCACTGTGAGATGCTCATTAGATTGAGGTCCCACACTTTCTAAGCCTAGCATTTCCACCGTGGTGTAAATAACTGGATTGGTAGGGGTTGCATGGGGCTGCATTGCCAATGCTACTCAGAGGCTTCGGTGCCCTCGCTCTCAGAGGTTGAGGAAGTAGGGTCATGGGCAGCTGGGCATTTCACTGTGAAGATGTTGAAGGTGCTGGTTGTACTTGTAAGGAAAAAGAGAGAGAAGGTGTCGCAGCTAGTGGTAAGAAATGAATGAGACTGACAGTGGGGTTAACATGAGTATTTCAGCATCACAAAGTGTGGTACTTATTTGATTGATTGGACATGGATGTCTCTGCATTCCAGCAGGAATGGTCCCATTCTTCTCCTGTGAAGGTCAGGGTTCTATTCTTGTAGGGGATGAGGAGCCTAATATCAGGCACCTCTACCTGTATAGGTTTACTTCACCCTGTTATGGACTAACTTCTCCTGTAACGAGAGAAAGGAAGGAATTGAGTGTGGTGAAATGGGTGGCATGGCTGTTGTTCCTGGTGTAGATGATCAAAAGTTAGTGAAGTGATCCACGGGAGAGGGGAGACTGTGCTGAGACCTAGCAGGGATCATGGTGTGAGAGTTTGGGATGGATGAGAATGGGTGAAGGAAAATGTTGCAGGTAATAGTGAAAGCGACAGAGCATGAGCTTTGATGGGAAATGTGGAGTAGTAGAGATCATGAACAAGTGGCAGGGTGCCCTGGCACAGCAGAGGAAGTTATCCACCTTGAACAGTCAAGGTCTTTTTCCTAGGGTGAGGACATAACTAGAGGGCCCAGGTTTTAAGGTGAGAGGGGAAAGATTTAAAAAGGGCTTGAAGGGTAACTTTTTCACACAGGGGATGTTGCATGTATGAAACAAGCTGTCAGATGAAGTAGTGAAGGCGGATACAATAACAGCATTTAAAAGGCATCTGGATGGCTAATGAATAGGAAGAGTTTAGAGGGATATGGGCCAAATGCTGGCAAATGGGACTAGGTCAGATTGGAATATATGATTGATGTGGATGAGTTGAACCGAAGGATCTGTTTCCGTTTCATGTGAAGTGGCTTGGTAACTCCAAATAACAACATTACCAATGTTGCGAGTAGACCCCCATCTCCCAAAGGATAACCAACACATAATTTACCTAAATTAAGCAAACAAGGTGGACCAAGAAACCAAAAACAAATTTAGTCTGAGCTTATTAAGAAAATAGGAAAGGCAACTAAACAGCCTTTTAAGGCTTTTGTTTGCTTACTTACAACCAGCCGAATCAGTAGCAGTACTGGACCTAAGGTTCGACTCATCCTGTGGTACTTAATTCAAGTGGCCAAACGTTAGGAAAGCCTGGAGTGTAAATGTTAGCAAACTATTAAACAGAGAGTGTCAGTCCTGTTTGCAATCATTTTGTATATAGATACATTGAAATGGATGATAATTGCTCTCAGGAACACAGGCCGATTTTACTCTTTTTCAGCCGCAAGGGCAATTACTGAACTCAAGAACATGTTGGGTTGAGATCAGACAAAAGAAGATTGATGAAGGCAGAGTGCTAGATGTTAGCTATGTGAACTTCAGCAAAGTGTACGACAAGGTTCCGCATGATAGGCTGGTTAGTAAGGTTAGATCACATGCGACCCAGGGGAGCTAGCTAACTAGATAAAAAATTGGTTTGAAGGTAGGAGACAGAGGGTGGTGGTGGAAGGCTAATTTTCAGACTGGAGGCCTGTGACCAGCGGTGTGTCACATGGCTCGGTGTTGGGTGCAATGCTTTTTGTCATTTATATAAATGATTTGGATGTGAACATAGGAGGTATGGTTAGTAAGTTTGCAAATGACACCAATATAGGTGGCGTAGCCAACAGTGAAGGAGGTTATCTCAGAACACAATGGGACCTTGATTAGTTGGGCCAATGGGCGATGAGTAGCAGTAGCAGTTTAATTTAGATAAATGTGAGGTGTTGCAATTTGGCATGGCGAACCAGGACTTATATCATTAATGGTAAGGCCCTGGGGAGTATTGCTGAACAAAGAGACCTAGGGATGCAGGTGCAGTTTCTTGAAAGTGGAGTTGCACATAGATAAGGTGGTGAAGAAGGCAACTGGCATGCTTGCCCTCATTGGTTGGAATATTGAGCACAGGAGTTGGGATGTCATGTTGCGACTGTACAGGATATTGGTTAGGTCACTTTTAGAATACTGCATACAATTCTGGTTATTCTTAAATAGAAATGATGTTGTTAAACTTGAGAGGGTGCAGAAAAGATTTACAAGGATGCTGCTGGGACTGGAGGGTTGAGTTATAGGGATAGGCTGGGGCTATTTTCCCTGGAGCATTGGAGACTGAGGGGTGACCTTATAGAAGTTTATAAAATAAAATGAAGGGCATGGATAGCTAAAAAGCCAAGGTCTTTTTCCTAGGGTGGGGGCATAACTAGAGGTCCCAGGTTTTAAGGTGAGAGGGGAAAGATTTAAAAAGGACCTGAAAGGTAACTTTTTCACACAGAGGGTGTTGTGTGAATGGAACGAGCTGTCAGAAGAAGTGGTGGAGGCGGGTACAATTACAACATTTAAAAGGCATCTAGATGGCTAATGAATAGGAAGCGTTTAGAGAGATATGGGCCAAATACTGGCAAATGGGACTAGGTCAGATTGGAATGTGTGGTTGATGCGGATGATTTGGACCGAAGGGTCTGTTTCCATGCTGTATGGCTCCATGATTTCATAGAATAGAAACTGGATCTTGAATTGAATTGACTTAGTACAGGAAACTTTTTATTTACCAGCACCTATGGGACCAGAAGTGTGCCAGTTGATTAAGAGGTCCACATAATCAATGTAAAACCACACACTATTTAATAGAAACATAATGCAGGGGGTATACACATCACTGGTATACTTTACTTACAGCATAAATCACTTAAATAAAAATGCAACTATGCCTTAAATAAAACTTACCGGCAAAGAGCCTTCTCATATGCCCTTTCAACTGACTACTTAGATATCGCGGAGATCACCATAATACAGTAAACCTCCGATATTTCAGGTATATAATTTTTGCCAGTTTATCCAGTGTGAATCTTCAACAGATGCCGGTTAAAACAAAGTTAGCTGTATTATAATGAATCGTGTAAATTCATACTAGATTGCTGGGTATTTGTTCAGCACTACACTTTAATATTTGCCTTAAGTCCAAGGAACAGGAGCATCAATTCTAATCATTGCAAAATGGTGAAGGAAGCAACAATGGTCATATCCACATGGATTTGAACGTCATCATGATCTTTCTTCTGAGTCACTTTGGCAGAAAGTTTCAGCAATAGTAGTTCATGTCTTAAGCAGTCAAAAAAAAATCAAAGTGCGAAATGAATCTAAGGGTTTGCAGCTAAAATACTCACTATACAGTTCTTAAAAATGATAAATAAGTTAATTAAAATACCATCAAATGTTAATTCATGTTTTTAAAACAAAACTACTGTACAGTACAGAACACAATGTCTTTCTCTCTAATACGCAATAGGCCATGCAAACAGAGAATGTTTGCTCCCTGGAATTGCTCCCTGGCAATTGGCCAATGATAACGAACTCATTTTTACTGACGCCGGCCTATCTTTCCCATAGACTCTTATCAAATAAACAATACCACATGCAGATATTGCTTGACCTTGAACTTCACTGCAATCATATTCCATTCTGGACTGAGGTTACCCAGCAGGACATATTACTGCTGCCACCATGTACATTGTACATAAAGTACCAGGGCGATTATGGACTCTTTTCTGTCACAGCACATTAGCTCATTCATGTGGCAACAACCTGGAAACAAAGCCCTGCCAAAAACCTGGTGGGTTTTATTTGTGATGGAATTCAGCACAAAATGTAACCCCATAACCAAGGACTTTTGTATTAATCTCATTAATACATTTAATACAGGCCCGAACAACTTTCAGGAACCTCCATCAGTGTAAAGTTGCAGGAACAAACTGGAAGTGCTCATGGTTTTATGATCGTTGGCAGGATTAGTTATCCAAAAGAACCACCTTTACCAAGCGAAGGTGAAGAAATTATCTGCAAAATTTCACTTCTTGTATCATTTACTTCAACATATATTAAGGTTCTTTCATGACAGGGTTCAACCCAATGTACTAAATAAACACCAAAAGAACTGTGGATGCTGTAAATCAGAAACACAAACAGAAATTGCTGGAAAAGCTCAGCAGGTCTGGCAGCATTTATGCAGATACACAGGGTATAGCAAGATCAATGAGTTGCAGACATTGATAGCCATATCAAAATATGATATTATTATAATAATGGATACCTGGCTGACAGAAGAGCAGTACTGGGTATTAAATATTCCTGGATACCAGAAGCTCAGGAATGCTAAAAAAGGAAGGAAAGGGGGAGGGGTGACATTATTATGGCAAACATTCCAGTATTGGAGAGAGATGCTTCAGAGGGATCAAGGACCGAATTTATTTGGCCAGAGCTAAGGAACAAAAAGATGCAATTACTTTATTCCATGCAGTCCCTAGATCACCAACTAAAGGGTAAGGTGTAAAGGGAGAAGGTTGTTAGAAAATTACAGAAGTGGAAGAATTATAGAGTGGTTATAATTGTCTGAATAAAGACTGGGATAGTAGTAGTGTAAAGGGCAGACATGAGCCAGTGTACCTTGAATGTGCTCAGGGGAATATTCGACAGTGGAATGTTTCTATCTCAATGAGAAAGAAGGTGCTGCCAGACCTGGTTCTTGGGAATGAGGTGGGCAATGTGGATCAAGTATCACTAGGGAAACAATTAGGGGTCAGTGGTCATGAGGTTTTGGTTGGCTCAGGAAAAAGATGAAATAATCTAGTGTAAAAATAAATAACTGGAAGAAAACCAGCTTCAATGGGGAAGAAGCATGGGTCTGACCAAGGTAAATTAGAATTAAAGATCGCAAGACTAGATTGAAACTGAACAATGGGCTGCCTTTAAAGATAGTTTGGGCACAGTCAAATATATTCTTCCAAAGGGGAAAGGTTGAGTGAAAAAATCCAGACCTCCCTGGATGACAAAAAATATAGAGATTAATATAGAGGAAAAGTGTGCATGATAAATGTTAGCAGGATAATACATTGGGTGTGGACCTCCTCTTCAGAGGAGAACCGAAAAAAAAAAGCAAGTCAGAGAAGAGAAGAGAAAGTATAAGAGATTGGCCAGGAGCATCCAGAACAATGGGTTCACAGTTTCAAGAAATGGAATTTGCCATTTCAAACTGAGATGAGAAACATTTTTACTCAAGTGGTAGTGAATCTGTGGAATTCCCAACCACAGAAAGATGTGGAGGTGAATTCATTGAATATATTGAAAAAGTAGATTTCTAGATGCAAAATGCAGCAAGGTGTATGATGAAAAAGTGGGAATATGCTTTGAGTTGAAGGATCATCCATGTTCACGTTGAATGGTGGAGTGGGCTCAATGGGCCTCGTGGCCTACTCTTCTTTTCTATGTCTCTGAAACCAAGCTACAATTGCTCACTTGTTGCCATGACTGCTCCAAATTATTAATTCTGAGGAAGGGTCACCGGACCTGAAACGTTAACTCTATTTTTTTACCTTCACAGATGCTGCCAGACCTGCTGAGCTTATCCAGTAACTTTCTTTTTGTTCCTGATTTACAGCATCTGCAGTTCTTTTGGTTTTTATTCCAAATTATTAAAGTTGCCAACAAACACTGACAACCTCATATCGTTACCACTGTCCATGAACCCATGGCCATTGAAAATAAACACTCCCTTGGTTGATGCAACCATCACTTGGAGGGAAGAACAGAATTGCCACAGACAGCACCGCCAACTGGAGGGAAAAAAAGGAACTACTCTACCTCACACAGTGCCAACCTGTGGAATGAGGTCAAAAGAAAGCTGCTTGCTTTCCTAAACCCACATGAACATCCCACAACTTTCATAAAATCCCTAGAGTGTGGAAACAGCTATTCAGCCCAACAAGGCCACACCAACTCTCCAAAGAGCACTCCACAGAGACTCACCCTCCTACCCTATCCCTGTAGCCCTGCATTTCCCATGGCTAATCCACCTAACCTCCACATAACTGGACACTAAGGGCAATTTAGCATGGCCAATCCATCTAATCCACACATCTTTGGACTGTGGGAGGAAATCCATGCAGACACGGGGAGAATGTACAAACTCCATAGATAGTCACCCGAGGCTAGAATTGAACTTAAGTGTCCCAGGCACTGTGAGGCAGCAGTGCTAATCACTGAGCCATTGTACTGCATAAGATACGGTGGAATTGGCTTTGAACGTCAGTTGAAAAGTGAGTGCTATTTAAGACCAGAAAGCTTCATCTGGAAGACTAGTTGAGTAGTCATCACACCATTTAATATTTATAAACTTTGTTAAATTGACAAAGTTGGGAATAATCACCTTAGTTCTACTTACTATGGAACTAGTAGCATCGAAATGGCTGTCTTTGGGTGCTGTGATCCCTAATCATGTTTCATAGTATATTCCGCACATTTTTGTTGACTGGATCTAAAGTGTCAGTTCTTGGTCTTCCTATGTACCCACTCCTTATGCATTTAATTTTAATTTGCTAGCTAGTAGTTGTTCTTTAAAGTATGGGGCAATAGATGGGAGACCAGTGAGAATCATTCTTGCATGAATTTTAGGTAATGATTAAAATTTAACCAGTAAATTGTCAGAATTGAAAACTGAGGAAACACTTTAACTTCTTAGATTCAAACTTTTTGAAAGTCCCTTTGAGTTAGATTCCAAGTTTAGCTGATCTTAATTGTAGAACGATTTGGCAATGATACCTGTTCTAACTATTGATAAAATCCACCAATAATAAAGATCAGGAGCAGTCTGCAGTATCTGAAATTAGATGAGAGGGGTGCCAAATGAATACATTGAAAGCCCATATAGAAAACAGGAGACAAAGAAACAGAGGCATTCTCAATAAAATGTTCTTTTAATTCCATTTAGTATATGAGTCAGTTACTTACTGAAGTATTTCTGAAGTCTGTGCTAAAATAGTGGAGATTTCTACATCTGCACCACTTTTCAGAATATTTCCTGAATGTGTTACGACATAAGAAGGCTGCAACTGTGATAAATTCATCATTTCAGTAGTTAGTAATATGAAAAGGTCTGAAGGACTTGACTTTAATCTGGCTGAGCTAAAGGAATCAGGATCTGCAGCTGATGCAGTGTAAAAAGTAAAAGCCTACAAGGACCAGATGTTGTAAAGTGGGAAAAAACTGGTAGCTAGTTTATTCAGCCAGCACAGACACAATAGCTCTATACAAATGCAGATCTCCCTGGATGACAAAAGATATAGGGATTAATATGGAGAAATAAAAAAGTGTGCATGACAAATGTTAGCAGGATAATACAATCAAGTTTTTTTTAAAATTAACCTGTTCAGAGACGTTATAATATACCTCTAAAGCAGGTAGGACTTGAATCCATACAGTGTGGAGCTCCAGCTCTAAGCTTCCTGGTCTAAAAGTAGGGACACTACCACCGTGCCACAAGATCCCATTAACACTAACTTTTTTCTACATCCAGAAGTGCTCTTACACACAACTGAACAATTTTTTATTCCCATCACCAAATCACCTGTGTTTTTTAATCTATCAACCACCAATAGATAACTGAATAATTCAGATGCAATGCCCATTAAGGGTAATGCAAAACATCAATGGTGAGATAGGGGGTGGTGAATGCTAATTTAGTGCTGAGCCATTAATTTAAAACAGGTTAACCCCATTGTTAACACTGATTGAAGAAAAATCTAATTCCATTGGAGTAGAATGTATTTTGGCAGACAGTTGGAGGAGCTCAAGTGATCACAGTACAGATCCATTACTGGAAGGGTAGCCCTTGGAGAAACTGAAACCAGTGTGCTTAAATAAAAACAATTAAAAATATATTCCATTTCATTTACCAGACAGGAACACAATACCAGCAGCTTGATACACAAAAAAAATGCATTAGTGGGAAAAAATATTTTATTGAATACTTATTGTGTACATGCTGATGACACCAGACGAAAGCAAATTTATTGGTCTATTGGTATGTTCTCACTTTGGGTGTAGGTGGTTCCAGATGTAAATCCCAAATGAACCCAGTCTTTGAGATTGGTGGGAATGTGGAATAATCACATCATGTGTGATTTTACCGAATAGCGGAGCAGGCTCGAGGGGGCTGTGTGTCCTACACCTGCTCCTAAATTGCTTGTTCATATGTATGTATGACACAAAAACAAACACTGCAAATACTGGAAATCTAAAGTTGAAACATAAAATGCTGGTAATACACTTCAGATCAGGCAGCGTCTATAGACAGAAAATGAGAGCTAAAACCCCTGAAACATGAACTCTGTTTTTTTCCCTCACCCATGCTGCCACTGTTCTGAAGGAAGCTCACTGGAATGTTAACTCCTTTTTTTGCCTCTCCACAGATGCTGCCTGACCTGCTGAAATTTTCCAACAACGTCTGATTTTGTTTGATTTCCAGCATCCGCAATTCTTTGGATATTTTTTTGCCAGACCTGCTTAGTACTTACAATATTTTTTGTATTTATTTCAACCACGTAAATCCACCAATGAAAAAGAAAGTAAGCCATTGCTGCAGGTTGGTGTTTGCTCACTTTAAGCACTCGTTAAAAGGCTACACAGCGTCGCAGGTCTATCCATTTGTAATCTCGCAGTGTTCCCCTGTCCATCCATTGTAGCAGTGGCAATGAAATGTGGCCGCCATTTCTCTCATGTCCTTCTCAGCCTTCTGTCGCAGGATAAATGCTGGCCCTTTGTCTGAAGGGTTCACACTTATTCTAAAGATGTCTGGGTTTAGATGCAGATAAGAGTAGGTATTATTGTTCATTCGTGCACATCTGCCATGGCCTGTGCACAACAACCAACTGCAGATAATTGCAGCATTTGTTACGTTAACAATATAGTTACCCAGTGTTTCATTGATATATGCTTTCAGAGCAAGGCAGGATTCCTAAACAAGAAAGAAAACATTTCATTAATATTTCTTGCTTCTTAAAATGCACTTCTTTTGTTTCAAATAATCCAATGGATTAAATGGAGACTGAGAAATTATTCTTTAGGCAGCTACTCAGTTAACTTGTGTTCTGAACCATTTTATTACAGAGCATGACGGTGCACCAACTATTAAAATTTGGATTTTGTGCTCCTTTTGTCACTGCAATTGAATGCTAATGGATGCAAGAAGGAGCATTTATATTAGGGAATGGCATTTCCTGGTCAATTATCCACAGATGTAAGTGCTATCTTTATTGGTAAGTCTGAAAAGTATTGTATAATCTCAGCCATCCTGTTCTTATTCGCTCATGGTATGTGTGTGTGTGTGTGTCTGGCTAGGCCAGCATTTATTGCCCATCCCTAACTGCTCAGAGGGCAGTTAAGAGTCAACCACATTGATGTAGGTCTGGAGTCACATGTAGGGCAGATCAGGTAAGAATGGCAGATTTCCTTCCCTAAATGACGTCAGTGAAGCAGATGGGTTTTTCCGACAATCAACAATGGTTTTCATAGTCATCATTGGACCCTTAATTCCAGATCTTTATTGAATTCAAATTCATTGTATTGAGTTCGTATTCCTGATTTGAACTCAGGTCCCCAGAACATTAGGTGAGTTTTTGGATTAATACTCCAGTGGTAACACCATTACGCCATTGCTCCCCATGTTAACAGTGTGGAGACAGAAAGTAGATGAAAGAAATAGCTACGTTTTCCATCTACCTATATTCTGTGTAAAGATAGGACTAACCAATTGCATTGTCTGCATTTCTACACTCTTTCCCAGTGTTTACAAAGCTAAATCAGGCTATTGAACTCCTATAATCTTCAGGCATTTAAAACTCAAGTGAGTACCTCTTATTTTTCTACATTTTTGGTGTGTATTTCTATAAGTTTTGGCTCTTTACTTCTTTTCAATGGGTACATTTACAATGTCGAGCCTGGCTGAGGATTGGCTGTCAATTAGCAGAAATTGTGGGCTGGAGAGAACTGAGACAAAGTTTGTGGGATGCGATTGTTATTGCAGCATATGATGTCACAATTTCCTGGAATTGTTTTGTTTTGGGATCAGCATGCATTCAGTGAAAATAGCTTTTAGTTCAGAATCCAGTTCTCTTGAGCTAGGACACTTTGCAAACAATAAGAATTTGAAGGACTGAGAAATTCAGTCAGTTATCAATGACATGTGACTTGGGACTTGTTGCTTTGTCACCATTAATGGCAGAATAATGAGCTTAAGTAGATTAGTCAACGAGGATAACAAAATCATTAGGAGAGATTAATGGACAGTAATACCTGCGTTTTGATCCATGCTCTCTGAAATCTGCACTAGTTGATTTTTGGAATGTTGTGGTTTAGAGTTAATATTATTGGAATGTAGAGATCAAAGGTAGAATTGGTGTATGTTATTCAAGTAAATTATGAACTTACGCAAGGAGTTGTATGGAATCATAATACATGATTGAGAGGGTGGTTCGTGTATGGAATGAGCTGCCAGAGGAAGTGGTGGAGGCTGGTACAAATACAACATTTAAAAGGCATCTGAATGATTACGATAATAGGAAGTGTTTACAAGGAGGTAGGCCAAACATTGACAAATGGGACTAGATCTATTTAGGATAGCTGGGTCAGCACGGACGAGTTGGACGGAAGGGTCTGTTTCTGTGCCGTACATCTCCGTGACTCTATGACTGAGTACTCATTCTGGATTGCTCAACAGAAGCTCATTAAAGACAGAGGTATAATTCTTATTTATTATCTCATTGGGTGTGGCCATTGTTGGCTAGGCCAACATTTATTTTCCATTCCTAATCTCCCTTGAAAAGGTGGTGGTGAGTCTTTCTGAAGGTATTTTTGAAATGCTTCAATGCAAGAGGCGTACGTACACCCACAATGCTGTTATGCAGGAAATTCCTGGATTTTAGCCCCAACAACAGTGAAAGAACAGCTATATAGTTCCAAGTTGACATGGCGTGTGGCTTGGAGGGGAACTTGCAGAAAGTGGAGTTCCCGTACATCTTTTATCCTTGTCCTTCTAGTGGTAGAGATTGTCGACCTGGAAGATGTTGCTGAAGGAGCCTGAGTGAGTTGCTGCACAATGCTGCGACTACTTGATAGTTGTAGACAGAGGGAACATTTTAAAAAGGTATTGAATGGGCTGCCAATGTTCTGAATGGTGACAATGCTTTTGAACGTTGTTGGAGCTGCACTGATCTAGGCAACCGAGGGTATTCGGTCATACTCCTGGTTTATGCCTCGTAGGCTTTTGGGAGTCAGGAAGGGAGTTATTTGCTTTAGAATTCCCAGCCTGATTTGCTCTTGTAGCCATTATACATATATGTCTGGTCTAATTCAGTTTTTGGTCAACAGTAGCCCCTAGGACATCGAATCCCTTGTGTTCAGTACTGGTAATAACCTGAATATCAAGGGGAGATGATTCTCTCTTGTTGAAGATGAATATCGTCTGTCCCATATGTGACTGAATGCTAATGCCACTTATCAGCCCAAGCTTGGATGCTGGTCAGACCTTGATCCAGTATCTGAGGAGTGGTGAATGGTGATAAAGATCAATGGAAAATCCCCACTTCTGACCTAATGGTAGTAAGGTCTTTGATGAAATAGTTAACCCCGACCTTCTAGTTGCTTGCCATTTTAATACGCCATCTTGTTTACATGCCTATATTTCTGTCCTTGGTATGTCGCAGGGTTCCATTGAGGCTAACGTAAGATGTAGAGGCACAGCACCTCATTTTTCACTAAGACACCTTACATCATACGGACTCAACGTTGAATTCGAAAACGTCAGACTATGAACCATTTCCTCTATTTTAATTACAACCACAACCATCTTAAAACACACGTGCCTTGTTTGTATGGTTGGGGTGGTCCGGTGGCTCAGTGGTTAGCACTACTGCCTCACAGCACCAGGGAACCGGATTTGATTTGAGCCTTGGGTGACTGTCGGTGAGGAGTTTGTACTTTCTTCCCGAGTCTACGTGGGTTTCCACAGGGTGCTCCGGTTTCCTCCACAGTCCAAAGTTAAATGATAACATTTGCCTGTTCTAACAGTTGCTGCCAGACCTGCTGAGTTTCTCCAGCACTTGCTATTCTTATTTCAGATCTCTAACATCTGCAATATTTTGTTTTTATTGAAGCAGTTTGAGATGGTTGGGCCAAAGACACTACATTTAAGAACTCCTGCAATGACTTCCTGGAGCGGAGATGATTGACTTGCAAGAATCATAACCATCTTCCTCTGTGTTAGGTACAACTCCAACTAGTGAAGGGCTTTCCCTCCGATCCCCATTGACTCCAGTTTTGCCAGGACTTCTTGATGCTACACTTTGGCAAATGCTTTCTTGTCAAGGGTGGTCATTCTCAGCTCAACAAGTTCAGCTTTTCAGTCCAAGTATGTAATAGGTCACATGCTGACTGGTTGAATCCAAACTAGGCATCAATAAGCAAGTTGTTGCTGAGTAGGTACCAGTTAACAGAACTGTTGATAACACTTTCCATCATGTTGCTGATGACTGAGACTGATCAGATGGTAATTGATTGATGGGATGGTAATTAGCTGGTTTAGATTTGTCAGCAGGATGTACTGGAGTAATTTTCCACATTGTGGGGTAGATGCCAGTGTTGTAGCTCTACTGGAGAAAGTTTGGCTGGGGGTGTGGCTAGTTCTGGAAATCAGAGTCATGGAGATGTACAGCACTCAAACAGACCCTTTGGTCCAACTCGTCCATGTCAACCAAATCCTAAACGAATCTAGTCCCATTTGCCAGCATTTGGCCTGTATCCCCCTAAAACCTTCCTATTCATGTACTCATCCAGATACCTCTTAAATGTTGTAATTGTACCAGCCTCCACCACTTCTTCTGTCAGGTCATTCCATACATGCACAACCCTCTGTGCGAAAAAGTTGCCCCATGGGTCCCTTTTAAATCTTTCCCCTCTCACCTTAAATCTATGCCCTCGAGTTTTAGATCCCCCCCACTCCAGGGAAAAGACCTTTCTATTCACCCTATCCATGCCCCTCATGATTTTACAAACCTCTGTAAAAGGTCACCCCTCAGCCTCCGGTGCTCCAGGCAAAATAGCCCCAGCCTATGTAGCCTCTCCCTATAGCTCAAACCTCCAACGCTGGCAACACCCTTGAAAGGGTGCAGAAAAGACTTACAAGTTCTACAACATCTTTCCTATAGCAGGGAGACTGGAATTTCATGCAGTATTCCAAAAGTGGCCTTTCCGGTGTCCTGTACAACCGCAACATGATCTCCCAACGCCTATACTCAATGCACTGACCAATAAATGCAAGCATACCAAACACTTTCTTCACTACCTTGTTTACCTGTGACTCCATTTTCAAGGAACTACAAATCTGCATTCCGAGGTCGCTTTGTTCAGCGACACTCCCCAGGACCTTAGCATTTAGTGTATAAGTCCTGTCCTGATTTGGCTTTCCAAAATGCAGCACTTTACATTTATCTAAATCGAACTCCTTTTGGCCGATTTGATCAAGATCCCATTGTACTCTGAGGTAATCTTCTTTGCTGTCCACTACACCTCCAATTTTGGTGTCATCTGCAAACTTACTGAGCATACCTCCAATGTTTACATCTGAATCTTTTATATAAATGACAAAAAGTCTTTAGTACTTCTGCCAGAATACTATGGGCTTATAACCACTGCAGTATTCAGTGTCTTCAGCCATTTCTCAATATCACATGGGGTGAATAAATTGACTGAAGACTGGCTATAGTTATACTTTGCTCGCTATACTTTGATGCTGAATATGAAGCCTCAGAGAAGCCAAGATGGATCGTCCTCTTGGCCTACTTGGCAGTAGCTGGCTGGGAATGATTCAGCCTAGGCTGTTGCCCTGATGTGCTGGACTGCCCCCATCATTGAGGTTGGGGCTGGTTGGTGTGGGAATTTGTACAGTCTCCTCTTACTAGTTGTTTAATTGTCCACCACTATTCACAACTGGCTGCGGGAGGACTGCATAGCCTAGATCTGATCCAATAGTTGCAGGCTCACTTAGTTTGTTCTATCACTTGCTGCTTATGCTGTTTGGCATGCAAGTAGTCCTGTGTTGTCACTTTACAGTTGACACCTCATTTTTAGGTACACCTGGTGCTGCTCCAGGCATACTCAACTGCACTCTTCATTAAACCAGAGTTCTTTCCTCAGCTTTGTCTTAATCGTAAAGTGGGGGAGGTTCTGCAGTTATTATAACTGACACTTGTATTTACAGTACAGTAAAAAGAGGACATAATGCAAGAAAGTAGTCCAACTGTTACCAGATCAATGAAGTTTGAAACCGAGAAAATAGGCTTTAAGAAAGGTACTGAACATCGCTCAAAGTGCAAGTGCTGTAATCGTTCATTATAGTTCTAGCGGAATTGTCAAAGGGTGTGTTTTACCTGAGATTTGGCATAATCTGAGTTCCCCCAAAGGACAATCCCTGCAGCTCCCATTGCTACACTCTCTCCAATTGTGTGGACCAAGTCAATCTGAAAAATTGTAGAACAGACAAAATGATGCTGTTACTGTTTGCGATTCTGGTCATACTTCAAGGTTATTGAACTAGATCTTGTCAGGGCCTCTTAGCCCAACAGTTTGCCTGGAATATGTTTTCTCCTCCGGTGGCTTGTTTGAATTTCCATGTTGAAGCCAAATGCTTATGAATCCGCTTGTCAAAGAGCATGTTTGTATTCACCTACTTCACTTCTCTCAGCCTTGTGCTCCCAGTTCTCTTTCACCACACTTCCAGTCTTTCAACCGTTTAGCATAGTTAACTATTAGTAAACACTTTCACATGGAAGTTAGAATGTGATTGTTGGTAGGTAATTCACTTTGGACGGCATCACAGCCAAATGGTGGGAGAGTTGTGGTCATGTACACCCAAAAATCAATGGATAGCAATTAAGAACAGTAACCCTTGTTCTGACCTAACACAGTTGTCCCGACTCCAACTGAAATCTACCATTCTCTGCAGAGAACCTAGGGCATTTTAGGTCTGTTGGCTCAATTACACACCTCCTTTGGAGATTCTTTAATTATATTTTCAGAAACACGCAAGACTGGAATTTGTGATCAATAGTGGCAGTTTATTTTTGGTGCAAACTTCCAGATATCATCAAAACCGGTATAATAGATTCTGGAATTTTAATTGCAGATTGAGTCTGGCACAAATCTTTCCATGATCTTTGGATTAGTTTTAAAAACATTTAACCAGAAAAAGATCCCAAAAAGAAAACTGGCCATGCCCAAAATGATCGAATTAATCATCAGTAGGAGTTTCCACTAATTGTATTTGATTCTAGAACTTTCAGGGAGTTTCGAAATTTAAGAATTCCTGCTTTGGGCACAAGGACAGTAATTGATGGGTTTTTAAAATTTTTTTTTTTTTAAAAAGCTATGAAAGACTACTATACCCTAATCTAACTAGAAAACAATTTTGCAAATTTCTTAAAAAGGTATTTTCATTAACTTAATGACAAGCTATTCACAAGCAGTAAAATAACAATATAATGGAGGATGCTTGATACCTCTTCCAGCTGTATTAATTAAAAACTTTATCAAGGTTTATTAGGCTACAACATCACTGATTAACTCTCTGATTGGCAAGTGCACTTGGAGCTTGGCAGCATTGAACCATGCCTGGTATAAGTGCTTTCCTAATAGAAGGCTGAAAAACATATGGATTACCTCAGTCAGGAAGTCTGTGGAGTTGGCGTACACAATCCGAGCGTATGGAAAGACAGGCAAGCTGTGATTTGCTCCCAGTTGAGCAAGGCGGAGTCCCTCTTTGATTCGATAATGAACAAACTTGTGTGCATTCTCTGTTGATTGAAGTTTAAGGTCCAGGTAGATGTTTGGATACAAGGCCATGCTTTCTCTCCAGAGCCACATCAGATGGTTATTCCTCTCCAGCTCAATAGCTGGACATTCTCCAGTGTAATTTTTGGAAATGACAGTGTTATAGCAACAGGGAAAGCCATAATAGCCCCACAAGCCCCCAGGCCTAAGGCCTTTTGCCAAATTCAATGTCAATGCCATAAAATCACGGGCAGCTTGTTCATATTCAGTTTGTGCTTGCTCGAGCACCTGACTCTCAGGCCAATCAGGATGTTTTGTTCGCACCAGCTCTTCTGATTTTTTATGGTAAATATCTTTCTGATCCCAGTCCCTCATCCAGGAGGGCCTCCAAGCCTCCCAGTCAATGACCGACAATCCGCTAAAGTCTTTCAGAGGTATTAGCTTTTTCACATCCACTTGGGCCTTTGCAAGATGGTCTTTCAAACTGGCATTCTGTGGGACACCCCCATTTACAGAAATTCCACTTGCTGTGTAATAGGGGTAAGAGCCCAGCTTATTTTCATAAAAGATGGCAATATTTTGTCCAATTAAGGAGTCATTTTGATTTGCAATTATGTCAAAAATTTCCAGATTGAGATTAACACCAAACAAGGATTGGCAGGCCGCAGTAGGGGCATTCCACACAGTTATAAATGGCTTGTTGGATATAATTGGAGATCTTGCTTGTTTCAGTGGTTGTCCCAGGGTCAAAATGCATGCATGTAGAAGAACGATTACTGCTTTAATCAGGATCATGGCTGATACACTTATTAACATCTAATTCTTCAATGGAATCAATCTTCTCACCTTCTGCTTGTACTTAAAATCTCATGCTGTTCAAATAGAATGAAACAGAAGAAGAATTATGTAAAAGGCAGACATTCGTCACGTAATTTCACTGAGACTATTTGCATAAGCGTGTCAGTGTGGGGATATAACTCTAAACATTAAGCAGACAAAGACCGATCAGTTCCAATAGCATCTGTTTGCTAGAAACACATCATTTGTTTCTGACACAGTTCTGCTTCAGTTGTTTACGAGCACAATCGGCACAGAAAATGCCGGGGGAAACTCAGCAGGTCTGGCAGCATCTGTGAGGAGGCAAAATGAGTTAACATTTTAAGTCTCTTGTCACTTGGTCACTCCTATCTGCACTTTGAAAGAACCCCAATGACAATTACCATTCAATCTAGTTCCAAGACAGACTAATTCCGATGTTAAATCCGCAACCCACTGTTTTAAAAATAAAATGACACCCCCCCACATGCGTTTCTTCTGCAACTATCATTAAGTACCATAAAATAACGTTACATCAAACCTTTTTTATTATTATTAATTAGGCGTCAGCCTCTTGCAAAGCCCACGCTTGTGAAAGTTGCATGCTCTGTGAGTTGAAGTTTCACAGATGAACGAGTTTCGGTTTCTCTTTGTTTTGTTGGAATATTCCTCCCGTTTGCTCGCCACAACCGAACTCCTGTTCGGCTGATGTTCACCCTCCAAATTGCACTATCCCTCCTCCAGTTTGCAGCGGTTTCTCAGGGAGCTTAAGAAGCGCAATCTGGTGGCCGGTCCATTTGATGGACACATGATCCGTTTCGCAAATACGAGTGACCCCGCTCTATCCAATGACAGGGTTTCAAAGGCGGGACTGATTTTGTGGTAGAATGCATACAGTGAGAAATCGAAGTGAAATGCTCGTCTGTATCGTGGATTTGTTGAGTGAATAACTGCTTAGGAGAAAAAAAAAAATCAATAAGTGCTAAGAACCGACTGGTTTAAATTGTTGGAGCAAATTACTGCAGATGCTGGAATTTGTCCTGAATGTTTTGTTTTCAGTGCTTTAATTGTTTTTTTATATCTCAAACTAGATCTGGAACTCTGCCTAAAAGGGTGGTAGAAGCAGAAACCTTCATAACATTTAAGAAGTATTTAGATGTGCGCTTTGCGATGCCAAGGCACACAAGGCTATGAGCCAAGCGTTGGAAATGGGATTAGAATAGTTAGGTGGCTGTTTATGACCAATCGACTAAAGAGCCTTTTTCAGTTTTTCTGTGCTGTAGATCTCCATGACTCAGCAGCCCTCAGACTTCATTTATTGCGCATGAAAAAAAATTATATTATCAAAATAGCACTCTTGACTCTCCGCCTGATTTGTTTAGAAAATAAGCAAACTACAGTGGATGCTGGAAATCTGAAAGTGCTAGCTTGGAAGCATCTGCGAGAGAGAACCAGTTTTGAGATTGGTATGATGCTTTGATGTGGTATGATTTGATTTATTATTGTCACATGTACATAGGTACATTGAAAAGTTCTGTGTGCAGTATAGACAGATCATACCATACAAAGGTCATAGGGTGATTGAATAGAGTGAGGAATATAACATTACAGCTGCAAAGGAGGTGATGACCTATTATTGCTGGATTGTTAATCCAGAGACCCAGATAATGTTCAGGGGACCTGGGTTCGAATCCCGCCACAGCAGATGGTGGAATTTGAATTCAATAAATATCTGGAATTAAGAGTCTGATGATGACCATGAATCCATTGGTGGAAAACCCCATCTGGTTCGCTAATATCCTTTAGGGAAGGAAGCTGCCATCCTTACCTCGTCTGGCCTACATGTAACTCCAGACCCACAGCAATGTGGTTGACTCTCAACTGCCCCCTGGGCAATTTGGGATGGGCAATGAATGCTGCCTAGCCAGCGACACCCTCATCCTGTTAATGAAATAAAGGAAAAAAAAGATGCTGCCAGACCAACTGAGTTTCTCCAGCATTTGCAGTTTTTATTGGTTAAACAAAAACTGTGTCAATGTATTTCTATTTAGGGATGAAACCTGACAAAAATCACATCTTAGAGACGCAGAACAGTCAGAGATAGTGGTTCACATTGTTACCAATGACATAGTGAGAAAGAGGGGTGAGGTCTAGTAACAAAAATTTAGGGTACTAGGTAGGAGATTGAAAAGCGGGATCTCAAAGGTTGCAGTCTCTGCACTACCATGGTATCATATTCTCATGAGTATGTGAATAGTGGATAGAACGGAAGATTGCATGACTGAAGAATTGGAGCAGGAGAGAGGGTTTTAGATCCCTGGATCATTAGAGGGAGTGGGACAAGTCTAACAGATTGTACCTGAATCACAATGGGAGTAACATCCTTGTGGGAGGGGGAGTTGTTAGTGCGGCTAGAGGGGGTTTAAACTAATTTAGCGGGGGAATAGGATGTGGAGTGGAGTGCAAAAGTGGGTAATGCACAGGCAAATATAGAAGAAAAGTCAAGTCAGCAAGCCAGGCAGAGAGTATATAGTCAAGTTAAGACACAAGGATGTTCAGGAAAGCTTGAAATTCTGTTGCTGGAGAAGTTAGTTTTGTTAACTGTCTTTGGAGAACCACTAAACGTAAGGTTCACTGGACCTTATCAAATCAAAAAGAAGCTCAATACTGTGAGCAATCAATGTTGAAAGCATCCATGGGTGTGACATGTTACCATGTTGAAAAGAAAATATGAAAGGGGCAATAGTCAGGAAGAAAGTGTATTTATGTTAGTGAAAGAAGTAGGGCGTGAAATAGGAATATCAGAACAATTACAGAATGAATCAGAAATTGAAAATTCAAATGTTGACCCCCCCAACAATTAGGTTGGAAAACACAGGGGTGCCTAAAAAGTTAGATAGCTTCATGCTTTATCTTCCAGAACAATATCATGGTAACATATAAAGGCTATCATGGAATTCTAAACCAATTCACGGGAATAGGTCAGCACAACAGGTGTAGGCTGCTCATGATTTTAATGTATTACTTGTAAAACAAAACATTTACAGACTCAATCCAGAGAAATTAGCTCAATTGAGGGAAGGGACTAAGTTATAATGGATAGTATCAATATTGAACTAAGTCATACACACACAGAGTATTGAACTAAATCATAGTGGCTGGAGCTCACTAACTGTGGTAGTGTTGAAATTGGATAGATTCTATATTGGCTATTACAAAGTCAATGTATTTACAAAAGTTGCCTCATACACGCCAAGGTTGGATGACTGAATTGAAAGAATAGGACACACATGATTTGTCCCATAATTGACTTGCTAAAAGGATATTGGCAAGTTCCATGACTGATGGAGCCAAAGAGAGTTCAACTTTTGTAACTCCAAATTGACTTTGTCAATGCAAAGCCATGCTGTTTGGAATGAATGCCAATGTTCCAATAATTAACCAATAAAGTAATTGAAGGGCTATATGCTTCATTGTTTACGTTGGTTGTTTTCAGACAAAGCTGAGAAGAATATTTGCACCACTTAGCTCAACTCTTTGATCAGATACAAAGAACCAATTTGTCTATAAATTTGGCTGAATGTGAATTTGTCAAAGCAAATTTGTTTTATTTCGGTCCTCACTTTGGGATAAAGGCAAGTATCTTCCAGAGAAGTGAAAGATTTTCTCCTGCCCAGGACAAAATGTGAAATTTTGTGATAATTTGGCATGACTGGTTTTTATTGGAAGCTTGTTCTGAAATTCAGCACTGACAAGCTTCCATTTAATGAATTTATTAAAGGAAGACAAAAAATTTGAATGGATACAAGAACTTGAAAGATGATAACTTGAAAGCTGTGTTAGCAGCACTGAATTATGAGAAACTATTCACACTGGCTGTTGATACTCGTGTGTGTGACTGTGTGTGTGTATGCGTGTGTGTGTGTATGCGTGTGTGTGTGCATGCGTGTGTGTGTGTGTGTGTGTCTGTGTGTGTGTGTGTGTGTGTGTGTGTGTGTGTGTGTGTACCATTTTACTTTAAAATGATGAGATGGGGATTAAATGACCAGTCAGTTACGTTTCAAAGAAATTCAAAAGAAAGATTTAGCAGTGGATAGGAAACATTATGTCTTGTATTGGCTCTACATAATTTTCAGATTTATGTCACGAACAATGTGGAAGAAACGATTATTTTTACAAACTCAATCCTTTGAATTTTTTCTGATAAATTTCAGGATGAGAGCTTATAATTGTTTCAATGAAGCTTAATCCTCCAGCCATATAATCTAAACATTATTCATGTGTCTGGCAAAGAAATGTTTGTAGTAGGCACTTTATCAAGAACAATTAGAAGAGTGGAGCGATTCAAATGGACTTATGAAAATTATGGTTGCTGTGTAAGCCCTTGCATGTTTTACGTCAATATACTGTGCTATATGTCTCTCTACTGTTCCTGTGACATACACATTGTATTGAAAAGGAATTTTGATGGGAAATGAAATGCTTTTAAAGATATTTTCCTATCCTTCCTTGGTGGGGTGGTATGATGACAGATGCGTGATTTATTTATATTAATTTTATTTTAGAGTTTGGGATTTTATCTTAGTGCCATATAGCTTTTGGTCTTTTTATTGTGGAGGGGTTTAAAAATCACTTCAGTCAGTCTTTCTGAAACCATGATATAAAACTAGTGTATACCAGCTGGAGTGTTAATGGAAATTAATTTGTACAGTGGGAACTTAAGATTGGATGGAGAAAACATTAGGGAATTAGCTTAGCAAAATATAGGATGAGCAATTTTTAAAAAAATGTTCACAAATCTTTTGAATGCTGATTGAAGTTGAGTGTAAGTATGGTTTTTGCCAGAGAAAGGGATTGTTCACACCAATTAAGAAAACAAGCTATCTCAGTGAAGTGTGCAGTTTGTGGAGTATTTGGTAGGAAATTGGTTATTTAAAGTCGAGAAAGCCTAAGATCTCATTTGTGCGAATGATCAAAGGGATTAGGCCTCACAGCCCAGAGGACCAAAATTGAGACAAAGCAATTAATTCAAATTCAGATTGATTTCTTTGAAATTTAGAGTAACTCTAAGGTGACAGTGCTTGGGAGCAGATTGGATTAGGTTTTGCTGTTTTTTGACATCTTTCAAAATGTCTCACATTCAGATAGCTTGATTTGTTTTAATTTTCATTCTTTTGTGTCAGAAATGTCTGGTTTATTACAAAGCTAAACCTGCATCCTTGTGTGTTTATGTTCCATTGAAAGACTGCCACTTTAAATAAAAAGAACAAAAGAACAAACTCAGATTTTATTCTGGGATCTGACCTGTCCAGTAATAATATCAGCTAGGATCATAACACTTTACCATTTTTGCAGCAATTTTCCCCAGAGGCACTGCTTTAGGAAATCATGTTGAAACAGTCTTAATTGTTAAAAGATACCAATTCCCATTCTTGGTTTTAGGTACAGCTCCTATACAACCTATTATGACCCTGCTAAAAAGTTCTTCAGAAATGGATGTTAGGATTAAAGATGCAGGTTTAATTGAGGGTTGCAGTTTCCCCACTGACTAATGTATTTTTATCTATTCATTCATGGGACGTGAATGTCTCTGGCTGGGTCTGTATTTATTGCCCATCCCTAGTTACCCCTGAGAAGATGGTGATGAGCTGTCTTCTTGAACCATTACAGACCATATCATGTAGGTAGATCGATAATGGTGTCAGGAAGGGAGTTCCAGGATTTTGACCTAGTGACACTGAAAAATAGCAATATATGTCCAAGTCAGGATGGTGAGTGGCTTGGATGAGAACTTGCAGTTGGTGGTGGTCCCATGTATCTGCTGTTCTTGTACATCTAGATGGTAGTAGTCATGGGCTTGGGCTTGGAAGATGCTGTCTAAGGAGACTTGGTAAATTTCAGCAGTGCATCTTGTAGATGGTACACATTGCTGCTATTAAGTGTCAGTGGTAGATGCAGTATCAACCAAGCAGGTAGATTTATCCTGGATGGCATCGAGCTTCTTGAATGTTGTTGAAGTGGAGAGTATTCCATCACTTTTCATCGTGACTTGCGCATTGTAAATTGTGATCAAACTCTAGAGATTGTGGAGGTAAGTTACTTGCTGCAGGACTCCTAACCTCTGAACTGTTTGTAGCCTCAGTACTCATATGGCAAGTCTAGTTCAGTGACAATGGTCACCTCCAGGATGCTGAAATTTGGAGTTTCAGTGATACTAATGCTATTGAATATCAAGAGGAGATGTTTAGATTCTCTCTTATTAGAGAGATTATTAGAGATGGTCATTACCTGGCATTTTGTCAGCCCAAACCTTTATATGATCTGTTGAGTTCTTGATGCATAAGAACAGACCATGTATTTATAAATTAACATGAATTCAACACACAATTAAGTCATTTTTTAAATGGTTTAGTTGTCAAAAGGGAATTACAATAGCAAAACTTGAATTCTGTTAGGTATAATTTGACTGTAGCTGCAGGTTTACATGAAAATCAAAAACATAATACAATAAAATGATAAAACATATCCTTTAAAATATATGGATCAGTTAGGAACAGTTCTCAAATTTTGTACATCTCTTTCTTTTAGATTTTTATTAGGTTAAAGAAAAAGTTAACAAAGATATATCATTATCAAACAGAACATTGAACACAAAATGGAGAATCTACATTTATAATTTAACTTACCAAATAATTACATGTGAAATTTAAGAAAATGAAGAGGTTAATTAATTCTGAAATGTACATTTTTGTAGTACACTTTAAAAACTGGAAAACGCTCTCTAAGTGGAAGTACTAAGTGCTATCTTCAATAGATGTGAAGCTGGAAAAGCACAGCATCTGAGGAGCAGGCAAGTCAATATTTTGGGCCGAAACTCTTTGTCAGGACTGGGGAAGGAGAGGGGAGCCCAGAAACAAATAGAAGGAGAGGGGTGTGGCTGGGGGATGGGTAGGTGAGATGGAGATAGGTGGATGCAGGTCGGGGGTTATTGTGGTTGGTCAGTGGGAAGGGTGGAGCGGATAGGTGAGTTAGAAGATAGACAGGTTGGAGGACGAGAGATTTTGAAGCTGGTGAAGTCAATATGCAGGCCATTGGGCCAAAGCGAAATGAGGTGTTGTTCCTTCAGTTAATGTTTGGCTTCACTCTGACAGTGGAGGAGGCCAAGGATGGACATTTCACAAGGGGAGTGGGAGGGGGAGTTAAAATGGATGGCAACCGGAAGGTCGGGTTTGTTGGTGCATGCAGAGAGGAGATGCTCCACAAACCGGTCCCCGAGTCTGCGTTTGGCCTCCCTGATATAGAAGAGACCCAGGAGCATTGGATTCTGTAGATGAGGTTAGATGAAGTGCAGGTGAATCTCTGCCAGATTTGGAAGGATTGTTTAGGGCCTTGGAAGGAGGTGAGGGGGGAGATGTAGGGGCAGGTGTAGCACCTCTTATGGTTGCAGGGAAAGGTACGGGGTGTGGTGGAGGGGTTGGTGGGCACTGTGGAGCTGACAAGGGAGTCGTGGAGTGAACGGTCCCTGCGGAAAGCAGACGGGGTAAGGAGGGGAGTATCTTTTTGCTGGTGGGGACTGATTGTAGGTGGTGGAAATGTTGAAGGATGATGTGTTGTATTCCGAGGTTGGTGGGGCGGTATGTAAGGACTAAGGGGACTCTATCCTTGTTGTTGGGGGGGCGAGATTTGAGGGCAGAAGCACAGGAAATGGGGAAGATGCGGTTGAGGGCATCCTTAAAAAGGATGGAGGGGAAAGATGGCGAGGAGGGGAAACTACGGTCCCTGAAGTAGGAGGATATCTGGGGAGTCCTAGAGTGCCTCATGTTGAGAGCAGATGCAGCAGAGGCAGAGGAATTGTGAGCATGGGATAGACTTTTTGCAGGACGGTGGGTGAGAGGAGGTGTAGTTGAGGTAATTGTGGGAGTCAGTGGGTTTGAAATGGATATCAGTGGTGAGTTGGTTACCGGAGATGGAGGAGACAGAGAGGTCCAGGAGGGGAGGGACATGTCAGAAATAGTCCAGGTGAATATGAGGGTGTGGTGTTGGCAAAGTTGATGAACTGTTCGAGCTCCTCACGGGAGCATGAGGCAGCACCGATACAGTCATCAATATAGCGGAGAAAAAGGTGAGGGATGGTGCTGGTGTTGTTGAAGCTGTCTCTTCCACAAATCCTACAAAGAGGCAGGCATTGCTCGGGCCCAGGCAGGTGCCCGTGGCCACCCCTTTGGTTTGTAGGAAGTGGGAGGAGTCAAAGGAAACATTGTTGGGGGTAGGGACTAGTTCTGCCAAGTGAATGAGAGTGTCAGTGGAGGGGGAACTGGTTGGGCCTACGGTAGAGAAAGAAGCGGAGGGCTTTTAGGCCATCCCTGTGCAGGATACAGGTGTAAAGGGACTGTACTGTACTGTCCAACCACAATAACCCTCTACCTGCATCCACCTATCTTCATCTCACCTACCGTCCCCCCAGCCCCATCCCCCTCCTATTTATTTCTGGGCTCCACTTCTCCCCCCACCTTCTCCCCCTCAACCTCAGTCCTGACAAAGAGTTTCGGCCTGAAACATTGACTTTCCTGCTCCTCGGATGCTGTCTGAGCTGCTGTGCTTTTCCAGCTTCACACTTATTGACTGTAGCTTCCAGCATCTGCAGCCCTTTCTGTCTCCGAGTGCTAGCTTCAAGGTTATGCAAAATACAAAGAAATTACGGCTCCAAGGGTTTCCAATGTAGCCTTAAAAAACAATCTGTAATTTATAGAGGTTCTTTATAAATGGCATTCAAATACTAGAGACTGTAACACAGTCAAATGACTTTTATTTTCCTTTTGGCATGGACTAAGAGTATTAAAGTGTTGTTTGTGGGCAGATTAATTTCCTGTAACCCAAAACAAAGGCAAACTCATTGTGTAAAATCAACAACTGGTGGTGTTATCTGCAGCTTCCAGCTTTTTGCATGTTATATTGACTGTTTCGTTTCCTTTTTGCTTAATGTGATACTGCCTTTCTCGCTAATCTAATCGTAGTCACATCTCCTGTTTACTCATGTTGAAAGTGCTTGCGGGTCTAGCCTACATACAATGCCAATGTCTCAGGTTAGTCAAAGGCCAGATTTTCCCTTCTTTTTTCTAAGGAAGTTTTGGAAGCATAACTTCATAATAAAAAACAGCTTCTCCTGGAAGGGCTTCAGTTTTTTTTATAATATTGCTGGTTTCATATATTACCCACCTGAATATATCAATCAATTGCAGCAATATGAATGCGAGGGGAGCACTAGTGAGACAAATACTGACTGACAAAAATTAATCAAAGTTACAAGGCAAAAACACTACCAGGCTGTGTTTGTAGTGCTTATTCAAATCAAAATTTTCTGTCAAAAAGGTTCAGAGAGAGAAAGGCAGTGAAGTGATAGAAAGAAGAATGAAGGAGAAATGGAGCTAGGACTGTCACCCTTTTGGTGTTGACTGCTTAAGTCCCAGATGTGAAGTGTTTGAAACCTCCCTAGTTTGTAACTTTATGCACAGTATGGGATTTGTCAGTATTTACGTTGAGATAGATTTTTCATAATTAACTCCAAGTCTTGTCTCATTTTGCTTCATGCAGGACACTGGAGAAAGTTAAAACTTGCCCTTTGGAGATTTATTTTTGACATGCTGTTTTCTTCTGGTTTTAATTTTTCCTTCAAAAGGATGCATGTTTTCTATTCCAGCACCAATCTTCCTGAATTAAAACTGTGTATTTACTGCCTAAAAAGCCAAAAAGAAGAAAATAGATTTGGTATTTATAATTTCCATGTTTTTTTTTTCTTTTAATATCTAAATCAGAATTCTAATCTGCATCAACTATCACAATAATAATGATTACATTACAAGACTATATGATATAACAGCTGAATTGGGCCATTCAGCTCATCGAGTCTGTTCTGCTATTCAATCATGGTTGAATCGTTTCTCAATCTCATTCTTGTGCCTTCTCCCTGTAACCAATAAAGAACCTATCTATCCTTGTCTTAAGTACACTCAATGAATTGGCCTCCACAGCTTTTTGTGGCATTGAGTTGCACAGATTAACTACCTTCTGGCTCAGGAAATTCTCCTCATCTCAGTTGTAAAGGTTGTCCCTTCACTCTGTGGCTGTGCCCTTGAGTCCTAGTGTTTCCTACTCATGGAAAGATTTTCTCCATGTCCACTCTATCCAGGCCTCTCAGTATTCTGTAAGTTTCAATCAGAACCTCTCCCTCATCCTTCTAAACACAATTGAGTACAGACCCAGAGTTCTCAACCGCTCCTCATAGGATAAGCCCTTCATTCCTGGGATCATTCTTGTCAATCTCTTCTGGACTCCTTACAATGCCAGCACATGCTTCCCTAGATATAGGGCCCAAAACTACTTACTATATTCCAAACGGGATGAGCAATAAATGCTGGTCCAGCCAGCTATGCCTCATCCTGTGAATGAATAAAGAAGAGCGGTCTGACCAGAGCCTTTTATATCCGCAACAGTAAATCTCGGATGTTGTATTCTTGCCCTCTTGAAATGAATGCTAACATTGCATTTGACTTCCCAACTGCTAACTGGACCTGCGTGTTAACCTTAAGAGAATCCTGAACTGTGACTCCCAAGTCCCTTTGTGATTCAGATTTCTGAAGCTTTTTCCTGTTTAGAAAATAAACTACAACTCTATTTGTTCTACCAAATTGCATAACCTCACACTTTCCCATATTGTACTCCATCTGCCACTTCTTTGCCCACTTGCCTAACTTGGGCCAAGTCTTTCTGCAGCTTCCTTGCTTCCTTAACAATACTTGTCCCTCCATCTATCTTTGTGCCATCTGAAAACTTAGCAACAATGCTCTTCATCCAGATTGCTAATGTATAACGTGATTAGTTGTGGTCCCAACATTGACCTGTGTGGAATTCCACTTGTCATGGGCTACCATCCTGAAAAAGAACTCTTTGTCCTTACTCTCTGCCTTTTGCCTATCGGCCAATCCTCCATCCATGACAATACTTTGCTCCTAACACCATGGTCTTGTCTGATTTAACAGCCTCCTGTGTAGCACCTCGTCAAAAGCCTTCTGGAAATCCACATCGATCATGTCCACTGACTCTTCTTTGTCTAACTTGTTCATTACCTCCTCAAAGAATACTAACAGATCAGGCATGACCTCCCCTTGCTAACTCTGCCCTATTTTACCATTCTCTTCCAAGTACTTCATAATCTCATCTTTAATAATGGACTCTTAAAATTTTACCAACAATTGAGGTCAGGGTAACTGGCCTATTGTTTCCTGTCTTCTGGTTCCCTTCCTTAAACAGGGGAGTTACGTTAGCCATTTTCCAGTTCTCTGGGACCCTCCCTGACTCTAGTGATTCCTGAAATATCACCATCATTGCCTCTACAACCTCTGCAGCTACCTCCTTCAGAACTCTGGTGTGTACTGCATCTGGTCTGGGCGATTTCTCTGCCATCAGACATTTTAGCTTCCCCAGCATCTTCTCCTTAGTGATGCTCAGTACAGTCACCTCTGCCTCTAACTGTCTTGAAGTTCTAGTATGCTGCAGGTCTCTTCCACTGTAAAAACTGTTGCAAAGTACCTGTACAGTTCCTCCATCATTTCTTTGATCCCCATTACTACTTCTCCAGCCTCATTTTCCAGCGTCCACTTTTGCATCTCTTTTACCTTTTAGATGTATAAAAAAAACTCTTGCAATCTATTTTTATATCACGAGCTAGCTAACTCTCATATTTCATCCTTTATCCCTTCATTGCTTTTTCAATTATAATCAGTTGGTTTTAAAATCTTCCCAGTCTTCTGGCTTCCCACTAATCTTCACCACATTGTATGCTTTTTCTTTTGTTTTTATGCTGTCCCTGACTTCCCTTGTCAATTATGGTTGCCTCATCCTCCCCTTAGTATGAGTTTTCTTCCTTGGGATGAATTTCTGCCGTGCCTCCCAAATAACCACAGAAACTCCTGTCATTGCTACTCCAGCATCTTCCCTGCTAGGCTCCCCTTCCAATCAACTCTGGCCAGCTCCTCCCTCACGTCTTTGTAGTTAACTTTACACAGCTGTAATACCGTCACATCTGATTCAAGCTTCTCCCTCTCAAACTGCAGGGTGAAATGGTGAATTGGTGAAGGTGATGGCCTAGTCGTATTATCGCTGGACTGCTAATCCAGAGACCCAGAAAATGTTCTGGCGACCTGGGTTCGAATCCCGCCATGGCAGATGGTGGATTTGAACTCCATAAATATCTGGAATTAACAGTCTAATGATGACCGTGAATCCATTGTCAATTGTTGGAAAAACCCATCTGGTTCACTAATGTCCTTTGGGGAAGGAAACTGCCATCCTTACCTGGTCTGGCCTACATGTGACTCCAGACCTACAGCAATGTGGTTGACTCCTAACTGCCCCCTGGGCAATTAGGGACGGGCAATAAATGCTGCCTAGCCAGCGATACCCTCATCCCGTGAATGAATAAAAAAAATTCAATCATATTATGGTCACTGTCCCCTAGGGGTTCCTTCACCTTCAGCTCCCTAGCCGTATCTACCTCATCAACATTCCCACAACACAAAACCAAGTTCTCCAAGGTACTAGATTATGGAGTAAGGAAACTGGATGTCAAACTAAAGGAGACGTTTGTAGGAAGTGACAAAAATCTTTATCAAACAGATGTGAAAGGAGGAGAGGAAATTGAAGAGCATGATTAGAGAATTCCAATGAAGTGGATTCAAAATGGTCATAGGCACAGTTGCCGGTGATGGAAGTGGGGGATATACAGGAGGCTGAATTTTGATAAGTGTAGAGTACATTAGTGGTAGAGGCAGCAAAAAATGAGGGGATTGATGTTGGAGGACATGACAGAATTGGAAGTCTTAGAGGGCCAGTGGACAGGTTAGTGAGGACAAGGGGGTCATGGTTGAATTGGGCTTCCCTATAGGAGAAGGTACAGGCAGCAGCACTTTGAATGAGCTCACATTTGCAGAGGGAGGAGATTAAATGAGAATCATTTGGTGTGAAATCTGGATTTGACAAATGATTGCTTCAGCAGCTTTTATTTCACCCCAAGTCCTTTTAAAGATCACTTTGGATGTGCATCATTTACATGAGCATTTATTCTGATATCACAATCAGGTAAGACTGAATGAATCAAGGTTACTATCAAAGTTACCAGTAGGTGTCAGTATTGCATGCACCAAACAGTACGAACTTAATTGTGGGAATATACAGTATCAATTATGTTCCTTCTTTCTCAAAAGTTACATTTATAGCACGACATAGAATAGGCTGAAATCGTACAATGGGAAGGCAAAAATAATGTGACTCTTAGGGATGGATACATTCGGAGGGAATAAACAGAAATTACAGGAGAATGGCAGTACCCATGGAGAGAAAGCAGAGTTTCCATTTTGAGTCCAGTGACCCTTCTTCAGAATTGAAAGCAGCTTAGAAAAAATGGTATTTATGTTGGTGATGATGGTTGGGTGGGGTAAAGGAGTGGGGACGGAGCCCAGAGAGAGAGGGAGAGAGAAGAAAGGGCAGACAGACAAAGGTATTGTTGAGTGTAAGCCAGGGAAAAACTGAAACTAGATAGGTGATAGTCAAGAGCTAGATAGTCAATAGCTTAATTACGTTATCACCTTCAGGACACAACATTGAGTTTATCTATTTCAGAGTATCAATACCTTCCTTCCATGGCAATCATGAGAAGTTCCCAGCCTTCTGACTGATGTCTGTCTTTCTCCAGCCTACATTAGCACTACTCCAGACTGGCTGCTATGTAGCTACAGGAGCGACTATGACCTACTTCCTGGACTGCAGAGGCATGGACCTCCTGAACAAGACCACCCTGACCAGGTGCTTGACTGTGGCCAATCCCTCGGACTGGTATGGGAGCCTGCCCTTGACTTACTGTGCCAGGAGATCCAGACTGATGGGTACCTTCATGGAATTCACTGAGAACGACTCCCCTGAGACTTTGAGGCGTGGTTACTTACTTGGCTGTGTTTTTGATGTGAAAGTTGCTGGCTGCAGATGCAGGTGTGAGATTGATCTAGCAATATGCTGGACAGCAAGATGTATGCCCCCTTGACTGAGGACTCGTGACCAGCAAGGCAAGATGCCTGCCTCTGGGACAGAGCTAATAGGCACGGCACGCAAATAGTAAAGCAAGGCATGGATGCTGTTAGCATGCAGGTAGGCACTCAGTGAATGAGTAGGCGATCAGCCCTGAGATGCTAACTGGCCAAGTTCATGAGCTGGATAACTGTCTTTGCCGCAGCCTTTCAAAGCTAATTATTGATGTGCCCTGCAATGCGAGTGGGCAGTTCCTAAAAGAGGTGCCATAATGGTCAGCTGCCAGTGCCTGTGGACAAGGGGTGATGCCTGTGGGTCATGTCCTGTGATGCCATTTGGTACTGAACGATGTGGAGACTGGTCACAGCCAAGTACCCGCCCTGATTTCCACGTTGAGTTTTCTCAACACATCTCATTCTGTGCATTTGGTAACGATAGAACGTGAGTGAGTAGCAGTCAGTAAGGTGAATTGCAGTGCTGTTACGGCGTCCCACAAGCTATTATCCCTGTCAGTTGGCTACTTGGTGCTGCCTAATGAGAAACTTTCCTTTCTGCTCAGCATATGCATTAACCGTGGAGCGCGATGGTCCCACCAATGAGATAGGCCCCACTGGACTTCTCATTGGATTCTGTTATAATTCTCCCCTTTAACCCCGTCACGCACACTCTTATAAGATTCCACTCTGAGAGAACCCAACCGACTGCAGGTCGTTCACAGTTTGAACTAAGGCTGAAGCAGCACCACACATTAAAAATCGAAAGAACTGCGGATGCTGTAAATCAGGAACAAAAACAGAAGTTGCTGGAAAAGCTCAGCACGTCTGGCAGCATCTGTGAAGAAAAAAATCAGACTTAACCTTTTGGGTCCGGTGACCCTTCCTCAGAATAGTTCTGTTCAGTCCTGAGGAAGGGTCACTGGACCCGAAACATTAACTCTGATTTTTTCTTCACAGATGTTGTCAGACCTGCTGAGGTTTTCCAGAAACTTCTGTTTCAGCACCATGTTGAAAGATGTTGCATTTGCAGTCCTACTAATTTGCAAACTGAATATCTGAGGGACAATTTATTGGGGAGGAGGACAGGTGATGTTAAAGTGATGATGAAGGTGAACATGTTACAAATTTGAATCTTGACCCTTGACCTGCCTCCAATTGCCCCTTTTAACCGAGGAGGAACAGGGTGGGTGACGCAGCAACTCCCAGAAAGTGGGTTGACAATTTAAACATTATAATCAGGCCAGCTGCTACTTATTGTTTTGCCATTTCAAATTTAATGCCTGCTGGGCCTCAGAAAATCTCACTCCTTATTAAAGGCTATTGCATTCATCCACTGCACCCAGTTTACCTGCCTGTCACCCCATTTTGACATGACTACCCTTAAACTTTCAAATCTGGCCCATCTGCAATCTTCTCCCACAGACCCCCCATCCCCACAAGGCCACCAATCTCCCCATCAAAGATTTACACACATCCCCTCAATGCCAAGCTTTCTGATATCATCCCTGATCCCACCCATTCACCCTGGTCTTTGACCCTTCGGGTCTCTATTTTCTGATGCACCTCCCCTACCATCCTCCTCGAATTTGATCCGCCCAGGAACTGGACTGTCTCTGCTGGAATTGGATACCACCAGCATCACCTCGAGGGCTTGGAAGTCTCCATTCCTTGGAGCAGATCCTAGACCCCAGTTTCTCTCCTGCCCCAATTCAAGCTAGCTGCTATGGCCTGATCTTCAGGCTCCCATGTCCTGAAGCAGGCCAACCCTGACTTTGGGTGGGGGGTAGAGTCATACAGCATGGAAACAGACCCTTTGGCCCAACACATCCATGCCAACCAAGGTTCCTAAACTGAACTAGTCCCGTTTGCCTGCTTTGGCCCATATCCCTCTAAACCTTTCCTATCCATGTACCTATCCAAATGTCTTTTAAATGTCGTAATTATACCCAACTTTACCAATTCCTCTGATGGCTTATTCCATGCATGCACCATCCTCTGTGTGAAAAGGTTGCCCCTCAGGTCCCTTTTAAATCTTTCCCCTCTCACCTTAAACCTATGCCCTCTATTTTTGGACTCCACTATTCCAAGGAAAAGACCATGGCTATTCACGTTATCTATATCCCTCATGATTTCCTAAACCTCTCCAGGATCACCCCTCAGCCTCCTCAGCGGCAGGGAAAAACATTGCAGCCTATCCAGCCTCTCCTTATAACTCAAACCCTCCAGTCTTGGTCACATTCTTGTAAATCATTTTTGCACCCCATCCAGTTTAATAGCATCCTTTCTATAGCAGGCAACCAGAATAGTGTGCAGTACTCCAAAAGTGGCCTAACCAATGTCTTGTACAGCTGTAACATGAAATTCCAAATCTTATACTCAGTGCAACGCCCGATAAAAGCAAGCACCACCCTATCTACCTTTGATGCCACTTTCAAGCCACTATGTACCTGCACCCCTAGGTCTCTCTGTCTCAACAATACTCCCCAGGGCCCTCCCACCAATTCTGGTGTCATCTGAAAATTTACTAATATTGCCTCCTATATTGTCACCCAAATTGTTCATTTAAATGAAAGACAATAGTGGACACCAATAATTTTTGCAGCACACCACTGATCACAGGTCTTCAGTCTGGACAACAACCCTCTACCATGACCATCTGTCTCCTATCTTCAAGCCAATTTTGTATCAACTTGGCTTGTTCTCCCTGTATCCCATGTGATCTAACCTTACTAACCGGTCTACCATGAGAAACCTTGTTGAAGGCCTTGCTAAAATCTGTGTAGACAATATCTACCACTGTGCCTTCATCAATCTTCAAAAAATTCAGTCAAGTTTGTGAGACACGATTTCCCATGCACAGACCCATGCTGACTAACCCTAATCAGCCCTTGCCTTTCCAAATGCATATAGATCTTGTGTCTCAGAAATCCTTACAACTACTTACCAACCACTGACGTCAGGCTCACCAGTCTGTAGTTCCCTGGCTTTTCCTTGTGGCCTTTCTTAAATGATGGCACAGTATTAGCCACCCTCCAAGTCTATTGGCACCTTCCCCATGGCTGTTGATGATACAACTATCTGTGTTAGGAGCCCCACAATTTTTTCCCTAGCATTCCAATGGGATACGCTTGATCAGGCCCTGCGGATTTATCCATCTTTGTGTGTCTTAAAGACCTCCAGCAGTTCTTCTTCTATAATGTGGACACTTTTCAAGACATTACTATTTATTTTCCCATGTTCCCTAGCTTCCCCTGTCTTTCTCCACAGTAAATATTGAAATATTTATTTAGGATCTCACCTATCTCCTATGGTTCCATACAGAGGTATCCCCATCGGATCTCTTTGGATTCTCCTTAACCTTCTCTGCCAAAGCTATCCTATGTCCCCTTTTTGCTCTCCTGATTTCCTTCTTAAGTGTACTCCTACACCCCCTATACTGCTCAAGGGATTCACTTGATCCCAGCTGTCTTTACCTGACATATGTTTCCTTCTTTCTCTTGACTGGAGCCTTGATATCCAAAATCATCCAGCATTCCCTACGCCTGCCAGCCTTGCACTTCACACCAATGGAACATTCTGTCCCTGAATTCTTGTTACCTCGCTTTTGAAAGCCTCCCATTTGCCAGCCGTGCCTTTACTTGCAAACAGCCTCCTCCAATCAACTTTTGAAAGTTCTTGTCTAATACTATTAAAATTGGCCTTGCCCAGTTTAGAACTTTAACTTGTGGACGAGGCCTATCCTTTTCTATAACTATTTTGAAACCAATGGAATTATGGTCACTGGTCCCAAAGTGCCCTCCCATGAAGACTGTCACTCGCCCTGACTTATTTTCCAAGAGGAGGTTGAGTTTAACCTCGATGCTGGCAGAGACAGCATATGTGGGCCGTAGAGTTAAAAACTCCCCAGCATTACAGAGAAACCCCAATTTGTAGGTTTCTCTTGTGTTACTGGGGTCCACTTTTCTCCCTGTTGACAAACAGGATTTTGCATTCACTATGATTTCTTTTCCTGTATGTTTGCCCTTTTTTGGGACTGATTGGCCCAGGGATCAGGAGGTTCCTCATCCTGGAGTCTGCATCATTTTCTACCTATTGTGAGCAGGGAGCTTGACACTTTCTGACCCTCACTCATAGCATACGCTGGTAGCACTGAACTATAAAATCTAGGCTATTGTGTTGAAACAAGTTTTTTTGTGTTTATGGTCCACATGGCAAGTTTTGCAATGCTAGCCAAGAATCTAGTGAAGCAGAATGATTTTTCCTGTGCTCTCCAGAGGTAATTCAGATTCATTAACTTTAAGCAACATTTAAACATTAAATTTAAAAAATAAGTTTCTTACACAGGCAAGGGTGGATTCTTGTTCGTCATCCTGTGAAGGAGGCAGTGCAACTGTTCCATTCTATGGAGAAGAGGTCAAAATGTTACAACAAAACCGTGAACATTGGGAACAGTTTACCCTTTTACAAGTAAATCCAGCACATTTTCAGAACATGCTCTTGTCTTCAATCTGTCCTGTGGCCAAAGAGAGAAGACAGGAAACTTGCTCCCAGGTATCTGCCAGATCACTGTTGTATGACCTTCAGGAAGTACATGACGGTGAAAGAAATGGGAAAAGAGAAAGAGAAAGAATGTAAAGATTATCATTCACCCAGGTCATCCCATAGTGTTTTGCAATGAGCTGCTTCTGAAGTACAATAATTATGTTCAGGCTACATGACTGTCAGTTTTGTCTTGTATTTTTGGCACTAGGTTGACAGGGCACTCCTCAACCATTGCTTCCTCCACCTTACAATGACAAGTAACTGACACAGAAACATAAGGCAGTGCGTTCACTGCATTTCACCTGAAGTGAAAGTTGGTCCACACATTTCTCCTCAATTACAAGTGTTGCCTTTTTAGTACTTTCTGCTTTGCGTGCTGAGTATTTGCAGGATTTCAACAGCTCCCCGCCCTCCCCCACAGCCCAAAAACGGATGGGTGACGGCATAAAAACATAAGAAATTGGAGCAGGAGTAAACCATCTGGTCCCTCAAACCTGCCTTGCCATTCAATAAGATCATGGCTGATCTTTCTGTGGATTCAGCTCCATTTACCAGCCCGTTCACCATAAACCTTAATTCTTTCACTGTTCAAAAATCTATCTATCTTTGCCTTAAAATCATTCAACGAGGTAGCCTCAACTGCTTCAGTGGGCAGGGAATTCCACAGATTCATAATCTTTTGGGAGAAGAAGTTCCTCCTCAGCTTCGTCCTAAATCTGCACCCCCTTATTTTGAGGCTATGAGTTTTGGTGGAAAGCTAAAGTATTACAAAATATGAATCCTGAGCCCCCATTTTATTCCATTTCCAGTATTAATAGAGGTGAGTCATGCGGTGGGCTGTAATTCAGGCAAACCAAGCAACCATGGGTGGTACAGCGGCTCAGTGCTGAGCACTGCTGCTTTACAGCACCATGAACCTGGTTTCAATTCCAGCCTCAAGCAACTGTCTGTGTAGAGTTTGCACATTCTCCCCGTGTCTATGTGGGTTTCCTCTGGGTACTCTGGCTTCCTCCCACAGTCCAAAGAAATGCCAATTAGGTTGATTGGCCATGCTAAATTGCCCATAGTGTCCAGGGATGTGCTGTCTAGGTGGATAAACCAAGGGATATGCAAGGTTACAGGGATAGAATGGGGGAGATGCTGTTTGGAGAGTCGGTGTGGACTGGATAGGCTGAATGGCCTGTTTCCACACTGTGGGGATTCTGTGGATATGGATCTATTTCAATGCTGATGAAAAGCAGAAGTAGCTGTTTAATTTATTCTTGGTGTTGGTTGAGGGAGGAAATGTTGGCCTGACCCCTGAAGAGCTATTTGTTCTTTTTTGCTCAAGTCCTGAATGGCCTACTTCTGTACTGTGTTTCTGTGGATTGTTTCTTCACACTCATTTGAACAACTGGAGCAAAAAGGAAGGGGCACCCTTTAATTCTTCTTTTAAGGACAATATCCCACACAATGCAACACTGCCTCACTAGTGTGCTGAAATGTCAAGGATGATTATGCACTGAAGTTAAACTTGAATACATGACCATCAGCTACTAACTGAGCTGAACCATCTCACAAAGTGATCATTGGTTAAATTTCCTTAAATTGCTTCTTCTTTATAGACCCTGTCTGGATTTGGCTTAGCCCTTCTCCCTTGAAGGTATGACAGCTGAACAGGAGCTCACTCTACAATCTGCTCAGGTAACTAAATGTCAAAGTTACTGATGGTTCCTTAACACATTCTGTTGGAGATTGAGTGAAACCATTTTGGATTGGTATTGTATTATTATGGCTGAAATGCAACATTGATGGGACACATTTTAAACTTCACGGCATGGACAGTAATTTGCTGAGCGTGCAAGTGCTGGAGTTTTGGTCCCTTCCTGCCAATGGACTGAAAATCGGACCGATCCAATGTAGATTCATAGTCACGGAGCTGTTCAGCATGGAAACAGACCCTTTGGTCCAACTCATCCATGCCGACCAGATATCCTAAATTAATCTAGTCCCATTTGCCAGCATTTAGCCCATATCCCTCTAAACTCTTCCTATTCATATATGTTGTTTTATGTTTTATATATGTTTTAAATGTTGTAATTGTACCAGCCTCCGCCACTTTATCTGGCAGCTCATTCCATACACACACCACCATGTGTGTGAAACTGTTGCCCCTTATGCCCCTTTTAAATTTTTCCCCTGTCACCTTAACCCTCTCGTTTTGGATTCCCCCACCCTGGGGGGGACCTTGTCTATTTACCTTATCCATGCTCCTCATGATTTTATAACCTTCCATAACATCACCCCTCAGCCTCTGACACTCCAGGGAAAATAGCCCCAGCCTTTTCAGCCTCTCTGTATAGCTCAAACCCTCCAACTCTGGCAACATCCTGGTAAATCTTTTCTGAACCCTTTAAAGTTTCACAACATCCTTCCTGTAGGAGGGAGACTACAATTGCACACAGTATTCCAAAATGGTCTAACCAATGCCCTGCACAGTTGCAATATGACCTCCCAAATCCTATACTTAATGCACTGATCAATAATTGGGCAACTTCACCAGCTTATCATAATGTAGTGAAAATGAAAAATTGCTCCACTGTTTTTGGGAAAACATCTAGCCATTGCAGTAGTATGGGTTGGAAGTTAAATTGCATCAGTGTGAATTGCATCAGTAAGAACTTTCCCTCTGTTAACAATTTTTATAGCCTTCTCTCATTGATGAAACCATGATGTGTTCTGCATGAATTCTCTGCCCAATCCATTGCTTCATAGAGGCCAGGAATAAGAAGGAGGACATATGAATAATTATGTAGATAACAGTCAAGTGAGTAATGCCACAATTCCCAACATTTACATTTCAGCGTTTGTACTGATGTTAACTGCACTCTGCACTGGAGGGTTCAATTGCTCCTCTCTAAACTTACATTCTGCATCATCTATTCCTGTTTGCTATTCCCCCAACACATAATCTCTATCCTATTGGGATGACATTTCAATAGTTCCAGCTGTTCATGAACATTTTTCTGTACAACTTGACTCCATCTCTGGCAGCACGTAGTTTTATGACCTTGTGTATTCCTAAACCAGAGCTTTCTTTAAGAGTGACACTTCACCATATTACATATTGGAAACCTGTCCAGTACTCTAATTGTGAGGCCACAGGGAGGTATGAGAAAAGAATTATTCTCACTAATCACATGCCTTGCCTGCAATTTGTTCATTGCACTCAAGAGTGTCCAGCATAAACCTAGTAATGTCCTGGTAAACGGGCCCCTATGAATAAAAATGTAGAGTAATATAACAGTAAAATATTTAAAAAATGAAAGTGACAGACCATGTGAAGTGCCTGATCAGTCGATGGGTTATTTTTCATCATACAGTATAGAACAGCATCGTGCACCGTGGTAAAAATCTGGGATTTGCTGATGTTTTTCCCAAAGAATTCTCCTTGTTCAAATTGCTCAATGATAGCCCCTAAAAGAAGTGAAATTCAATTAATTCAAGTGGTCTAGAATTATTCATGGGGTGTGGGTGATGCTGGCAAGGCTAGCATGTGTTGGCCATTCCTAGTTTCCTTAGAACTGGATGGCACAGTGCCAAGGACCTGAGTTTGATTCTACCTTCAGGTAACTGTCTGTGTGGAGTACAGACATTCTCCAATTGTCTGTGCGGGTTTCCTCTGAGTGCTCTGGTTTCCTCCAAAGGTGGGAAAGGTGGATTAGCCATGCTAAATTGCCCATAATGTCCACGGGCGTGCAGGCTTAGTGAATTAGCCATGGGAAATGTAGGATTATAGGAATAAGGTGGGTCTGGTTTGGATGCTCTTCGGAGGGTCAGTGTGGACTCGAAGGGCTGAATGGCCTGCTTCCACACTGTATGGATTCTATGACTCTACTTCAACTGAATGGCTTGCAGACGGTAGTTAGAGTCAACCACAGTACAATGCATCCGGAGTTGCAAACCAGAATCATTGAGGCCCCCTTTGAGTGCTGACAGGGCTGAGATCCATAAAACTGACACCAATTGAACCCAAGAGACTTTTGGACTCCTTGTAGGTAATTGTTCCATCAGGAATCAGATAGAATTGGATGCAGTGCTTGTTTTATTCACAGCTCGATTTCCATCTCATTGATATCAGTGGAGTGTATTGGAAATGTTGTATAATGGTTTTCAATCTGACTTAGTCAGTTTACCATTGGCAGATTAGGTTAAAATTATCCCATGTCTTGTTTCCACATTCAGATTCATATTTACTAGCCAAGCCGGTGTTATAAACAAAAGGTGTGGATTGAATGGAAGGCAAAATCTGTCATATTATATCCTTAAAGTTCCAGGTCACAGAGCAACAGGGCAACAGTATCATGTTAGATGAACAAATACATCCCATTTAAAATGGTGTATCTTACTTACAGTGACAACCTGATAGGTACACGTCAATCTCAATTTCTTTATAATCCCGGAAGATCTGGAATATAAAAGCATTGAATTGCAAAGCCAGTTAATGGAATGCTCAATAAAGCATGGAGGTTTTTATACAGAAGTATAAAAGTTGAAAGTCAGGAAGTTGTGCTAATCTAAAAACAAGCAGTAATTCAGCCTGATGCAAGCATAAGAACTGCACACTTTCCCCTCAACTATCCCTCTCTTTGACATCCAAGGTCCAAAACATTCCTTCCAGGTAAAGAGCAATTTACCTGCACTTCATTCAATTTTGTACATTGCATTTGCTGTTCACAATGCTGTCTTTGCCACATCAGGAAGACCAAGTGCAGACTAGGTGACCACTTTGCAGAATATCTCTGTACGGTCCATAAGCATAACCTCGAGCTTCCAATTGGATGCCATTTAATTCTCCACATTTCTCCTCACATTGACTCATCTCTGTCCTTAGCCTTCTGTAGTTTTCCAATGAAGCTCAGCACTATTTGAGGAACACCATCTCACCTGTGAATTCACCTTCCAAACTCAACACTGAGTTTAACATCTTCAGAACATAACCTCTGCCAGTCGCACCATTTTGTATCTTCTACTTTGCATATTTCAGTCCCAATCTCATTTTTCATGTTTTTGCTTTTGATCAGCAATTGGAAATTACTTTGCCAGTCACACCTCCTCTGGACTCATTACTTGTTTATTTTTTGTCCCATTATACTCCCTTTGGCCCTGTCTCACCAAATCTTTCATCATTTAATGTCTTCCATCTTCCATCCTATCACAGATCTTCCTTTTTTAACTTTTTCCATCCTTCCTCACCGTACCTACTTAAAAGCTATTACATTTTAACTTTTAATCAGTTCTGATTTAAGGCCATGAGCTAAAACACTACCTTTATTGCTCCAGAGATGTTTCTAAACTTTCACATAGAGTCATTGAATCATACAGCACGGAAACAAACTCTTTGGTCCAACTCATCCATGCCAACCAAGTACCCTAAACTGAACTAGTCCCATTTGCCTGCACTTGACCCATATTTCTCTAAACTTTCCCTATTCATGGATCTGTCCAAGTGTCTTTGTAATTGTACCCATCTTTACCACTTCCTCTGGCAGCTCGTTCCATAGATGGACCATCCTCTGTGTGCAAAAGTTGCCCCTTAGGTCCCTTTTATATCTTTCCCCTCTCACCTTAAACCTATGCACTCTAGTTTTGGACTCTCCTACCCTACAACAAAGACCTTGGCTATTCACTCTATCCATGCCCATCATGATTTTATAAACCTCAATAAGATCACCCCTCAGCCTCCGATGCTCAAGTGAAAAAGTTCCCAGCCTATCCAGCCTCTTCTTAAAACTCAAACCCTCCAGTCCCGGCAACATTCTTGTAAATATTTTCTAAACCCTTTTTAGTTTCACAACATCCTTCCTGAGGCAGTATTCTACACATTACCGGTTGCTTCACAAAGTTTCCCCCACATCTAACAAATCAACAGCTTTATGGGACCTGACCTATGTACATTAACAGTGATTATGACAGAGAGATTGTGTGAACAGAGCAGGGGAGCTGAGGGCTGAAGCTAAGACCCTGAAAAAGAAGGCTTAGTGGGCGTGATTGAAAATGTGGCATAGTGCTCAAAATGACCCAAATGTGGGAAATGTTGGGCAGGCATAAAGTAACATAAAAAAACATGAGATAGTAGGAACTGCAGATGCTGGAGAATCTGAGATAACAAGGTGTAGAGCTGGATGAACACAGCAGGCCAAGCAGCATTAGAGGAGCAGGAAGGCTGATGTTTCGGGCCTAGACCCTTCTTCAGAAAATGACATAAAAAATGACAAATAAAAAAACATGAGCAAGGTTACGCCATCAGCCCTTTGCACTTGCTCCACTGTTAAATGAGGTCACACTGACCTACTTCAAATACCCATACCCCTGCATCCCTTGGTATTTTTAATATGTAGAAATCTATCAATCTGTTTTAACATACTCAATGACGAAGTCTGCACTGTCTTCTGGAGCAGGGAATTACATCCTTCTGCATCCACATACATACAGTGAAGCCTTCTGTAGAGAGGATTGTTAAGACAACCTAAGTGACCACTAACCAAAAAGAACAGAATAGAAGTAGTTTTGCCTTATTAAAACAAAAACACTAAACCAGGGAAGTACAGAAATTAAAAGAATGCAAGTTGTCAACATGGTTTGTATGGGCGTGTTAAATAAAAGTTGTCTTATTGTATCATGACATAATCATCAAGAACAGCAACGAAATCGAACCATCAAGCTTTAAAATAGAATTAGAATTGTGTCATAAGTACACAGTGCTGAATCACCTCATAAACATTTGCTAGGATATTTGCAGAGGGGTTTCTTTTACCTATTGCACCTAAAACACTTTGACATTTTTTCGATAGACACCAAACATTTCACTTCTGTGAAAGATTTCAACCGTATTTAATATGTGTGATTGTAGCAGGACAGGCAAACAGGTGCACCAAAGGACTAGGGATTTAGTATACAACGGTTATGGAGTGCCAGGACGTGGGTTCAAACTGTATCTCGAGCTGATGATTTTAATGATGTCAGTGGGGCTGGGGGTGGAGGGGAACTGAGTGAATGCTATATACATTGATTGGTGTGTGTGGAAATACAAGTAGAGGATTCTGTGGACCCAGATTTACCAGGCCACCAACAAGTGAGTAACACCAGATTAAATGTACTGGCAAAGGTGTAGCTCAACCTTCTGGCCCAGTTGATCACCTTTATTAAATTTGCCTTGAACTGAGATTCCAGGCAATTCAGAACCATTCCTGCTGATCCATATGACCCACACTGCTCCTGTATAAGTCTCAATCACATCGACAAACAGCAAAGTAAAGCCTCTTGAGCTCAGCAGGTCAATCACCCTGCACGCAAATTCCACAATCAAACCAAATAGTTAGAACTACATTCCTGAGTACGTCCAGCTTTTTGTATTTGTTTTATTTTGGCTCCAACAGGATTATTATCCAATTCTGCACTCACAATTTAGGAAAAGTATGTAGGTTTTAAAAAGATTACTGAAGAGATTTACTGGAATAGTTCCAGGGATGAGGAATTAGACCGATGAACCTGGAGCAGAGATGACTAAGAGAAATTTGATAGAGGTGTTTAAAATCATGAAGATTTTAAATGGGGGAAATAAAGAGAAACTGTTTTGAAAGCTGAAGGATCGCCAACTAGTGGGCATAGATTTAAGATGACTGGCAAAGGAAGCAAGGACTTCCTTCCTCCTACACCTTGTGTAAAAATTGTTTTACACAATGAATGGCTAGGATCTGAATACAGTGTGTGATAAGGTGCCAGAAATGCATTCAACAGAATCTTTCTAAAGGGATTAAATATATTCTTCAAAAAATTAAAAAGAAAATGTTTGCAGGGCCAAGAGAGAGGAACTCAATATGGGACCATCTCAATTGGTCTTTGAAAAATCTAGTGCAGATTTGATGGGCACAATGACTTTCTTTTGTATTGCACTATTTTCTGAAACTAAGGGGTCAGTTAGCTCAGTTTGGTGAGTGGCTGTTTTGCAGTGCGGACTGACACCAACAGTGTGGTTTGAGGTTCCCATGAAATTCCTGCCTTCTCTGCCTTGCCCTCGCCTGAGGCATCAGGTTAAACTCACCACCGGTAATCTCTCTGTAATGAGAGAGCAGGATGTGATGACTTTACCTTTCAACCTTTGAAATTGCTTTGATTATTTCTACAGAGCAAAAGTTTGAAAGGTAAAAATAATCCTTTCAAATGGGGAAGCTTGACTTTATCAGCATTTTTGCTTTACAATTTGGAAACACTTGTTCCTAAATATTTTCTGGAGGGAAGAAAATGCTCAATGACTTGTCCCTCTTAGAAATTCCATCCAGAAGTCAAGCACATTCTTCAAAAATATTTTGGTGAGACTTTTTCTGGCAGGTCTTTCTTGAAGTTATTTTCAGACACTTTCCTGGTTTTATTGTCTTTGGAGCCTCAGGTTGTTTCCCATACCAGGCCTGGGGAGATTGGTACCTCACTGTCCAAGCAAACATGACATGAACCCACATTGTGCCACCTCAGCACTTCGTTGTCCCAAGGAGTTGTGCAATTTTACCTGAGAAACAATTTATTTTGCAAAGTTGGTCTTTCTCAAAATCTAAGAAATAATTAAAATAAATGAGAACAGCTTCTATACTCTGACTTACTCCAACTTTAATTTCTCTTAAAAGTACAGTAATTTATTTATTCTATTTTAATCTGTTTTAAAAAGCCAGAGTTGTAACAATACGAAAAAACCTGCTGGTGCTTTGATGGTTCACATTGTTCACTGATTATTGTTCTTAGATATTGGAGAAGAAATGCTGAAAGTGAATGGTTAGCGCTCTCATGGATCATTCATGTGGTACATCCAGAAACCACGAGATGATCTATCAAGAGATCTGACAAAGCTCCATGAATAATTATGTGCAGTATAGGTGAACACTGTGGCTTGAATCAGGACCAACAGCACAAATGTCTAATCTTTCCCCCTCTAGGATTTACCAATCTGTCTCTGGAAAAGTATCCTCTCAGTACTCTTTGCTTGACTAGTGATCAAGATGGGCAGTGTGCCAGGCAGTTTCTACTCTATAGTGCAGCTTGTCAGAGTGTCACAGCTTTGCTGGGGAAGACGTTCAACGTGGTTTAAATTCTGATGATTCTATGGACAGCATTGTGGATTAGAATTGTGGCCTTTCACCTTAGGGTCTGTGGTTTAACTCTGAATTGCTATAAGGACCATAAGTGAACTCTGCTTGTGCCATCTGAATCTAATTCCTACTGGGCTCTGTTTCATAGTTCCAGAACTGGCCTCAAGTTTGACACTGCTAAAGATGAATTGAACAGAAAATTAAATATCAGAATCATATGCAGGGTATGCTATTATGGAAACACAGTATTGAGCTGAGATAAAGGGCGTTATCCTGTAGAGTTAGCTTCTCTGTGTTAATCATTCAGTACATATTCACCTTGCTGCGCTTCATATGATTGCTTCGTGAAGAGATCTGGCATCAAAAGCGAAAATTAACATTTCTCGTTTAGACACCCCTTATTTTGTTGAGTACAAAGATCACAATAAGAGTCAAAATAGAATGAAGTTGAGGCCAGTCTTACGTTTCTCAAAATCTTGATGCAGACGGTATCCACAAAGTTGACAGGACTAAAGTCAAGTATGAGGGAATGAAAATTTGGCTTTTGAAGACCAAGAGACTCCAGACTGAACTCCTCCGGCTTTTTGCTGACTCTAGATGGCAAGTCAAGGTCTGAATCCATTTCTAAGCTGATAGAGTTGTTGTTATCAATATTCTCGGTGATGGTGGCTGGACCATCTGTTCCTGATTCAGAGAGTTTTTGTAGCTAGAGAGAGATTTATATTTTGTATTTAAAAATATTGTTATAATGTGAAATATATAATAGTATATTCAATAGTACACAGTCATACTAACATAATATGAGAGAAAGGAGTAAAGGAATATCTGCTTTTCCCATCCATTTCCAGTGTCCATGTACTGGTAAACCACAGACTTGTTTACTCTGTGATTAACCTATGTCCCTTTAATCTTTCAGAACTTAATGAAAATATATTGCCTGGCTAAATCATCAAAACTTATTTTATATTATTAATATCAATAGTTCATGTTATAATGTCCCTTACCATAATGAAAATATTCACTAAGAACATTCCTTTTGTAATTAGCACTGCATTCAAAGTTTGATAGCCGTGGTTATGAGGTGCATAGTCTCCTTTGGTCCAAGCCACATGAGCTTGGAGCATTATCCAAGTTGAGTTGAGGACAGTGTTTGAAGAAATCTATAATGGGTAGATTTTTATTCAAAGACTAGTGCATGTAATGTCTTGTATTGGTAGAGGAAGTCACAAACAATTGCCTGGCTTTGAAAAACATGATAGTATGTTTATCACAAGTGTTCAAAGATGAAGCCCTGTGAACAAGATAATCTAATGCTATTTAAACAGAAGATAAAATGAAAAGCAACTTGGAGAAAGTCAGATAACTATTTGTTTGTCTTTGCTGTAATGTACCTTTTGCTGTTTCTTGGCTTTTTTCTTGTCCTTCTTTTCCTGCTTTTTCAATTTCTTCTTGAGCGCTGCGATTTTTTTCCTCTTTTTTGTAACTAATTTGGAGACATTAATTCCAGTCTGCAAATTACAGGAAAAATGGATTATTAAGACTACATTGTTGACACAAGGTGTTAACAAATTGTCATTTGGTGGTACAGAATTTGAGATTTTCTGAAAAATGACAGATTTTGACAAAGCTTTTTGATTTGCAGTCATCAGGAGAATTCACAAGAATTGTCAATATAAAGGGAAAACAGCTGTTTTATACTGTATGAGAAGAAAATGCTGACTGGTTGGAAGTGGTATCATTGGTGAAGGTATTGCCATGGAAAATGCACGAGTGATGATGACTGACAGTTGATTAACAAGCTTTGTTTAAATTTAAACTAGGCAGGTTGCCATTGATTGGTCAAGAGATTACTTTGAGAATTACACTAGAGAATGGGGGGGTTGTGGTCACCTGTTTTGTTCAATGGAAACAGGTGTAATATGTATACATTTTCTTTCTGTCTGCAAGGAACAGGGACTGGTGTATTAATATATGTAAGCACACATGTACCACACTGTGAACCCAAATGATGATCTTCAGTTGGTTGTCAGAATTATTCCTAGCACATTCAGGATTATTTAGCAAATGTTGTCCAATCACAGAATCACATCTGCTGTTGGAGTCAGTGTTCTTAAGCTTTGCAAACACAGGCTGATTGGGCATAGTCAGTACTTGCTTGTGACAAACAGTTGAAGGGACACACGTTTCATATGGCCTATCAGCCTTTAGTTCATACAGCCATCATTTCCTAACATCACACTGGCACTGAAATTCATACACCGCCTTTCTCATTTGTGCAATAGGCAGAATGTCTTTTTGGTTGGATGGCCAGCATCATGGCAAGCACCACCATTCGTGTTCCTACTGCACAGTAGCAGTGTCAAAAAGCTAGCTTTACCTGTTGATGAAACTTTTGAGATATCTTACCCTTCGAGCCTGACCAAATAGTGATGGCCCTAGGCCCATTCATGGGTTTGTGTGGCATACAATGAGAAATGATTTGATCAGCGTTGCTATTAATCCCCAGGTTATCTTCGCTGTCCCTATTTCAGTGTCAAGCTTGAATGGTGAGCAAAAGACTTGAGCCCTGTCTACAAGTTTTTTTAATTCACTCATGAGAAGTGGGCGTCACTGGCTGGTCAGCATTTCTTGCCTGTTCCTATTTGCCCTTGAGAAGGTGATGGTGAGCTGCCTTCTTGAACCACTGCAGTCCATGTGCTGCAGGTTGTCCCACAATTCCAGTCGGGAGGGAATTCCAGGATTTTGACCCGGGAGAGTGAAGGAACAGTGATATATTTCCTAGTCAGGACGGTGAGTGGCTTGGAGGGAAACTAGTATTCCCATGCATCTGCTGCCCCTGTCCTGCTAGATGGAAGTGGTTGTGGGTTTAGAAAGTGCTGTCTCAAGATCTTTGGTGAATTTATGCAGTGCATCTTGTAGATAGTACACACTGCTTCTACTGAGCGTCAGTGGTGGAGGGAGTGGATGCTTGTAGATGTGGTGCCAGTCAAGCGGCCTGCTTTGTCCTGGATGGTGTCCAGCTTCTTGAGTGTTGTAGGAGCTGGACTCATCCAGGCAAGTGGGGAGTATTCAGTCTCACTCCTGACTTGTTGATGTTATACACAATCTATGGCGACTGGAGCTGTAGAAATCGCAACGCGTACATGTACAAACAAAGACAGGCTTGTGGTAGACAGTAGGGAACCCTCTGGCTAATTTCTCAACTAGGATATCAAGCAAAGGGAGTTCAGTGTGCTGCTCCATTTCAAAGATGAATTCAAGGATGTACACGACATAGGGACTTTCAAGTGATAGGAGGTCAGATGCCATTGCATCAAAGACACAATTCTCATGGTACCCAACAAAATGTTTATGAGAGCTAGGCCTAGCAGGGATTCCATGGCAACACTATGGGCAAGTATGGTATTGTTAAATCTGAACACAGCTGTTCAAGTTGCTGAATTTTTAAATAGATTACATACTAATTCACACAATGGTGTCTGCTCTAGATTGCCATGTATAGTGCCATATAGTGTTGCAAGGCAAATGTGTACAGTTTCCTTGAATGGTATTAGTGCCAGTGGGGTTAGGAAAACAGGGAGCTGACCATTCTCGAATGTAATTTTCAAACATTTTTCTGGCAATCTTGAACAGTCTCGCATTTGATGGTACACAGCTGTTGGGTTCTCCATAGGACCTAAATAATTCTTTTTGCAGTTGCAGAGGCCAACCCTCTCTATCTTGAGCAATGGTTGTTACCTTGTCATATACTGTCTGCCTCATCCCAGCTTCTCAGGGGTTGCCTGCTTTCATTGGCAAGGTGGAAACAGCCTGCAATATGGTTGCCATCTGTCATTGTCATTGGTGCCAGAAGGCAACACTCACCTCTTGGAAGTGTTAAGTGTCTGTAAGTGGGCACAGAGCTCACTGCCTGGCCCATTCTGCAACTTACACTTAAAAGCAGTGAGGCAGCATCTGGAATTCATCTGAATGTCAGGTTCCTGACCACACTGAAAATCCTGTCATATACCTCTGGATTGTTGGTCCAAACCTGCACATTACTAGTCTAAATAATATAACCACAATGCCGCCATATTCCCAGATTAAGCCTGCATTATCTATTCTTTTCATCATTTATAACATGTATCATTTCTGTTTTATTACCCTGCAATTAAAATTAACTTAGTTCCACAGAATACAAATAACAAAGAATTCTTGTCACCATCATCTGAACGCTCAGTGAATGCATATCACATCAAAGGCTGGGCAGGAGAAGTTTAATCCATTTCTGTTTTAGCTGAGTGTTCAGAAAAAAGCTTTTTGTCTGGAGTTGCAGCCAAGCAGAAGCAGAGATTGTTCTTTTTTTTAAATCAAAGTCAGAGCTTTCTTGCTTTCCATGACCAAAATATTAATGACTGTAGATCTTTAAATCAATTTGCTTACCATCTGCTTCAGAGCTTCTTCATACAACTCAGCATTGGCAAAGAACATGGTCGAGGATGACTGGAAAATTTTGATTCCTGGAATTTCTTTTGCCTTAAAAGAAACCAAAATTGGATTACAAACACTTGGTGCAGTTCGAAGCTGAATTATAATGACATAAATTCATCATTTTAAATTTGTTTATTGATTGTAGGCATCCCTTGCAAGACCAGCATTTATTCCCTGTTGACAATTGCCCTGGAACTGAGTGGCTTGCCAGGTTATTTCAGAAGGTAGTAAAGAATCAACCACATTGCTGTGGGTCTGGAGTCAAGCCAGACTGGGTAAGGATGGCAGATATCCTTCCCTAAAGAACATGAGTGAGCCAGATGTTTATTTTGCAACAATCAACAGTGGTCACATGATCACCATTAGCTTAGCGTTTAATTCCAGAGTTTGTTGCATAAAATTTCACCAATTTAATCATGAGGGGCATAGATAAGGTGAATAGCCAAGATCTTTTTTGAAAGGGAGGGGAGTTCGAACTTAGAGGGCATAGCTTTAAGGTGAGAGCAGAAATATTTAAAAGGGACTTGAAGCATACTTTTTCACACAGAGAGTGGTGCGTGTATGGAACAAACTGCCAGAGGAAATGGTAAAGGTGAGTACAATTATAACATTTCAAAGGCATTTGGACAAGTACATGGGTAGGAAAGGTTTAAATGGATATGGACCAAATGCAGGCAAATGGTTCTAGTTCTGTTTAGGAAACCCCGTCAGCATGGATGAATTGGACAGAAGGGTCTGTTTTTGTGCTGTATGACTCTATGACTTTATAACTGTTAGGTAGGTTATGGAGGAAGAGAGGGAAATTGTGAGGATATGGAGGAAGGTAAGAGAAGTTGGTAGGGAGAGAGTTCTGGCAAAATAAATCTAGATTTCTCTTGTGGGGTCCAGAAGTACATTCCTGCTCCCTTGGGTCTGAGCTAAGAGGCCCTCCTCAACTTGCCGCTAGCTGTTATTGAGCAGTCTGCCCATTCAGTGTAATCATGGCTGATCATCCAATTCAGTTCCCTGTTCTCACTTTCTCTCCATACCCTTTGATCCTTTTAGTCCTAAGAACTGTCTCTAACTTCTTCTTGAAAACATTCAATGTTCTGGCCTCAACTGTTTTCTGTGGCAGAGAAGTCCATAGGCTCATCACTCTCTGGATGGAGAAATTTCTTCTCATCTCAGTGCTAAATGTCGTACTTCCTATCCTTAGTCTATAACCCCCAGATCTAGACTCCCCAGTTATTGGGAGCATCCTTCCTGTGTTTACCCAATCTAGTCCTGTTAGAGTTTTATAGGTTTCTTTGAGATTCTGTCCCCCCAAAACTCCATTCTTCTAAACTCCAAACGGATTCGCTCTCTAGATGCACAATTGTTTTCATCTCAAAAGTTATAATGTTCACTTCCATGTGGTTGCATTTTTCCACTGTCTTTGTGAAATATATTTTTTGCCGATGTTGCCTCAGAACTGGCTTCAATGAAGTATGTGAAAATAACTGTCTCTATTACCTCATAGGGTAAGACTGTGGAATTGCTTTTGTCATGAACTGCATTAGTAATAATAGAGTAATTGAAGACTACAGCATTGAAGGAGTTAATTCAGCTTGTGTTCACTCTTTGAAAGAGTTTACGTTTACATTACATAAAATATATAGTCCTATTATATTACATTTTAATTTAACTTCTGTATACCATTATATTTTATATACAATTACATAGCAAATCATATATAAACACAAACAAACATTTCTATATGTATCAGCGGACAGTGAATCTTTGGAATGCGCTATCCCAGAGGGCTGCCAAAGCTCAGTCAATAATTACTCTCAGGCCAGAGATTGATAGATTTCTAGGTAAAAATGACATTAATAGATAAGGGGATACCATGGGAAAATGGCATTAAGGTTAATGATCAGCCATGATGTAGAATGATGGTATGGACCTATGGGGCTGAATGCCCTACTCTTTTTCCAATGTGCCTATCCAATTATCCCATTCCACAGCTTTGACCCCATAACTTTGCAAATTCTTCTGCATCAAGCATAAATGCGGTTGTATTCATTTCTGGGATATGCACGTCACTGGCTAGGACAGTATTAATTGCCCATTCCCAAATACCTTTGAGAATGTGGTGACAAGCTTATTTCTTGAACCATTGCAGTCCATAGGGTGTAAGTAAACCCAGTGCTATTAGAGAGGGAGTTTCAGAATATTGATCCTGCAACAGTGGAGGAACTGTGATATAGTCCAAATTAGGGTGGACAGAAGCTTGGAAAACTTCCAGTTGATGGTGTTCCTATGGATCTGCTGCCTTTGTCCTTCCAGGTGCTCTAGATTGTGGTTTTGGAAGTTGCTGTCCTAGGAGCCTCAATGAGTGGCTGCAATGCATCTTGTAGATGGCACACACTGCTATCACTATGGGGTGCTGGTGGAGTGAATGTTGAAGGTGATGGGTAGGTACAATCAGGTGGGCTATTTTGTCTTGGATAGTATTGAGTATTGTTGGAGCTCTACCCATCTAGGCAAGAGCAATATTGTATCACACTCCTGATTGGTTACCTGCAGATGGTAGATAGGCTCTGGGGAGTCAAGAGTGAGCTACTCACTGTAGAATTCCCAGCACTTGACCTGTTTTTGGAGCCACTATATTTATATGTCTAGTTCAGTTCAAGTTTCTGGTCAATGGTAACAAACAGGATGTTGATAGTTGGGAATTGAGTGATGGTCATGCCATGAAATGTCAAAGGGTGATGGTTGAATTTTCCATTTTTTGAAGTGGTCATTACCTAGCACTTGTGTGGCATGAATATTCCTTGCCAATTATTGGCTTAAACATAAATGTTGTAATGGTATTGCTACTTTTGGACATGCACTGCTTCAGTAACTGAGGAGTTGCAAAGATGCTGAATATTATGCAATCATCTATGAACATCCCAAGTTCTGATCTTGTGCTGAAGCAAAGATCATTGATGAAGTAGTTGTAAATTGGTGGATCTAGTACACTACTTGGATGAGCTTCTGTAACAGGGTCCTGCAACTGAGATGTTTGACCTCCAACAAACACAACAATTTTACTTTGTTCTTGGCATGACACTGACCAGTGAAGAGTTTCCCCTGAGTCCCACTGACTCCAGTTGATTGGGCTCTGTGATACCACACTCGATCAAATGCTACCTTGATGTCAAGGGCAATCACCTTGGTCTTTTAGAAAGTTACAAATACTTTTGCTTCCATCAGCTTTTCACATTAGCGCATTCAAAATCAAGGCAACTTACTGTGTTAAAAGCATTTCTTCACTTCTCTTGAACGCTTTTGCTAATTATCTCAAGTATGTGCCCTCTGGTTACCAACTGTCATGCCAAAGGAATCAGGTTCTCCTATCTACTCATTAAATGTTGAATACCTCAATAGATCCCCTTTTAATCTTTTCTATGATAAACAATCTTAGTTTCTCTAGTCTTTACATAGAATTGAAATCCTTCATTCCTGATACTATTCTAGTATCTTTTTGGCTGTGATGTTATATTTCTTTCAGGACCATCCTATCTATTTATATGTCAAGGTTTGATTTGACTTTGTATGTGAAAGGAGGAGTGTTTTGAGTTGGTATCAGCACCCAACTTTCCAAGGTCCTAATTATTTAACAGCAAATATCATTTGCTTCCAACATTATATTTAGGCTTTTCCATAAAATCCCTCACTACCATTGCCTCATATGAACATTTCCACAATTCTGTGACCCATTATTTCATTACAGTTCCTGCAAAACCAATATTCAATATTTTTATTGATGATACTGATCTTCACATTACCTCATCAAACTGGCTGACATCTCTATAGATATCGGTCTTTGGAATTTGTCCCAGAATTGAATATTTGGGGCTGAAAAAAGAAAGCAGAATGCTCAAATCCAAACGAAATTGAAGCAGAAATGCCACATAAGTTCCCCAAGGCTATTAGAATTAAAAATAATGCTAATAGTTATAGAAGTGCTAATTCTATCCAATTGGTCTTGCAGTATGAGGCGCAATTGGACTCATTATGTTGTTGGCATCATCAACTCCTGCACTCGCAGCTTATCCTAAATTATGGCTCATCACTGAGGCAGAAGTTATGGGTTCAAACCCCACTCCAGATATTTAAGTACGTCAGTTAGGCTGCTGGTACTTCAGTGGTGTGCAATATTTTGAAGTAAGCCTTTGGCTTAGGGCATTCCAAACATTTCCAGCACTGAATTCTGGACTCACAGCCATTGGTAAGCTCACATTGTGTAAGGTAGGGCAACTCATAACATCATCCCATTGCCAAGTATTAGCCACCCTATTGGCTGGAATAACAATTGGCGTAGCCACAGAAGAGGTGTGCACATGATCACCCATAAGACTGTTAAACAACTGAATCATCACTGCTTCACATTACTCACAAAAAAGAGTGCATAAATACAGAAAATGATTACTACAATCTTTTCATAGAATTATCACTGAATTGTTTAGAAATAAAGAGAAGCCATTGCTATTGGACTTAGCACCATTTTATTCTTCCTTACATTTTATTATTTCCTAATAAAAAATATTCTGATATCGAGGGTGGAAAAAGAAATATAATGCAGCAGAAAGTCAATGGAGCACATATTTGTGGCTAGGAGACTCACAGTTGTGTCTGGAAGATCACAGTAAGTAATGCAAATGCTATGGAGGCAGCCAGTCCAAGGTCCATGCCCAATAATACAGTGCAAATGAGAGTGATGACCCAAACTATCTGCAAGAGAAATACAGTAGGGGTTGTATTAAGAAAAGACAAGATTTTCATTTATATGGCATTTTTCTTGATGCTGGATGTACCAAAGCACTGTACAGCTAATAAAGTACTTTTTAAAAAATGTAGTCACTGTTATAATGCAGAAAATGCAAGTCAATTTTGCACAGTAAGATCACACATATTGGTTAGGATACCAAGAACAACATCCTTGCTTTAACTCAAAATTTTGCCATATGGGCAATTTTACATTTACTTAAGAGGGAAGATAGAGCTTTAGTTTAACATCTGCCTTGAAAGATGACACGTCTGACATTACAACAGTCGCACAGTATGGCATTGGATTGTCAATCTAGATCTTTACACTTGAGTACCAGAATGTAACGTGAACCAGGAAGACTGAAGAAGTGTTATAGTTTGAGCTAGGAAGTCAAAAATTCAAATGTTGTTTAATGTACAGCAGACAATGAAAAGTCATCTGTGCTCCCGAGGGACTGCCTAAGAAGGAGAAGAATCATAAAGGACAAGTTGACAGTTTCTATAAACTATCTCATCATTGAAAATGTGAACTTGTCCTCTTGGGCAGAAGAATAGAGAAGCAGGAAATAATTTAAATAGAGACTGCACAATGCTGTAGTAGAATACATTTGGATGGCTTGTACATCAATCACAAAAGGTTAGCATGCAGTTGCAACAAGCAATTAAGAAGGTCAACATCTAGTTGGCCTCTATTGAAGAGTTGATCTAATTGTGCCTTCAAATCCATATTCCTGCCTGCTCGGATAACCTTCGATTCCCTTGTTAATCAAGAATCTATCTATCTATTGCTGCTTTAAAACTATCTAATGGCTGTGCTTTTTACCACTCTCTGGAGAACAGAGTACCAAAGATTCATTACACTGAGAAAAAACAAATGCTCCCTATATTTGTCTTAAATGGGCAGCCCCTTATTTTTAGACTGTGTCCTCTAGTTTGAGTCCCTACACAAGAGGAAACATCCTTTCAACAACCACCTCGTCAAGTCCTTCCAGATCTTATATGTTTCAATAAGATCACCTTTCAGTCTTCTAAACTCCAATGGATGGATGCCCAACAACTGTCCAACCTTTCCTCATTGCTCCGTCATTCCACAGGAATCAGTTGATTGAACTTTCTCTTAATGCCTCCAGCACATTTAAAGCTTTCTGAAAAGAATATGGAAACTGTCCACAGAACTTGAGATGTGGTCTCACCCATGCCCCATATAACAAGAGCAAACTATCCCTACCTCTAAATTCTGCTCCCCTTGTGATAAACAACAATCTTCTATTTGCTTAATCACAAGCTGTACCCACATACCAACTTCTTGTGATTCATCTACCAGGATTTCCAAATTCCTCCATTCCTCCGAATTTTGCATTCTATGTCCACTTAAATAATATGTTACTTTTCTATTCTTCCTGCCAAAGTGGAGAAGTTCAAATGTTCCCATATTATACTCTATCTACCAACTTTTTTGCCCACTCACTTAACCTATTAACATTCCTTTGCATACTCCTTATGTCCTCTTCACAACATACTTTTCTATCATGTTTGTGTCATCAGCAAATTTAGCAACCATAAAATTAGCCCCTACAACAAAAAAAATTTGTTTAAATTATATGAAGTCCCAACACTGATCCCTATGATATTCCACCTGTCAGATCATTGTGTACAATTTTGGTCTCCTTACCCGAGGAAGGATGTTTTGGCTATGGAGGGAGTGCAGTGAAGGTTTACCAGACTGATTTCTGGTATGGCAGGACTGAAAATATGAAGAGGGACTGAATTGGTTAGGACTGTGTTCACTGGAGTTCAGAAGAAATAGGAGGGAAATCACATAGAAATGTAAAAAGTTCTAACAGGACTAGACAGGGTAGATGCAGGAAGAACATTCCCAATTACTGGGAGTCCAGAATCTAAGGTCATACAGTAATGATATCTTTGCTGCAGAAAGTGGGTTAGGCCAAAACATTTAGATGTTTTCAAGGAGTTAGATATAGTTCACAGGGCTGAAATTATCTAAGGATAAGGGAGAAAACGTGAACACGGTACTGAGTTAGACAATCAGCCATGATCACATTGAATGACAGAGTAGTCTTGAAGGGCCAAATGACCCACTGCTACTCCTATTTTCTATGTTAAGATGTTTTTATTTTGCCAACACTTTTATGCCTACTGTCTATTTTCTGTTAGCTAACCACTGCTCTATCCATCTAATATGTTACTGTCTACGCCATGAGTATTATAGAACAGAATTCCTACAGTATGGAAGCAGGTCATTTGGCAAAGCCAGTCCACACTGACCCTCCAAAGAGCATTCCACCCACACCCACCCCCTACCCTATCCCTGTAACCCTGCACTTCCCCTGGCCAATCCACCTAACCTGCATATCTTTGTAGTGTGGGAGGAGACCAGAGCACCTGGAGGAAACTCTCGCACACATGGAGAAAATGTGTAAGGTCCATACAGGGAGTTACCCAAGGGTGGAATCGAACCCAGGACCCTGGTGCTATGAGGCAACAGTGCTAGCCACTGAACCAGTGTGCCACCCAAGAATAGATAAACTCCCATTCCCTGACTGAGAATTGAACCACTAGACCACCAAGGAAAATATTAAAATTTAATATGATGCCATTTTAATTGTTCATTTGGAAGTCTAAGAACAACATATCCACAAGTTTCCAATTATCCATGTTGCTTGTTACTTCCTTAAAGAACACCAATAAATTTATCAGTCATGATTTCCTTTCAAAAAACCATGTTGATACTGCCTGATTGCACTGATAGTTGCTAATTTCTCCACTATAACCTCCTGAAAATAGATCCCAGTATTTACCCAATGACAGATGTTAAATTAACTGTCCTGTGGTTCCCTTCTTTATTTCACACCCTCCTTTCTCAAATAGAGGACCCACATTCACTCTTTTCCAATCTGGTGGGTTTTTTCCAGAATCTGGGGAATTTTAGAAAATTAAAACCAATACATCTACTATCTCAACTACCACTTCTTTTAAGACCATAGAATGATATATATCAGGAGTTGGCAACTTGTCAACTTTTAATTCTAATCATTAGCACTCTTTCCCTGGTGATCATAATTGTTTTAGATTCCTCCCTCTGCTTCATCTCCAGATTCAAAATTGTTTCTGGGATATTACTCTGCAGTGAAGACAGACAAAAAATACCTATTCAATTCATTTTCCATTTCCTTATCTGCCAGAATTAATTCTCCAGGTTCACACTGTAGAGGCTCAACACTCACTTTGCTCACTCATTTTCTTATGAATATCTGTAGAAACTCTTACAGTTTGTTGTTATATTTCTAGCTAGCTTTTTTTTTGTAAATGATTCCCCTCCCATATATTAATCTTTAAATCATTCTTTACTGGTTTTTATGTTCTGCCCAATCTTCTGATCTGCTACGCAGTTTTGTGGAAACATACAATATTTCTTTCAATTCGATGATACCTGAACATCAGTTGTTAGCTACACATGGTATGACTTAGAGTTTTTTGTTCTTAGTGAGGCTACATCTCTATTGACCTTAACCTAATTTCTCAGTTCACTTTAGCCAGTTTGCTCTTCAAGCCATCATCTTTGGGGATCCAGTGCCTACGACTGATCTGGTTTCACTAGGTAGGTCTTGCCTACCTCTATCTGCGAGGCAAGTTAGGGCATAGTTGTCTCAATATTATACAACATTCTGGTAAAGTGTTTAAGAGTTTGATTTCTCACTTTAAGGAATGCCTTTCCCTGATCCATCATGTTATTCCTTTACTCAGCAGTGTTGATTGTTGATCCAGTAGGAAGTCCAGGAACTCCGCATCTAGTCTATGTTGTGGTGGCACTGAAAACAGTGAAGTGTACGATGACAAAGATACACAATGATCTGTTTTAAAAATGTTTGAACTCTTACCAGATCAATTTTGTTCGTCCTCCAGAAAAAGCAAATATCAGTGACCTGTTCAAACATCCCCTTGAGATTGATGATGACAATTGATGCTAAAACAGCCTGTTATGCAGAAAAGAATCACGAAGCTTAATGCACATCTTGCATGGGGTATCTATCCAACTATTGCAAATATTTCACTATTATTATTTTCATTTTTTTTCCAAATTAGGAATCTTGCTGGGATTTTAGCAATTAAATCGTACAATTCATATGTTTTAGAAACAAAGTTCAGTTAGAAAGGGAAGCAGTATAAACAAAAGCAAATGGAACACAGAAGCTAAATATAACTCAGTATTATCTAATGATTTCTGAGCTAACTGATCTAATTGTTTTCTCCCCCTGGTATCTGCTAGGAGGTCATCTGTCAGTTTTTATTTGTGCAAGCTGCAAGGAACTCTGAGATTAGGAAAGACTGGACTGTTGATTTTGATTTCAGTCTGTGTGAGGAGACAGCTCAGGCTTGGACTTTCTGATGTCCACCTGTGAATGCTTAATTTACTCTGTGCCTGATTATTTCAAATAGGCCAATGCTAAAAAAAAAGGCACTCCTATGAACGTAGCTTAAGCATGTTAGACTTCTGTGTGTGAACTTCACCATTCAGAAGTTTTATACTATAGCCTCCAGTTGGTGTGTGGAGAGTGGGAATGTAGTAAAATGAGGAGTAGGAAAAAGTCCGACCTTTGGCCAACATGAATTGGCATTACATATAATATAACAAAACTACAAATGCTGGAAATCTAAAACAAAAACAGAAATTGCCGGAGGAACTCAGTAGGTCTGGCAGCATTTGTGGAGAGAAAGCAGTGAATTGATACGCATTGGTATCTCAATACACTACACCACCATTCTGCCTATTAATAGAATCCCTATGTACAGTAACACTAATTGGGTACCTCAAAATCATGCAGTTTAAGTAAGACCCTTATAAAAATACATTTGATCCAACAATTGCAACATTCCAAAGAAACTGTAGAGGTTACAGCTCTCTTCAGCATAATGGAGGAAACACAAGTCAGATCCATCCATTTTGTTTGGGGTTAATTTGATTTGATTTAATTTGATTTTATTTATTGTACTCACATATACCTAAGTACAGTGAAAAGCATTGTTTTGCGAGCAGTACAGGCAGATCATGGCAAATAATGACATACAGATCATAGGCATATAAGGTTACAGCTGCGCAGGAGGTTCACAAAGCAAGATTAACATTATTTGAAATTAGTGAGGTCCTAAATCGTTAAGTAAAAAATATCTACCAACAAACATGGTGTATGTGTGTGTGCATGCTTCTCACCCAATACAGATATTAATTTAACACAATAATAATAAACCTGACAATATCTAGTATGATTATTAAATTCTCCCACTCAGTACAACAGCTAACCCATCTATATACTTTCTTGATCACAGCTAAGGCACTGATTTAAATAAATGAAGAGACCTACCTTAGGTAGTTGACTAAATAGTGCTCCGATTTCCAGGATAATCACCAAGATAACAACAGAAGACACTGCAGCAGCCAACTGTGAATGATCCAATCGAGAAGAGGATTCAGTGACAAACATATAGAAAGTGGAACATAGAACAGTACAGCACAGTGACAGGCCCTTTTGTGTTAAACATGATGTAAAGTTAAACAAGTCCCTTCTGCCTGCCTATGGTCCATATCCCTCCATTCCAGGAGTGCAGGTGGAGTCGCAGGTAGACAGGATAGTGAAGAAAGCGTTTGGTATGCTTACCTTTCTTGGTCAATGCATATAGGAGTTGGAAGGTCATGTTGCGGCTGTACAGGGCAATGGTTAGGCCACTTTTGGAAAACTGTGTGCAACCTGGTCTCCCTGCTATTGGAAGGATGTAATGAAACTTGAAAGGGTTCAAACTGAAGAAGGGTCTAGGCCTGAAACGTCAGCTTTCCTGCTCCTCTGATGCTGCTTGGCCTGCTGTGTTCATCCAGCTCTACACCTTGTTATCTCTATTTACAAAATGTTGTCAGGATTGGAAGGTTTGAGCTATAGGGAGAGGAAGAATAGCCTGGGGCTATCTTCCCTGGAGTATCGGAGGCTGAGAGGTGACTTTATAGGGTTTAAAAAAATCATGAGGGACATGGATAGGGTAAATATCAAGATCTTTTCCCCAGGGTGGGGGAGTCAGAACAAGAGGGCGTAGGTTTAAAATGAGAGGGGAAAGATTTAAAAGGGACCTAAGGGGCAGCCTTTTCACATTTGGGGTGGTGCGTGTATGGAATGAGCTGCCAGAGGAAGTGGTGGAGGCTGGCACAATTACAGCATTTAAAAGGCATCTGGATGAGTGTATGAGTAGGAAGAGTTTAGAGAGATATTGACCAAATGCTGGCAAATGGGACTAGAGTAACTTAGGATCTCTGGTTGGCATGGGCGAGTTGGACCAAAGGGCCTGTTTCCGTTCTGTACATCTCTATGACTCTATCTAGAGTTGAGGAGATTATGCAGATGTGTGCCATTTTAGTAAAGATTGTGCCAGGGTTAATATACTTTTGCCATCACTTGGGGATCAGGCTAAATCCTTGAAGATAAAGAATTGAAATTCTACCAGAAACAGTTTAGCATTTTGAAGGAATTTGTGGTTGGTATGAGGGCCATACATTTTGAGTGGACTGGTGAATAAATCAGTGAGATCTGCCTTTGTTGTATCTCCTATTTAATATGCAATTTACAGTTTATATGGATTCTAATATGTTTATTAATTCACGTTTAGTTTGTGTTGATTTGCATTTGCTTATTCAATTAAAGGCTATAAAATCTGAAATCCTGACTATTAGATTTCTGATTGGTGCTATTCATTTAGTGCAGTTCATTTCATTTATTGTTCTTCACAGTTGACAGCAATAGAAAGGAAGAATTTCACTCCATAGTAGTCAATCTGTGGTTGGTTATTGTTTAGCTGTTAAGGGAAAAAAGGCAATTATGTTATCTCTGCATACCCAGGGGAAACTGGACAAAACAGTAATTAATATTGACTGTGTAATCTGTGGGATCCACCCATTTCCCATCTGAATCCTAAATTCTTCACATTCTGAGCAGTTGGTTAAGACACCCCTCATGTTGGCAATCACTTTTCGCCATTAGTGAAAAAATATATTACTGGCTTCATCTTCCTCACTGATCCCTCTCAAGGAACATGCAAATATATTTCAAAAGGCTATGCCATAAGACCTGAGGCACCTGCATCTTGAAAATAGTTCCAATACACAAAATCCCTTACCTGTGTGTTTCCTCCAGTAGTTTCCTGAACCAGACTCCTGGACATGGAACAACTCACAGCAAAGCATTGGAAAAACCCTCCCACAAAGTTGCTGAGTCCCAGTGCGATCAGCTCCTGCAATAAACAAACCATAAAGTGGAGACAATGCCTTTAACACACATTATAGTTTCCACAATACCATACAGCGCAAATATTTCTTGCTGTAGACAATTGCATAGCATCATAGAATTTCACTAAAGAAAACACTTGATTCGAAATGTCTCTATTGGTTTTCCAAGAGAGCAATGCAATCTCCCCTCTTCTTTCACAACTTTGCACATTTCTTCCTTTTCAAACAATAGTCCCATTAATTTCGAGTAAAAATTCAAGAGATTCAAGCATAAAATTTAAATGAAACAGAACTCATCTTATTCCATTGTGTGAAATAGAAGCCCAGTGTACTTCCTTATTTATTCTCACCACATGGGTCTCCAGTATATCAAACCATTTCTCAACGCTCCCATTATGTACAAATTTAATGGATTGTTTGCATTGGATGGTTAATGAGAAGGTTTGCCGTGTTCTCTTTCTCATGAACATTTACCTGTGCATTACTACCTGAATCAGTAGATTAAATGATTTGGTTGGGGGCCATAATGGTGTAAACAGCACAAGATCTATAGAGGGAATAAGATTCCTGGATTGAATGACTTTTTCTTTATTTGAAGTTTTCCAAAAAGCATTCATTAAAAACAGTATCACCTATGTGTTCCCTGATCACTCTGTAAAGACGCAGAATTCCCTGCGTTATTCTCTTCAAGATGGAATAGTGAAGCCTAGAAAAATTCCTTCATATAAAAGAATGCGAGGATGCAATGTGCTCCCTAAAAAGGAGGATCTGCAGGATCGATTTAAACAATGGTAATCATATGAAGGGAAGAGGAGAGAAGGTGAAAAGTTGGAATTTGATTCAAAACTGCCACAGACTAGCAAAATAGTGAAGCAGTATTGTTGGCTTGGGTGTCTTACAGTGGTTCCTAAACCCCAAATTATTGGACTGCTGTATTACCTGATTGCTGTCCACCTGGTACCCATGCTTCAGTGCAAAGATCTTGCCCAGTGATATTGTGATGCCATATCCAACAATGGCCAAAGCAAAAGCGTCTCCCACAAGACTGGAGGCGATGCTGAAGTCAGGTGGAACTGGGGCTTGCAGGCTGTACAGGGCAAAACAAAACAGGAAGCACTGATGACAAATCACCTGAAAAATGTAAGAGCTGAGGTGGCTATTTGGCCCTTTATGCTGTGCCATTCAATAAGACCATAGCTGACCTAATCCTTCAACTCCATGATCCACACCATCCCCTTGACAATTCATAGAATCCCTACAGTGTGGAAACAGGCACTTCGGCCCAACAAGTCCACACCAAACCTCAGAGCATCCCCCTATAACCCACCCAATCTATACCTCCCTAAACACTACAGGCAATTTAGCATGGCCAATCCACCTAACCTGCACATCTTTGGACTGTGGGAGGAAATTGCTTCTCATTTGTACCAAGGGCTGAATTTTGTGGAGAGGACAGAAGTCCCACAGCCTCCAGGGCCGTTGGCTAAGCACAGCCTGCAGCCCACCCCAGTTACAGGACTGGCAGCACAGCCATGCCATCTACCAGTAGCAGCCAAAGCTGTGACCTATAGCATCAGACCCATCCCCCTATAACCCACCCAATCTACACCTCCCTGAACACTACAGGCAATTTAGCATGGCCAATCCACCTAACCTGCACATCTTTGGACTGTGGGAGGAAACCGGAGCACCCGAAGGAAACCCACGCAGACATGGGGAGAATGTGCAAACTCCACACAGCCAGTCGCCCAAGGCTGGAATCGAACCCAGGTCCCTGGTGCTGTGAGGCTAACCACTGAGCCACTGTGCCGCCCCATAATTAATGCTGTCAGTATCCAAAAAATTGAATGACACCCATAAGAAACCCTGGACTATATTTTCTTGGCTGTTTCAGGATCATAATAAATTGAACTGATTTCCAGATCGGGAATGTAGGTGTACAGGAGACCTCTGTGATCTTTACAGAGATAGCCAGTTAAAAAGCCATCTCTGGGAGCCTGTAGGATCTGAAGATGGTGTGTAGACCTGTGCAGATGTGATTCAAGGGGAAGGTCTGCTATGATGTCTGATTGACTGCTCCAGTGAATTCTGATGGGCTGCATGAAGGTTCTGGGTTGGTTGGCCCCCTCTTCTTTATGGACACTCCATAACTCACAGGGGGATCACACCTCAAAGCCCCCATACCCTGCCCCACCCTACCTAATTGGCAATGGTTACCCCTAAATCTAATCCTCTGCCATTAGCACATGATCCCACTCTTACCAATTGCTAAGGTCTCCTAAATCAACACTGGCTTTCATAATAACATGTACCCTTATTCAAGGATCCCACGCCCTTCAAATAGCTTCTTCCTGATGCTATAGGTCACAGCTTTGGCTGCTACTGGTAGATGGCATGGCTGTGCTGCCAGTCCTGTAACTGGGGTGGGCTGCAGGCTGTGCTTAGCCAACGGCCCTGGAGGCTGTGGGACTTCTGTCCTCTCCACAAAATTCAGCCCTTGGTACAAATGAGAAGCAATTTGTTTTCTCAGCGCAAGGCTACTCTCAGTGTGCTATCGTTTCTCTAATTAATGGGCGCTTTAAATGTGGATCCTTCCTAAGGAAGCAGGATTGGTGAATCTACAGCAGACAGAACTGAGAAGTGCAGTAATTAAACAAAAAGGAAATTAATTTAACCAAAACAATGATTTCATACTGAATATCAGCTACCCCTTTTAAGAAAATATATTATACTCAACTGACCCTTTCGGAATTTGCCCCACGACTTGTATTCCATATTCTCCAACTAGGTTCACATTTGACCCAATCACTGCAGCAATTATTACCTATTTTGGAGGAGAACAGAAAGATGGTGAAGTTTGATGTATTTGCACCAGAGTGTTCCAAACTCACTGAAAGGGATACATGTTAGGCCACATAAAGAGAAACTCTTTCCATTGGGAGATAGAGGTTGAGACTGTTTCCATATCCCAAACTGCTGTCAGGGGGGTAACAGTCACTCATTGGGACATTCATGGGGGCTCTCCCTTAATTGGTATGGAGGCAAGTTCCCTGACTAATTAGGATGGTAGGTCAGCTCTCAAAGCTGGATGGCCAATCACAGGTCTTCCAGCTTGAAAACAGCAGCAAGCCGCAGTCAAGGGCAAGTAACTAAGAAGGAGGTTCAAAATGGATACATCAAGTTACAATTTTTTCCAACCGTAACTTTATAAACAAAGACAGCAACTCGGCCACCACCAAAGGAAGCCTTTGTCTAGACTCGCACTCAGGTTGCTGTGAGGTCATGTAGGCCCTACCTGGAGCATTGTCCCCCATGGCCTACCACTGGGTACCCTCTCCCAGGCACTTAAACAGGCCCCAACCAGTGCAAGGAACTGGAGGTCGATAGGAATATCCCTTTTACTTTTAATTTTGTCCGTTAACTTGCTGTTACAAGGTTCTTAATGAGCATAAACAGCTACCCATTACGTGGGCATGGGCTGCCCTGCTAATCCTGATCCTGTCTCCTCCAAAGTGACCAGTGCCTGCAATAGAATTCGTAATGGGGGCTGATAATTCAGCCCAAGCAGTCTTTCCCACAAATATTGCCCACCATTTGGTTTATTATTTTAAAATTTGGAAGTAGGGAGGTAAATCAAGAAGAAATAAATTCAAATAGAAACATAAATGCTGGAGATGCCAGTGGCTCGGTGGTTAGCACTGTTGCCTCACAGCACCAGGGACCTAGGTTCAATTCCATCCTTGGGCGACTGTCTGTGTGAAGTTTGCATATTGTTTGTGTGGGTTTCCTCCCACAGTCCAAAGTTGTACAAGCTAGGTGGATTGGCTATGCTAAATTGCCCATAGTGTTCAGGGATGCCTAGATTAGGTGAGTTATAGGGGGTTGTTCTGAGGGTCGGTGTTGGGTCAAAGGGCCTGTCTCCACACTGTAGGGATTCTATTCTTCTAAATCCAGGAACAGCACTGTTGGAGAGAGAAGCAGGTAACATTTTGAATCTGTTATGACTCTTTGTGACTATAAAGTAAATGCAAATTTGATTTAAAGACACAAATTTTGCTTTGACATTTTTAACAAACGCTACTCATTCTAAATATTGTAGTGTTTAGTTTCCTTCCCACTATTTAGAAGGGAGAAAGATAAGGATGTGAGAGAAGTGGCAATATTCCTGGTATTGAACACCACTGTACTGAATTGATATTGTGTGGCAAATATAAGCAAATTGGCTCGGGAGTACCACCAAGTAAACTGACCTCATTAATCCAAGAGAAAGCTGTTGTATTTACCTCAATGAGTTCGATAGGAATTGGTATTGGCAATTTAGACTTAAAACAGTCATTTATCACCTTCACTGCAAACATCGTGGACATGGCAATAATACTGACAACCAATGTGCCAATATTCGTCAAGTGCAGTGCTTTGATCACATCGATTACAGTCTGTAGGAGACAGAAGAAAGACAAATAAACATACCAATTAAGCCAATCGATCGACAACCATGGGCTTGAATTCACAAGCTCCTGGCCAGGAATAAAACCACCAATGCTTTAATCTGATGGAAATTCTGTCCCTTGAAGCTCGTGTTTGAACATTTTAATAAAAGTTACATTTTTAATTCACATACAGATGTGAAAAGTTAGTATTAGGAAATGGAACATTTTCTTCTCTCTTCAAACAAACCCTCCCCCCACGAAAAGCATCGATGTGGTTTAAAGCTCCCCTTACACTGCCCCCATCTGTGCAACTCAATTAATCAGAATCTGTTTTAACTAAGAATTGTTCCAAAAATGGTTGTAAAGATTAGTCCAACAATTACAGATCAGTTAAGTATTAAGCCTGTCAATAAGGGTGGTGCTGTTGTAGCCTGGCATACTCACCGCTACATTGCAGAGGCTGAGCACCGGCTCTCAGATACCTCCTCCTATCTCCCCCTGGACAATGACCCCACCGTGGAACAACAGGCTATTGTATCAACTACGGTCACCAACCTCATTTCATCTGGTGATCCCCCCTCACTGCCTCCAAGCTGATGGTATTCCAACCTGCACAGCTTGCTTCTACCTCCTTCCGAAAATCCATGAACAGGACTGTCTGGGCAGACCCGTTGTTTCTGCCTTCTCCTGCCCCACAGAACTCATCTCTTCTTACCTTGACTCGATTGTTTCTCCCCTGGTCCAGTCCCTGCCCATTTATATCAGCAATTCCTCTGACGCTTTATGCCAGTTTTGGAATTTCCAGTTTGCAGGCTCCAGCCACTTCCGCTTTACCATGGATGAGCAATCTCTTCACACGTCCATCCCCTACCAGGATGGTCTCAGGGCTCTCTACTCCTTCCTGGAGCAAAGGCCTGAACCATACATCCGCTCCTCCGCCTGGCCAAGCTCTTATATTTTCTCTTAACTCCTCTCATTTTCTTCAGCTCAGAGGGTTGGTCATGGGTACCCACATGGGCCCTAGTTATGACTGTTTTTTCGTGGGGTAAATGGAACATTCCTTGTTCCAGTCTTATGCCAGCCCTCACCCACAAATCTTTCTCCGATATATCGATATATCATTGGTGCTGCTTCCCTCTTTCATCTGGAATTGGAAAGCTTTATCAATTTCTCTTCCAATTTCCACGCTGCCCTCACTTTCACCTGGTCTATCTCTGAATCCTCCCTTCCCTTCCTCAACATCTGTTTCTATTTCTGGGGATAGACCGACTACTAATATCCACTATAAGCCTACTGACTCCCACAGCTAACTGCACTATACATCCTTGCACCCTGCTTCCTACAAATTCTCTATTCCATTCTCCCAGTTCCTACCGTCTCTGTCACATATGTTCCAATGAGGCCAACTTTGACAAGGGAGCCTCTGAAATATCTTCCTAAACAGTGGATTCCCAAGCGCTGCTGTTGACAGGGCTCTCAACTGGATCTGACCCATCTCCCGCACTTTGGCCCTCACCCCCTTCTCTTCCCTCCCACAACTCAATAGGGTTCCCCTTGTCCTTACCTACAACCTCACCAGGATCCACATCCAGAAAATCATTAGCTGCCATTTCTGCCACTTCCAGCGAGATGCCACCACCTGACACATATTCCCCTCCCCTCCCTTGTCCACCTTCTGCGGGGACCATTCCCTTTGGGACACCCTGGTCCACTCTTCCTTCATTTCCAACACCGCCCCACAGCCCCAAGTCACCTTTCCCTGCAACTGCAGAAGGTAAAACACCCACCCATTTACTTCCTCCCTCCTCAGTATCCAAAGGCCCAAATATACCTTCCAGGTGAAACAGCACTTTACCTGCACCACACAATCCAGTCTATTGCATTCTATTGCTCACAATGTGGTCTCCTCTACATTGGGGAAATGAAGAATAGGCAGGGTGATCACACTGTAGAACACCTATGTTCTGCCCGCAAAAATGACCCTGAGCTTCCAGTTGCCTGCCATCTCAACACATCACCCTGTTTTCTGGTCAACATCTCTCTCTCAGGCTTGTTGCAGTGCTCCAGCAAAGCTCAGCATAAGCTGAAAGAACAGCACTTCATTTTTCACTTGGGACCCTGCAGCCTTCAGGACTTAATATTGAGTTCAATAACTTTAGGGCTTGAACTCTCCTATGTCCCAGATCCCAACCCCACACACTAGGCCTTGTGATCACATAGTCTGCTATTACACACCACCCATTGTCAGCCACTGACAGTCTCCATTAACAACTGTTCACCCTTCTAGCTAGATTGTTATCCAGTCCTTTGTCTGTTGAACTGTTCTTCTCTCTCTTTGGGCTTCTATTTCCACCTATCATTTACTCCTTACCCCCTCCCATGACCCCATCTTTGCCATATAAACTGACATTTTCCCAGCCACCATCAGTTCTGAGGATGGGTCACCAGACCCGAAACGTTAACTCTGATTTCTCCTCACAGATGCTGCCAGACCTTTTGAGCTTTTCCAGCAATTTCTGTTTTTGTTTCTGATTTACAGCATTCGCAGTTCTTTCAGTTTTTATTTAGAGAGTATTGGTTAATGGGTACTTCTTGGGCCGGAAGAAGTTTATAGTCTAGTTCGCCAGGGGGTCTTAGGACCCTTGCTTTCCTTGGTATGCAGAAATGATTGAAAACTTGATATGTCAGAAAAAAATTTCAAAGTTTACAGATCACACAAAACTTTGAAAAACTGTCAACTCTGAGGAGGACAGGGTAGAACTTCAGGATATTGACACATTGGAGGAGTGCATTGGTAGGTGGCAGATAAAGTTCAATGTGGAGAAGTGTGAGGTGATGCGTTTTGATAAAATGACCATAGAGAGACAACATAAAACAAAGGCTACCATTCTAAAGCATGTGCAAGAGCAGATAACCTGGGATACACACAAGTTATTAGCGTTGGAAGGATATGTAGAAAGAGCTGTAAATAAAGCGTGCAGAGTTCTATCCTTCAGAGTAGGTCCATGGGGTAAAGGCAAAGTTGCCATTGTGTCAGAGGGAATGCCTTCTCATTAAAGTGAGATAGTAGAGAGTTCAACCTGAGGGGAATTAGATCCATTGTATCAGGTCCAGCTGTGAGGTGAGAGGCAAAGTTGAGAATGGAGGACCTTTATGGTAACCTCAGCTAATGTGGAAATTGAACCTGTGCTGTTCGTGCCGCTCTGTATTGTAAATAAGCCGTCCAAACTAACTGACCCCCATGGAGTACAAGAGCAAAGAAGTTATGATGAAGTTATAGAAGAAACAGGTTAGACCTCAACTGAAGCATTGTGTACAATTCTGGCTGCCACACTATAGGAAGGATGGGAGGGCATTGGAGAGAGTGCAACAGAGGTCTATGAGAATGTTCAAGGGATGAGACTCTTCAGTTGCAGGGAAAAGCTGCGCCTGTTTGCCTTGGAAGGAGGAAGGCTAAAAGGAGATTTGATCAATGTTTTCAAAACGATGAAGGTTCTGGACAGAGTGAATAGGAAGAAACAATTCTTGCTCATAAAGGGATTAAGAACTGGAGGGCATAATGTTAAAGTTGTGCAAAAGAGGCAAATGCGAGGTGAGAAAAAGCTTTCTCACACAGCGAATGCACTACTTCGAAGTGTGGTGGAGGTCAGTTCAATTGAGGCATTCAAGAGGGCAGTGGATGATTTTTTAAAATCACGTGCAACAGATTAACACCAAGTTAAAATGCTGAGAGAGCTGGTGTAGACATGATGGCCTAATGGCTTCCTTCTGCATTGTAACAGTTCTGTGATTCCATATATTATTTCCTAACCCTAACCCTAACGCAGTTGACTTTTTAGTTATCTTTATTAACACCTTGTGCTGGCTGCATGGAGTTATTTCAGCCAAACTCACTAGAGAAGTTCTAAAACAGGGACACTTCTGATGGTCCGACTCTTAAAAGGAATGAAAGCTAGCAGAACTGAAGGTTCCAGGTACAGGATTTGTTCTGGGCTGAGTGAACAATCCCAGCCAGGGTGACAGGGATGCTATAATGGCTTTTGTGCCCTGGGCTTGGGAGGTGAGGATCAGCACCTGCTCTTTCTTGAATTTGGTCACTCATATGTGACTAATGTGGCTGTGCTTAGCTCTGATGCCACAAGGTTGAACATCTAAGGAGAAGGTGCTGGTGAAACTGAAACATCTGAAGGTGGAAAAACCACCTGGACTGGATGGATTACATGATAGAATTCGGAAGGAGATAGCTTGTAGAGGCATTGGCAGTGATCTTCTAGAGTCAGGGAGGGTCCCAGACGACAGGAAAATGACTAATGTAACATCCCTGTTTAAGAAGGGAAAGGAGGCATAGAATGGGAAATTATAGGCTGGTTAGCTTGACCTTGGTTGTTGGTAAGAATTTAGAATCCATTAATAAGGATGAGATTACAGAGTACTTGGAAGTGCATAGGAAAATAGGGCTGAGCCAGCATAGCTTCATCAAGGGGAGTCATGCCTGTCAAATCTGTTGGAATTCTTTGAAGAAGTAACAAGTGATTTAGACAAAGGTGAGCCAGCAGATGTGATCTATTTGGATTTCCACTTTGACAAAGTGCTGCACAGGAGTCTGCTGAATAAGGTAAGAGCCCATGGTGTTGGGAGCAAGACATTGGCATGGGTACCTGACTGGCAGAAGGCATAGAGTAAGGATAAAGGGGTCTTTTTCAGGGTGGCAGTCAGTGACTAGTGGAGTTCTGCAGGGCTCCATGTTAAGACTACAACCATTCACATTATACATCAATGATCCAATGAAGGAACTGAGGACATTGTTAACGCAGTGTGGAAATGGAGGAACACAGCAGGCCAGGCAGCATCAGAGGAGCAGGAAAGTTGATGTTTCAGGTCGGGAACTCTGTTTTTTCCTTCACAGATGCTGCCAGACCTACTGAGCTTTTCCAGCAACTTTGTTTTTGTTCCTGATTTACAGCATCCACAGTTCTTTCAGTTTTTATTCCATAGTAATCACTTCAGTCCAAAGCAAGGAACAAATCATAAGTACTATCATCAGTGATTACACTAATATTTATTATTGCCAAATGGTTGATAGAGGATGAAGTCATATTTAAATGACAGAAAATTTTGAGGAAAGGCCACTCGACCTGAAATGTTAACTCTGATTTCTCTCCACTGATGCTGCCAGACCTGCTGAGTTTTTCTAGCAATCTTCTGTTTTTGAACAGAATATTCAGTTCAGCACGTAAGATCTTCATCATTGAAATAACCTTGAGTTTGAGTCAGCCTTTTTTTTATACCATTCCCCATCCCACCACCCCCCTGCACAAATAGCGTTGAGGTTTGCTGAAGTGCAGTCTCACAGAGCTCCCTTTTTCTCTATTACTCATGTAAACATTCTTCATCTTCCTAGAGACCAAAAAGCCAGAGGGCCAATGAGGAAAACATTTATTGTTAGCAAGTTGTTATGTCTTGCCTGAAAGAGTGATGAAAGCAAATTCAACAGTAACTTTCAAGAGGAAACCAGATAAACATTGAAAAGCAAACAATTTACAGAGCTTTGAGTAAAGAGCAAGGGAGTTATGACTAATTAAATATCTCTGTCAAGAGCTGGCACAAGCAAACTAAGTTGAATGGCCTCCCTCTGTGCTGTATGATTCTGTTGTGAACCTAGAAAGTGAGCACAAGCAAGATAAGACCATAAGATATAGGAGCAGAATTAGGCTATTCGACCTTTTGAGTTTGTTCAGCCATTGCTGATATGTTTCTCAACCCCAATTTCCTGCCTTCTCCCTGTATTCTTTGATCCTCTTACTGTTCAAGAACGTATGTCTTAAATACACTCAATAATTTGGCCTCCACAGCCTTCTGCAGCGATGAGTTCCATAAATTAACTGCCCTCTGGTTGAAGAAATTCCACTTCATCTCAGTTCTAAAGGTTTGTCCCTTTGCTCTGGGGCTGTGCACTGGGTGCTAGTCTGTCCTACTGGTGGAAACATCTTCTCCATGTCCACTCTATCCAGGCCGCTCAGTATTCTGTAAGTTTTGATGAGATCCTCTTTCATCTTTCTAAACCTCATCAATTACAGACCAAGAGTTCTTAACTTCTTGCCATATGAAAAGCCCTTCATCCCTGGGATCATTCTTGTAAACCTCCTCTGGACCACTTCCATGGCCAGCACGTCCTTCCTTCGATATGGGGCTCAAAACTGCTCACAATATTCCAAATGTGGTCTGACCAGACTCAGCATTACAGCCCCCTTCTTGTATTCTAGCCTTCTTGAAAAGAATGCTAACATTACATTTGCCTTCCTAACTTCCAACTGAACCTACATGTTAACCTTAAGAGAGTCCTGGACTAGGACTCTGAAGTCCCTTCATACTTCAAATTTGCGAAGACTTTCGCCATTTAGAAAATAGTCTGCACTTCTATTCTTCCTACCAAAGTGCATAACCTCACACTTTCCCACAATGTATTGCATCTGCCTTTTTTTTGCCTACTTTCTTCGCATGTCCAAGTCCTAGTTCAGCCTCCCAGTCTCCTCAACCCTACCTTTCCCTCCACCTTTCTTCACGTCATCTGAAAACTTAGCAACGAAGCCCTCAGAGATAGTAAGAACTGCAGATGCCGGCGTCAGAGATAACATAGTGTGGAGCTGGAAGAACACAGCAGGTCAGGCAGCATCAGAGGAGCAGGAAAGTTGACATTTCTGAAGAAGGGTCCGGTGACCCTTCCTCAGAACTTTTTATTATGGAGGTTTGACTGCATTATTGCACTAGGTACTTTCCTTGAAGAGAGTTAACCCGGTATCTAAACCCATTACTGATGTTAAGCATCTGCAAATAAGGTTAAAAGATCATCTGAACCAAAATGTGAAAACTCATGCCTTAATGCCGTGTCCTTCCTTGCAGGTTCCATTAATGAGCCAGCCTGGCTGGTTAAACATTAACAATATTAACCATGACTTTTACTGTGGACTTTTTTTAACCTATTTGGTTTAGACAAGGGATTATTGAGACGGTTGTATAGAGTGGGCCTTGTTCATTGCCTGTTGTCTCATTGTGGAACAATCTGAACAGTAAAGTATTCTCTTTATCTCCTTTTGAAGGAGAATAAGTATGAGACATAAGCTCCAATTATCTAGGGTCACCATTTGAATCCAACATAAAAACTTTATTACTCTCAGAACTCAGAAAGAGCAGTAATTACCCTTTGGAATCTCCCATTTTTATCAGTTTAATGCAAGGAGAGGCTATTTATAAGCCATTATTACATAGCATATAGAATGGTATGGGTTGACTTGATTGAGGTCGTTAGGTTATTGAAAGAAATTAAGGCACATAGAGAGAAACTCTTTCCATTTTAGGTGCATCTAGGTGAAGAGGAGGTAACCTCAAAGCCAGGTCATTCAAAGAAATTAGGGAACATTTTTCACACAAATAGGGTAGGTGTGTGAAATTTTCTCCCACATTAGCTTAACTAACAATTTTAACCTGAAATCAATTGATTTTTGCTATCTCAGCAAGGATGTTAAATCTGAGCAGCAACATACATATGTGTGTATGTACTTGCCATGCTGTCACTCAATTAAGTACAGGGTCCAGGGGCTGAATGGCCTACTCTTGCTCCTAAGCTTCAATGAGATTATTTATATCACAGTGGTGCACATTACAATCTAGGTGTTATTTTGCAGTCTGACCTCCCTGGTACCTGTGGTCTTTGACAGAGTTATAAGTGTCTATGTTGGTGATTACATCCATCTGTCTGGCTATAAGGTTTCATTAATGAACACCTATTGTTGCACTTGGCTGTGTCCTGTGCTTTTTCTGAAAACTGGTAACTGCAAGCGACCAAGTTTTCATAATTTATATCCTTAAAGGATTCTTTTACGCTTTAGTCCCCATCCCTCATGATGTTGAATACATAGAACAGTGCAGCACAGTACAGGCCCTTCGGCTCATGATGCTGTGCCAAACATTTACCCTAAACCTAAGGTCTATCTAACCTCCAGCCCTACCTTATATTATCATCCATATGCCTATCTAATAGCTGCTTAAATGCCCCTAATGAGGCCGACTCCACTACCCTCTCCGGCAATGCACTCCACGCCCCGACCACTCTCTGAGTAAAGAACCTACCTCTGACGTCTCCCCTATATCTACCTCCACTCACTTTAAAACTATGCCCCCTCGTAATAGCTACCTTCACCCGAGGAAAAAGTCTCTGGCTATCCACTCTATCTAGATGTCTGATCATTTTGTACATCTCTATCAAGTCACCTCTCATCCTTCGTTGTTCTAAAGAGAAAAGGCCGAGCTCTCTCAACCTTTCCTCGTAAGACCTTCCCTCCACTCCAGGCAACATCCTGGTAAATCTCCTCTACACCTTTTCCAACGCTTCCACATCTTTCCTGTAATGAGGCGATCAGAACTGGACACAATACTCCAGATGTGGCTGAACCAGGCTTTTGTATAGCTGGAGCATAACTTCACGGCTCTTGAACTCAATCCCTCTATTAATGAAAGCTAACACATCATACGCCTTCTTAACAACTTTATCCACCTGGGTGGCAGCTTTCAGGGAACTGTGGACATGAACTCCAAGATCCCTCTGCACCTCCACACTGCCAAGAATCTTTCTGTTAACCCTGTATTCTGCTTTCAAGTTTGTCCTTCCAAAGTGAATCACCTCACACTTTTCAGGGTTAAACTTCATCTGCCACTTCTCAGCCCAGCTGTGCATCCTATCAATGTCCCTTTGTAACCTAGAACAGCCCTCCGCACTGTCCACAACTCGAACCACCTTTGTATCGTCCGTGAACTTACTAATCCACCCTTCCGCTCCTACATCCGAATCATTTACAAAAATCACAAATAGAAGAGGACCCAGAACAGATCCTTATGGTACACCACTTGTAACTGAGCACCATGTTGAATATTTTCTGTCCACTACCACCCTTTGCCTTCTAAGAGTCAGCCAATTCTGAATCCAATCTGCCACATTTCCCCCTATCCCATGCCTCCGTACTTTATATGTTAGGCAAAGTGCTCAGTAAAACAAATATGACTAATTTTAACCTTGTTTGATGCTGGAAATGTGTCTTTAGGAATTAATTAGCTTGTTAAATATCCCACTGATTTTGTAAAAGTGAGTTAGGTGGGGTATAAAACAAGCGCTCAATGAGGATCTTGTGGCACAAGGGTGCCTCAGGTCACAACGTCTGGGTTGAAGCGCCACAATCCTCCAGGTGTGTTAGGACAGGGTGATTAAAATAACTACAACTGACAATCATTACCATCCAAATCCTGCTGCCATTGAAAGATAAAATCAACAATATTTTCCAGAATTTGATTGGTTTGAATGATACTTCTTTCTTCATATTTCGTCATGCACAGATTGACCAAAACAGAAGCTGTATGCATTGAACATGCTGCGTTGAATACTTTACAATTTTTACTTCTGCTTCTGCTCTTTTCTTTCACTTTATTTTCCTTTTCTTTTGTGTCTTTTTCTTTTTCTTTTCTTCTTCTTTTGTGCAGCACTGGCGTGGCAGCAAGAGGAGGCTGCGTGCGGAGTGGCAGACGTGGCTTTTCCCGGTGATAGGAGGCTGACGGCAGCGATATCCCGCCCTCCTGCCAATTGGGGGTCCTATGGAAGCAGCGGCGAATGCATCCTTCCGGTGTTTGGGATCAGCGGCAGCAAAGCTCCTCCAGTGATTGGGGATGGCGGCGCTGGTGGCAAGAGACTGTTCAAGATGGCAGCGCAAGCAAGGTGACATCTGCAGTCCAAGTGGGACTTGTGACCCAGTGGCAGCCTGGCAGCAGATTTGGGGTCTCTTGGTTTTGGGGGCGAGTGTGGGTTCAGCGGCATCAACAAAGTGGACCCAGAGGGGCAGAGATGGCACCTACTGTGTGGCAACTCCTATGCTGGTGGGTTCAGTGCAGGCAACACTGAGGTGGTGGAAGTCTACCTTAAGGCTGGGTGCCAGCATGGACTGGATCAGAAAAACTGACATTCTGAACATTTTACTTCTTTATTTTTCTAATTTATTCCTATGACCTACAATGTTGGACTACTAATTTTGCAATAAAAACCAAAAGAACTGCGGATGCTGTAAATCGAGAACAAAAACAGAAGTTGCTGGAAAAGCTCAGCTGGTCTGGCAGCATCTGTGAAGGAAAAAATCAGAGTTAACGTTTTGGGTCTGGTGACCCTTTCTCAGAACTTTCTTCACTTTTCTAATTTCTTTTTGTTTCCTAGGAATTTGATCTTAAGTATCTGTACCTAGGTACCTTTATACCTAAGATGGTGCTGCAATGCAGTGACTGTAACCTTTTCACTGTACTCATTTGATTATGTGAAAATAAAGCTAATTCATTCATTCAATCAATCAAATGTAGGCATTTTAGTTAACTGAGAAATGCATCAGTGTGCATTGTACAGTATATTGGTTCTTACTTCTTTCAGTTGTTTGATTTGTTGTCTAACTCATGCAAAGTCCAATTCACTCTTGTGTTTGTGAACCAACAAAGCAGCAAATTGAAAATTCTCTTCTTTATGTCCAAACCCCATCAATAGCTTGCCCTTCTCTGTCTTTATAATCTCCTCCAATCTAGAATGCTCTTTAAACTGCATTCCTGTAATTCTTGCCTCTTTTACATCTTTTGCTTATTTTGTTCTACCAGACCTGCCTTTAGTCATCTAGGTCTGAAACTCTGTAATTTCCTCTTTAAAATCCCTTCTCCTCTAAATTGCTACTTAAAACCTATTTATCTTACCAAGAATTTGGTCAACTGTCCTTTTGTGTTTCCCATTTGTTCCCAGTAATAATTGGTCATTGTTTTTGGCTCAATGTCAAATTTTGTTTAGTTGATCTCTGTGAAGTGCTTTGGGACTCTGCAACAGTAAAGGTGCTATTTAATGCAATTTGTTGTTGGTTTAGCTTTGGAGATTACAGTAAAAGTAACACATGGCAGTGATTTGAAACAGTAGTTTAGAATCTAGCAATCAGAGGTCACACATTTATATTTCACATTGCATGAAGCCACCTCTTACTCACATAGATTAATGAGAGTGGTCCATTCTTTCTAGGAATCGAAATGCCAAACACATACTTCAGTTGTGACACCAACACATGGACTGCTGCACCAGTTGTGTAACCTCGAACGAGAGGATCGGACAGGTATGTGACAACAAATCCAAACCGTATCAATCCTAACATGATCTACGTAGATTGAAGAAGAAAAAATGGCTATTGATACAATGACGATGCTTCTGCCCCAGTGATGATCTATTTTGCACTTTCCCCCAGTTAATCTGTTTCCTTTGAGAGAGTTGGGTGCATCTGTACTGCTGATCTATACTTGGAGGCGCAGCATGATAACAAAGTTTTCATTAATCAGCATTTATTGTCACACTTAGCTATATTGCATATTCTTCGTGAGCACAGGCAATTTCGGGAGAGCAAGGATTCAACAAAACATTATCTTATTGAAAGACATGTTCCTTATGGATTAGATTAAATCCATTATGAAACAGATACAACTTATTTTAAAATTTTGGCAGTGGATCAAAACAGTAGATAACACCATCCCCATTGTCTATTATTTACCCTACCTGTTAGTGGACATTGCTTGTTGTGAACTCTGCCTATAATGCATCCCACCTGTACTGAACCCCACCTATAATGACCCCATGTATTATGCATTCCATCAGTCTCTTCCACTGTAAGCTATTCCTTTCTAGCATTACAGGAAAGAACTCAATATGCTAAGAATCAGGGTTAACCCCTCTCCCATTTAACAGGTAGAAGGGTCTTAGCAACAAAGAATGATTGACCCTGTTATATTCTGGGTGTGAGACATGCCCGAGATCTCCAAATCACTATAACTGTAGCTTCTCATTGCAAAAAGTGCAATTTGAGAACAGAAAACATGTGATTTGTTAAAAGGCAAATTGATGATGGATGAATCTGGGTGAATAATAAGTGATGAAGAAGGAGAGGAGTTGGATAAATAACAATGGACAATATTAGGGATAATGGGATGAGCTGGAGATCACAATAGAATTGAAATTTATTGCCTCAGACGTAAGCCTTTCCCTTGGTGATACGAGACCGCAATTTCTTGACTGCATGCAAGCACAATTTTCTTTAGACAGAATTATTTTGACATTCTGCTGTTTCTCTCCCCTCTTCCTCCATATGAATGCTAAGTTTCCTCTTTCTTGTAGCAAAAAATTAACTCACCTGAAAGATCCCACACAAGAATGTAACCATCGTTGCTGCTTTCACCCTCATTAAATCACGTGCCTCAATGTCAATATCCACCGTTCCATTTGTATTGTTCTGAGAACTGATCACAAAGTCCTCATCTGGGGCTATCCTCTCAGTTATGGTGCCCAGCATAACACTTAGTACTGCAAAGGAACCTGCATCAAAGCAGAATTGTACAAAGGCGACAAACTATAAGCATCATTTTACATAAAACATTCTGAATTAGATCATAGATTACGAATTTCCTTTTACTTTTGATGATCAAAATTACTATGAGTATCACATTGATGTTGAATCACTGACACAGTGTAACGGAGCACTGCCCTTCACAGTAAAAAGTCATCCTGCACATAATGGTTCTTAGCAAGTGTTTACATGAGGTTGAATTTCTTTATTCCTTCTTGGGATATGGTATCACTAACAATTTGTTGCCCTGTCCCTGATTGTACTTGATCTGAGGTGCTTCCTTAGCCAATTCAGAGGGCAGCTAAGAGTCAAACGCATTGCTGTGGGCCTGGAGTCACATGCAGGCCAGACAGGGTAAGGATGAACCTTTTCTAAAGGTCAAAAGTGAGCCAGATGGGTTTTTACAACAACTGTTGAGAGTTTCATAGTCGCCAAAACCAAGACTCGCCTTATCATTTTACACATTTTATGATCAGATGAATTTAAATTCCATAAGTTGGTGAAAAGGGATTGGAACCCTCATCCCCAGAGCATTAGCCAGCCTCTGGATTACTAGCCTGGTGATGTTACTACAACATCACTGTAAACCCCCCTAAAAAATAATATCTTTTAGAAAGCAGCATTCTGCATGCAGTGAAATAACAGTTGCACTGTGCAAAGCAATTTTAGAAGTAGTTAATATGAATGATCCCCACTTGAAATGGTATGAAGGTAATCCAGGAGTGTACAAGTAGGCTTCTCCATAGAGAATCTAAAGATAAAGTTGCATGGGGAGTTTGAGCACTGTCTATTCAAACTATGAGCTAACAGTGAATGGATCATGGATCAACTTGAGTAGCTATGTAGCATGAGTGGCTCCTTAGAACAAGTGGTGTGAGGTGAATGTTAGAGAAAAGCATAGGTAAGGCATGGCAAACAAGAGATAACAGGTGGCCTGGAGTGGAAATGTTAAATGTGTAAAACACAATGAAAAGGTTATCATTAAACTGGGCCTCTTACATACACTTGAGAACAGTAGCTTCTTCTTGACTACTTAGTGGCGTAGTGGTATTATCACTGGACTGTTAATCCAGAGACCCAAATAACATTCTGGAGACCTGGGGTTCAAATCCCACCATGGCAGATGGTGGAATTTCAATTCAATAAAAATATCTGGAATTAAGAATCTAATGACGACCATGAAACCATTGTTGATTGTTGGAAAAACCCATCTGCTTCATTAATGTCCTTTAGGGAAGGAAACTACCATCCTTATCTGGTCTGGCCGACATGTGACTCCAGATGCATAGCAATGTGTTTGACTCTTAACTGCCCTCTGGGCAATTAGTGACGGGCAATAAATGCTGCCTGGCCAGTGACACCCTCATCCTGTTAATGAATAAAGGGAAAAAAAAAACTACTGAATGCTTGCTTCCAGATTTTAATGGCTGCGTGGGATTGATCAGGTTAGAAATATTAGCCAACATGTAGGAAACAGAAAAAGGAACTCTGTAAACAGATGTATCTTTTGAACAATAACAGTTGGAAAGGCTGAGGCACGATGTTCTGGTGTACATCCTTTTCCCTAATGAATCAGGCATTCAGCAAATGGGGCAAGGTATTTTAAAGACGAAGCTCACCTACTGAAACATGTCTGGATGTTCCAAATATAAAGTATATAAGCACTGGGAAGAAGGAAGTATAGAGTCCATAGACAGGGGGAACAGCTGCCAGAAGGGCATATGCCATACCTGCAAAACAACATTGCATAAATATTTATACACTATCTCATTTATTTCATAATGTAAATTAAGATGTTTGGAAAATATTACATACTTATGAACTGAATTGTTTAACTATTGTGCATTTTTAATGTTTGCAATGTGTTCCTTTCTGTTCAGGTATCTTGGAGCCTCTCATTAATAGGAGAACAAGGTGGAAGAAATGCCATAATCCCAATCCTTCCTAACCCTAATGCTTATGACGACCCTTTTGGAATCAACCTTGATGTATTAACTCCTCTTTCCTTATGGACCCCACATGACAGGCAGCATTCTTTTAGCAGTAATAGTTAGTGTCCCTCCAGTTATCCACCACATCACCATGTTCAGCTCTCAGGATTTTAATGAAGCTGAATGTGGGCTGTAATGTATAATGACTGACCAAAGCAATGCTGCCTGTTCAACAGTCTTTGGATGTAGGTACAATGCATTGAGATTCCATCCTATTTTATTGCCTTAAAAAAAATTGATTACATTGTTAGAGGTCCTCATGTTATAGAGTCATGCAGTATGGAAACAGACCCTTTGGTTCAACCAGTCCATGGTGAACATAATTCCAAACAAAACTAGTCCCACCTGCCTGCTTCTGGTTCCTATCTCTCCAAATCTTTCCTATTCACGTACTTATCCAAGTGTCTTTTAAACATTGCAACTGTGTCCACATCCACCACTTCCTGAGAAAGTTCATTTCACTTTCTGTGTAAAAATTTGTCGCTCGTGTCTTTCAAATCTCTCTTTCCTGACCTTAAAAATATGTCCCCTAGACTTGAAATCCACCATCCTGGGGGAAAGACAACTACCATTAACTCTATCTATACACCTCATGATTTTATAAACTTCTACCGGGTTGCCTCTCAACCTCCTATTCTCCGGTGAAAGAAGTCCGAGCCTATTCAGCCTTTCTTTATAACTCAATATGGTAACAACAGGGACTGCAACTGCCTTTTTGTGGCATTTGTAAAAGAGAAAGTGCTCACTTTGTGGTAATTGCACAATTCCAACACTGAACCCAGAGCAGATGTCGCCTAATAGCCAATCTCGGTAGGGATACTTGGGCAACCAATGGAGGATTGGGACCAACTTGAACAGGAGTGATTTGGCTTTAGAGCTGGAGCATCTGAAAAAAAAATCAGTCAGTGTTAAACTAAATGTAGATTAGGTTGTTACTCAAATGGACATTTTTGTATCAATTTGGTGATAATTTGCTTGAAACCCATTCAGGTCTCTGGTAATAACACCTCTAAATCTCATGCACATGCCCAGACAATAAATTTGTCCAGAACAGACCAACAAAAATGTATATAATTTTTTTAAAAAGGATATCAAAGCATCCCCTATTGAAATAAAAGCAAAAAGTTCTGGAGAAACTCAGCAGGTCTGGAAGCATCTGTGAAGAGAGACAGAGTTAATGTTTGAAGTCTAGTATGGGATTTCAGATTTCTAGCATCTGCAATATTTTAGTTTAATCTTCTCCTTTCAATGTGTACAATTTGAAGGTGGTGGTGTAATGGTATAATGCTAGTAAGCTAGAGGCCCAGACTAATTAGTTAACAACCAGTTAATTAATGGCTCAGTTTAAATTCTCATTCTTGTTTCAATTCCTTTCTATGGTCTTACACTGTCTATCTCAGGCTGTTCGGCCTATCGAGTTCACACTGAGTAGAGACATGAGTTCAAACACTGCTGTAGTAGCTGGTGAAACTTAAGGTCAACTAATAAAATCTGGAATATTAAGGGAGCCCTTGTAATGGTGACTGTGCCAACTATCATATTTTTTCTTAAAAAAGAAAATCAATTTGATTTACTAATGTCCTCATGGGAATAAAATCTACCATCCTTACCTGGTGTGGCCTACATATGTGATCAGGCCAACAGCAACATGGCTGACTGTATGGCAGCAAGGACAGTTGGTGGACCAATGTGCCAATGTGACCAATGTGTACAAGACTAAAGGATACTAGACCAGACATGACAAGTTGAAGGTTACTTATTGAAGAATAGAAAGGATACAACAGAGCTGAATGTTTATTTGAATAACGTCTATACTTTTCCATTCTAGAAAATGTTCCACAATATAGGACAATACACTCTTCACACAGGAGGATTATAAAACAATATTTGACATTTCGGTGGCATGATGGCTCAGTGGTTAGCACTGCTGCCTCACAGCGCCAGGGACCGGGGTTAAATTCCACCCTTGGATGACTTTCTGTGTGGAGTTTACACATTCTCCCCATGTCTGTATGGGTTTCCTCCAAATGCTCCGGTCTCCTCCTACAGTCCAAAGATATGCAGGTTAAGTGAATTAGCCATGCTAAGTTGTCTGTAGTGTGCAGGCAGATGTATTAACCATGGGAAGTGCAGCGTTACAGGGATGGAATAGAGGAGTGGGCCTGGGGGGATGCTCTTCAGCGAGTCAGTGTGGACTCAATTGGCCGAATGGCCTGCTTCCACATTGTAGGGACTCTACGATTGAACCACATGCTGTAGCAGGTATTTGATCAAGAATGTTTGTACTAAGAAGCAGCTTGAAGGAGTGAATAAGTTTAGGGAGGGAATTCCATAGGTTAAGACTTGTGCAGTAAAAGGTATGACAACTAATGGGGAAGACTGATTAAAATTAGGAGCTAGAAGAAGTGCAGATATCTTAGTGGGTAATGGGACAGAAAGATATAAAGCGATAGACAGTATATGACCACAGAAAGGATTTGAAACAAGAATGAGAATTTAAAACTGAGCTATTAATTAATTGGTAGTCAATGTCATAGGGGGTGATGAGTAATCAGAGCTTGGTGCAAGTTAGGACATTAGGCAGCAGAGTTTTGGGTGAGTGGACGCTTAGAGGGGAAAATGTGGAAGATTGAGAAAGAGTGCATTGGAATAATCAAGTTTCATATTGACAAAGACATTCAAAAGGTTCATCAGCAGATGTACTGAGGCAGAGATGCAACTGAGTGATGTTCCAGAGGTGGGAATAGGATGTCTTGATTATGATGCTGATATGTAATTGGAGGCTGTATTTGGGACCAAATTTGACACTGAGTTTGTGGACAGTCTTGTTCAGCCTCAGGAACAGGGATGGATTCAGTGTTAGGAAACAAAAATTGTTTTTATGAACAAACACAACATCTTTCATTCTTAATCTTCGTTTGGTACAAATTTCTATTGGTCCAGTACGGGATGTTGAGCTTCAAGACAGCGCAAGAGTTGAGAGAGGCAGTGACGAAATGCAAATGGGAACTGTGCTCTGATTTCTGATGTTGCCAAGTGGTAGCATGTCGATTAGAAATAGGAGATGGACAAGGATAGGTTTTTGGTAGCCAGGAGTGAGAGTGGGAAGAGAAACCATACAATAATTGATTCTCTGATCATGGTTAGAATGGAAGGAATGGAACCAGGCAGTTGTAGCTCCACCTACTTGGACAACAGTGCAGAGCCATTTGTGGAAGATGGTATGACCAACAGTGAGGAATGGGGTTGGGGCCTAGACTGGAGTCTGCGGCAGCCTTCTTTGCTTGGATTGAGGGCCAAGGGCTGGGGAGAGGCCTGGTCTGTGGACCAGGTTAAGGAGCAGTGCCAGTGTCCGGGATTGCTGTTCCTGCCCCTGACAGTGACAGAGGTTACAGAAAGGTTAAGAAGGACAAGTTGAGATAGTTTACCTTTGTCACAGTCATATAGGACATCAGTTGTGACTTTGATAAGGGGCAGTTAAAAATTGTGAGAGGAGAAGTAACGTGATTGGAAGGATTCAGATGTGGAATTCTAGAAGAGGTGACTGTAGGTTTGTGAGCAACAACATAATCAAGGACTTTGGAGAGCAAAGGGTTAAATTCCATATAATATACATCCTGTGTTATTAGGGTTCAATACATGCAAATTCTATTATTTATGTAAAAGACTGAAATAATTGTCAATATTACTGCTGAGCATAATTGCCCTTTTGTCGAAATACCATTACAATACAATTTCAGTTCAAGTTATTAAGTTTGATTAAAGGAGAACTATGTCATAATTGTAATTTGTGACATCTCTCCAACTCAGAAAATTAAAATACCAAACTTTCAACAGTGTGAAATTTATTTTGTAACTGGGAAGAAATACATACTGTAAATCCAAGACATGAAAACAACTTTAAATTGTGAAGAATTACTGTATTCAAGTGTTATTATCAAATAGCATATTGCAAGTTGTACCATGCTTTTAACATTGCATTACTACTGTATAACACTCATTCACAAATTACAAAGTAAATACAATGCGACTTTGCGATTACCATCAATTATTATATGTCAAAATCAGAATACTCAAAAATTTAAAGTGTGTTGCAACTTAGAATATATTACCCTCAAGTCGACATTGTGAATGAATGACATTGGTGTGATAATGAAAGAGATTTCACTGAAAAAAATACAGAAAATCCAAAGACGTTTTGTAACAATACTAAGGGAAAAAGATAACAGGGAAAGGGTACAGCCCATCAGAAATCAAAGTAGAAACCTACACATGGAGCTGAAAGATGCAATTGAGGTTTTAAATGAGTCCTGGATGTAAATATTCATTTGTCACAGTATGGTTGACTGCTTTGACCAGTATTAGGTCCCACAAAGCAAAATTTTAAAGTATCTCTCCCATCTGTTGCCATCTAGAACATTATACGAAATTAATTTCATCAACTAATTGTGGGCAATGCGAGAGGCACACTATTATCCTTTAAATTTCCTGTGGTTACTTTTCATTTATGAATCTCATTTTTGCTCATCACATTGAGTACAGTTACAGAGTCGTGGAGTCATAGAGATAAACAGCATGGAAGCAGAACCTTTGGTCCAACACATCCTTGCTGACCAGATATCCTAAACTGTTCTAGTCCCATTTGTCAGAATTTGGCCCATTCCCTCTAAACCCCTCCTATTCATGTACCTATCCAGATGCCTTTTAAATGTTGGAATTGTACCAGTCTCCACCTTTTGCTCTGGCAGCTTGTTAGATATGCTCACCACCCTCTGTGTGAAAAAGTCGCCCCTCAGGTCTCTTTTAAATCTTTCCTCTCTCACCTTAAGCCAATATCCTCTAGATTTGGACTCCCCTACTTTGGGAAAAAGACCTTGGCTATTCACCTTATCTATGCCTCTCATGATTCTATAAACCTCTATAAGGTCACTCCTCAGCCTCTGATGCTCCAGGGGAAAAACCTCAGATATTGTAAAAGTTAATATCTAAATGAAAGTAAGTCCTGAAACCAAAAGACATGTTCTAGTTACTGCACAAATCAGTAATGTGAAGGTTTGAGTTATAAAGAAAGGCTGGCTAGCCTGGGACTTTTTTCATTGGAGCTTAGGAGGTTAAGAAGCGACCTGTTAGAAGTTTATAAAATCATGAGAGGTATCGATAAAATCCCTACAGTGTGGAATCAGGCCATTCAGCCAATCAAGTCCACACAAACCCTCCAAAGAGCTTCTCACCCAGACCTACTCTGTCCCTATAACCCTGCATTCCCCATAGCTAACCCACCTAGCTTGCACATCCCTGGACACTGTGGGTAATTTAACATGGCCAATCTACCTAACATGCAAAACTTTGGTCAGTGGGAGGAAACCAGAGCACCCGGAGGAAACCCACACAGACATAGGGTGAATGTGCAATCCACATAGTCAGACCTGAAGGTGGAATCAAACCCATGTCCCTCGTGCTGTGAGGAGGCTGCATTGCCCCACGTTGGGGCATTAGAGAGTTAATGGTAGTTGTCTTTTCCCTAGGATGGGAGATTTCAAGACTAGGGGGGCACGTTTTTAAGGTGAGAGGAGAGGGATTTATAAAAGACATGAGGGACAATTTGTTTTACACTGAGGATGGTTTGCATGTGGAATGAACTTCCTGAGGAAGTGGTGGATGTGGGTACAATTACAATGTTTAAAAGACATTTGGATTATTACATGAATAGGAAAGATCTGGAGGAATATGGGCCAGCAGCAGGCAGGTGGGACTAATTTAGTTTGGGATTATGTTCGGTATGGACTGATTGGACCGAAGGGTCTGTTTTCGTGCTGTATGACTCTATGACTCTATGGTGCCAGTGTGAAGCCAGGTATGTGGCTTGTATATCCCAATGACTCGGGCATCTTTTCAAATAGCATAACCCTTTGGCTGTTTGTGACAAGTAGAGTACTGAGCATACTCAAACCATGCTTGCATACTCAAAACAAAGTGTCCAACAGCAGATGTGATTCAGTGATTGGAAAGCATTGGCTGAAAATTCCTCAGTGTGCTATAAATTGCACTTACAACTAAAGATTCATTTATTCATTCATGGGATGAGGGTGTTGCTAGCTAGACAGCATTTATTGCTCATTCCTAACTGCCCAGAGGGCAGTTAAGAGTCAAACACATTGCTGTGGGTCTGGAGTCACATGTAGGCCAGACCAGGTGAGGATTGCAGTTTCCTTCCCTAAAGGACATTAGTGAACCAGATGGGTTTTTCCAACAATCAACAATGGATTCATGGTCATCATTAGCCTCTTAATTCCAGATACTTATTGAATTCAAATTCCACCACCTGCCACGCTGGGATTCACACCCAGGTCCCCAGAACGTTATGTGGGTCTCTAGATTAACAGTCCAGTGATAATACCACTAGACTATCGCCTGCCTGAGATTATCAATCAAGCTCAAAATGGGGCTTACTTAAAATTGTTGGAAACTACATATATTCAAATGCAAGACCCTGTCCCCTCAAGAAGAATGATTATGTATGTGCATTGCACCTTTCTCAATTAAACAAAAGCATAGAAGACAGTTGTTCCCAATGCATTCCCCATCGCAAAAGTTTTATCAATCAGAGTCAAATTCTCTTTTTGAATTTAAACAAAAGGCAGGGGACAAGTGGTCTTTGTTGCTTTGCGTGGCAATACCATAATGAATCATCTTGCACTTCCACTGACGCATGCAAAATGAAAACAATCAACAGCATGTCTCCTTTTTTCCACAATACTCAAGATTGCAAGTTAATGAATAATTCCTTATAGTTATACAATGAAGTAATCAAGTGATATATTGTCAATAATCTAAAGGATTGCACAATGTGTTTTGATTGTAACTTCCGCACGGCATTTGAAATGTAAATTTGGGCTTGAACCCTGGTACATTTGAAGTAAATGTCAACTGCTTTTACTTCCAAATTATTTTTTCCTAGTAATTTTGGAATGAAATGTAAACTGAGCTTAATCATTTTTCATTGCAGTTTTGGAATGAAATGTAAACTGAGCTTTGTGGATTCACTGAGACAACAAGGTGCAGGGCTGGATGAACACAGCAGGCCAAGCAGCATCATAGGAGCAGAGAGGCTGACGTTTCGGGCCTAGACCCTTCATCAGAAAAGGGGGAGGGGAAGGGGGTTCCGAAATAAATAGGGAGAGAGTGGGAGGCGGATAGAAGAGGGATAGAGGAGAGGAAACAAACAGGTCGAAGAGGCGGGGATGGAGCCAGTAAAGGTGAGTGTAGGTAGGGAGATAGGAAGGGGATAGGTCAGTCCAGGGAGGACGGACAGGTCAAGGGGGCGGGATGAGGTTGGTTGGTAGGAGATGGAGGTGCGGCTTGAGGTGGGAGGAGGGGATAGGTGGGAGGAAGAACAGGTTAGGGAGGCAGGGACGAGCTGGACTGGTTTTGGGATGCGGTAGGGGGAGGGGAGATTTTGAAACTTGTGAAATCCACATTGATACCATTGGGCTGCAGGGTTCCCAAGCGGAATATGAGTTGCTGTTCCTGCAACCTTCGGGTGGCATCGTTGTGGCACTGCAGGAGGCCCAGGATGGACATGTCATCTGAGGAATGGGAGGAGGAGTTGAAATGGTTCGCGACTGGGAGGTGCAGTTGTTTATTGATTTGTGGATTCACTTGTTGTTTATAATTATAAATCCATTTCCTGATGGTGTTTAATCTGATCAACAAATCGATGGCACTCAATTGTACTTGAGTGGAAACTGAATGATATGAAGTCCACATCACTTTGATCCTCTGACTCATTTTGGGAGGACTGGAAATTCTATGTCTTTTCAGGGCAGAACTCTGGTATAACCTGATGGAAGCAGTCACAGTTAGGAAAAATTTATTGGATTTTTACCATGTCAGTCCACTAGTGACAAATGCTGACTTCAAGATAATGGGTAATTCTTCTGGCTACTTAGAGTCATAAAGTCATTGAGATGTACAGCATGGAAACTGATCCTTCAGTCCACCTCGTCTATGCCAACCAGATACCCTAGATAAATCTAGTCCCATTTGCCAGCATTTGGCCCATATCCCTCTAAACCCTTCCTATTTATATACCCATCCAGATGCTGAATAAATGTTGTAATTGTACCCACCTCCACCACTTCCTCTTGCAGCTCATTCCATACATGCATCACCCTCTACATGAAAAGTTGCCCCCTAGGTCCCTTTTAAATCTTTCTCCTCTCACCTTAAACCTATTCCCACTAGTTTTTGACTCCTCCATGCCAGGGAAAAGACCTTATCTATTTACCCCATCCATGCCCCTCATGATTTTATAAACCTCTGTAAGGTCACCCCTTAACCACCAACGGTCCAGGGAAAATAGCCCCAGCCATATGAGCCTCTCCCTATAGCTTAAACCCTCCAACCCTGGCAACATCTTGGTAAATCTTTTCTGAACCCTTTCAAGTTTCACAACATCCTTCCTATAGCAGGGAGACCAGAATTGCACACAGCATTCCAAAAGTGGTCTAACTAATGTCCTGTACAGCTGCAACATGACCTCCCATTTCCTTTTCTCAAAGCACTGACCAGTAAAGGTTATCTACCTGCAACTCCACTTTCAAGGAACTATGAACCTGCACTCCAAGGTCTCTTTGTTCAGCGACACATCCCAGGACCTTACCATTAAGTGTGTAAGACCTGCCCTGATTTGCTTTTCCAAAATGCAGCACTTCACATTTATCTAATTTAAACTCCATCTGCCACTCCTCAGCCCATTGGCTCATCTGATCAAGATCCCATTGTACTATGAGATCACCTTCTTCACTGTCTACCACACCTCCAATTTTGGTGTCATCTGCAAACTTGACTAAACACAGGAAATTCCACAGATATGCCTTTGGTAGGTCCAGTGATAACTATCTCTAACCGTAAATAGTTGCTGATCTGGGTCAACAGTTAACATTGTAAATGGCAGCTGACTCCAGGTGTTTGCAAGCTGAGCAAGTTAAAAAGAACCTTGTTTTTAACCTCTGCCTGTAACTGTCCTGCCTCTCTGAGGTTCCAGCTCCTGTATTCAGTGGATGCCTGTGTTAAATCCTTAGTGATTTACCCACTCAGTTTTATTATATTTCTGATCCCATTCTCAGGATTTGGGATCCTGATAAAATTATTCCCATATTTTACTTAATTCCCTCACTTTAACTCATATTTATATCATGCCTAAAATATCACTTCATTGCTGCATTGTAAACAAAATCTGACATCAAGTCACATTGAGCAATTTTATGATGGATGACAAGGAGTTTGGTCAAAGAGATGGTTTTAACAGAGATAGGGAGGTAGAGAGATGGGAAGATTTATGGAAGGAATTGAAGACCTCAGGACCTTGGTTGCAGAGTTAGGATCACCAGTTGTGGAACAATTGGGAGCAGTTTAGAATTCAACAAAGAAGGACCAAGAGATTTATTAAGAAAGGGAAAATACAGTATGAAAGTAAGCTTGCAGGGAACATAAAGACTGGCACAAAGAGTTTCTATAGGAATGTGAAGAGAAAGAGATTGGTGAAGACAGATGTGGGTCCCCTATAGACAGAAATGAGAGAATGTATATTAGGGGACAAAGAAGCAACTTTGGTTCTGTCTTCACAAAAGACACAAATCAGATACCAGAAACATTGGAGAATGCAAGATTTAGTGAGAGGGAAGAATTGAGGAAGGTCAATATTAGTAGAGAAATGGTGTTGGGAAAATTGATGGGATTGAAGGCAGATAAATTCCCAAGGCTTGATAATCTACATCCCAGAGTACTTAGGGAAGTGGCTCTAGAAACAGTGGATGCATTGGTGGTTACCTTCCAGGATTGTATAGACTCTGGAACAGTCCCTGCAGATTGGATGGTGTCAATGTTACTCCAATATTCAAAAAGGGAGGTAGACAGAAAACAAGGAGTTATACACCAGTAAGCCTAACATCGGAAGTACAGAAAATTCTTGAATCCATTATCAAGGACTTTATAGCGGAGTCTTTAGAAAGCAGTGGCAGGATCAGACAGAGTCAGCATGCATTTATGAAGGTGAAATCACTATTGACAAATCTGTTGGGATTCTATGAAGATGTAACCAGTAGAGTTGACAAGGGGGAGCCCGTTGATGTGGTATATTTGGACTTTCAGAAAGTGTTTGACAAAGTCCCATAGAAGAGATTGTTGTGCATGATTATAAAGAGGAAGGAGTGTATAAGTGTAGATTTCTTTTCAAGTATAGGACACAGGAACGTGCGTGCAGCTATGCAGCTATTGTAATACTGTTGTGCACTATGGGCCAACAGGGGGGACTGAAAGGGAAAGATTTCTTAGAAGTATAGTTTTCTCATAGGTCTGTAGTAAGGGTAGTATAGGTAACAGTTAAAAGTAAGGATTAAAAAAGCACTTGCTTGCAGCTGCAGAGACAGGCAGTTAGTTGCAAGATAGTTCCCAAGGGAACAGGCCACAGGATGTTCCAGGCAGGAAACAAACTAGTCTGCAGATGTTAGTGGCAAGGGGTCAGGGCTAGGCATGATGAGTAACTGCATGGTTAGTTTTGATAAACGTTTCAATGGCCAATACCTCCAGTGTGATAGTGTAGGAGTCACACACCGCTGATAGTAAACTGTGTGGTGTTGTTAGATTTACTGCTTATGCTAGATGTGGATAGTAATTAATATAGTTTCGGGGTTGTGTAAGCCTGTTTGTGTAACAGTATAAAAGAAGTAGTTTCTTACCATTGTATTTGGAGAGAGTTCAAGCTCCTGAGTGAGTCTTGGACCTCCTCACCCTGCATCTACCCCAGTGTTTTGCTTGAATAAAATTCTTAAGTGCTGCTTTACATCACTGTCCCTGAGTCTCTGATTGCCTTTGCAGAGGTCATTCTTATAATTAAAGCGCATGGGATTGGGGGAAGTGTATTGAGATGGATAGAAAATTGGTTGGCAGAGAGGACACAAAGAGTAGGAATTAATGGTCCTTTTCAAATTGGCAGGCAGTAGCTAGTAGGGTGCCACAGGGTTTGTTGCCGGGACCCCAGCTATTCACAATATATATTCACGATTTGGATGAGGTAACAAAATGTAACATCTCAAAGTTTGCAGATGATACCAAGTTGGGTGGGAAGATGAACTGTGACGAGGATGCAGAGATCCTTCAGCATGATCTGAACAGGTTGGGTGAGTGGGAAAATCATTGGCAGATGCAGTATAATTTGGATAAATGTGAGGTTATTCACTTTGGAAGCAAAAACAAGAAGACAGATTACTACCTGATAAAAACTGAAAGAATTGCAGCTGCTGTAAACCAGGAATAAAAACAGAAGTTGCTGGAAAAGCTCAGCACGTCTGGCAGCATGAGTGAAGAAAAAATCAGAGTTAACATTTTGGGTCCGGTGACCCTTCCTCAAAATGTTCTGAGAATGGGTCACTGGACTCGAAACGTTAACTCTGATATTTTCTTCACTGATGCTGCCAGACGTGCTGAACTTTTCCAGCAACTTCTGTTTTGGTTCCAGATTACTACCTGAATGGCTGTAAATTGGGAGAGGAGAGTGTGCAGCGGGACCTGGGTATCCTCGTGCACCAGTTGCTGAAGGTAAGTATGCAGGTGCAGCAGGTGGTAAAGGCAGCAAATAGTATGTTGGCCTTCATTGCGAGAGGTTGAGTACAGGAGCAGGGATGTGTTATTGCGGTTATACAGGGCCTTGGCGAGGCCACACCTGGAATATTGTGTGAAGTTTTGGTCTCCTTTTTTGAGGAAGGATGCTCTTGGTCTCGAGGGAGTGCAGCGAAGGTTTACCAGGCTGATTCCAGGGATGGCAGGGTTGATGTACAAGGAGAAATTGACTAGGTTAGGATTGTTTCGCTGGAGTTCAGATAAATGAGGGGGGTATCTCATTGAGACTTATAAAATTCTAACAGGCCTACACAGGGTAGATGCAGGGAGGATGTTCCTGATGGTGGGTGTCTCCAGAACCAGGGGTCACAGTCTGAGGATTCAGGGTAGACCATTTAGGACGGAGATGAGGAGACATTGTTTCATCCAAAGAGTGGTGAGCCTGTCGAATTCATTACCACAGGAAGTAGTTGATGCCAAAAATGTATTCAAGAGGCAGCTAGATATAGCACTTGGGGCAAATGGGATCAAAGATTATGGGGAGAAAGCAGGATTAGGCTGTTGAGTTGGACGATCAGTCATGATCTTGATGAATGGCGGAGCAGACTCGAAGGGCTGAATGGCCTCCTCCTGCTCCCATCTTCTATGTTTCTATGTTTTATTGCAATGAAAGATGCTTGAGACCCTATAATTAGAGGAGTGCAAATTTCTCAGAGGTTGTGGGGTTGGTGGATATCAGAGAAAGCAAGGATAAGGCTTTGCTTAACTGTGAACTGTTGAAGGTTAGTGAGCGCAGGAGTGATAGCTGAAGAGTACTTCCTGTGAGCAAGGACACAGGCAACAGAGTCTCAATTTAATGGAGATTTAATGTGGACAGTCAGCCAGGAATGCTTGAAACAGTTAAGACAAAAAAGGGAAGACAAGCGTATAATCAGAAGATGAGTTAAGGTGCAGGTAGAGTTGGGGTAGTCTTAGTGAAAGCATGGTTAGAAATTCACCTTGATGTCAAATATAATGCCAAGTTGTAGATAGTTTACTTCAGCTTGGGACAATTGCCAAAGGAGAAGGACAGAGTCAGCAGCAAGTGAGTAGAATTTGCCATGGAGACTGAAATCAAACAGTGTGACAATTACAGACCATAAGATATAAAAGAAGTAGTAGGCCACTTGGCCTTTTGAGTCTGCTCCATCATTCAATGTGATCATGGTTGATCTGATTATCCCTAACTCCACTTCCTTGCCATTTTCTCATAACACAGAATTCCCTTACTGTTTAAAAATCTGTCTATCTCAGGCCCAGGGGAGGAGCTGAGGGAGGTAGTGCTGGGTGAAAATAAATACGGCTTTATTGGATGATGTCACTAAGGAGCAGCATGTAGATTGAGAAATAGGATGGAGTTAAAAATGGGCTCTTGCGGGATTCAGAGGAAACAATGTGAGAATGGGAAAAGAAAGGTGATCATTGTGGATGATAGTCTGACCACAATTAGATAGATAGAAATGGAACCAGGTGACCGCAGCCTTCAGCAGCTGAATAACACTGGGGGAAAATTATGTATTCAACCATGGATACTAATCCTTATTATTAAGTGGCAGGTGATGTGTTTTTCTTATTGTCAAAATGTGGGAAATCCTGACAAGGCCTTATTGCTTGACATTAATTGTTATCTTTTTGATAAAGATTGCTTGCACATGAGATTACTTTAGTATTCACTTTGGAAAGCATTAAGACTGTTAACTCTGAATGCAGATCTTTGATTTGATTTATCATTGTCACATGTACCTAGGTACAGTGAAAAGTTTTGTTTTGTGTACAGTACAGGCAGATCGTACCACACAAAACTCATAGGGTGATAGAATGGGGTGAGGAATGCAATGTTGTGGCTGCACAGAAGGTGCACACAGAGCATGATCAAAATTAGATTTGAAATTTGAAAGGTCCATTCAGAAGTCTAATAACAACTGGGAAGAAGCTGTTCTTGAACCTGTTGGCATGTGTGTTTAAGCTTTCGTATCTTCTGCCTGCCGGAAGAGATCAGAAGAGATTATAACCCAGGTGGGATGGGTCTTTGATGATGTTGGCTGCCTTTCCGAGGCAATGAGAAGTGTAGATGGAGTCAATGGATGGAAGATTGGCTTGCGTGATGGACTGGGCTGTGTTCACAACTCTCTGTAGTTTGTTATGGTCCTGGGCTGAGAAGTTGCCATACCAAACCGTGATCTATCCAGATAGAATACTTTCCCTGGTGCATCTATAAAAGTTGGTAATAGTCCTTCTGGACATGCCAAATTTCCTTAGCCTCCTGAGGAAATAGAGGCATTGTTGTGCCTTCTTGATTGTCACATCAACATGGATGGTCCAGGACAGATTGTTTGCGATCGTCACTCCTAGGAACATGATGCTCTCTCATTGATATAGATAGGAACGAGCCCTCCACCTTGCTTCCTGAAGTCAATGACCGGCTCTTTCATTTTTCTGACGTTGAGGAAGAGATTGTTATCTTTACACCATGCTGCCAAGCACTTTATCTCTTTCCTGTGTTCTGTCTTCTCATTGTTTGAGATCCAGCCTACAAAGATGGCATCATCAGAAAACTTATAGATGGAGTTAGGACAAAATTTAGCCACACAGTCATGACTGTACAGGGAGTATGGTAAGGGCCTGAGTACACAGTCTGTGTGGGGCATTGGTGTTGAGGATTGTCATGGAGGAGGCGCTGTTGCCTATCCCCTGATTGTGGTCTGTGGGTTAGGAAGTTGAGGATCCAGTTGCAGAGGACAGAGAAGCGACCTAGGTCATGGGACTTTGGGGATTAGTTTCATTGGAATTATAGTGATGAAGGCAGATCTGTAGTCAATATGTAGAAGCCTGACGTGGGTTTCCTTGTTATCCAGATGTTCCAGAAATGAGTATAGGGCTACAGAGATGGCATCTGCTGTGGACCTATTGTAGGCAAATTGCAAAGGGTCAAAGCAGGCTGGGAGGCCAGAGTTGATATGAGCCATGACTAACCTCTTGAAGCACTTCAAGATGATGTAGGTCAGACCCACCAGGCGGTAGTCATTGGGGCACATTACATCATTTTCTTTGGTACGGGATGATGGTGGCCTTATTGTAGCAGGTGGGGACTTCAGATTGTGGTAAGGAGAGGTTAAAAATGCTGGCGAATACTCCTGGTTCACACAGGATCTGAGCGTCCGACCAGGGACTCCATCTGGGCCAGTCACTTTCCATGGGTTCATTCCCAAAAAGGTTGATCCGATAACTGAGGGGACAGGTGTGTCCGAGGCTGTGGGAGCAGGTGACACCATTCCACTGACCTTCTGTTCGAAACGAGGGTAAAATGCATTTAGCGCATCAGGGAGGGATGTATTTTGTCTGTTATTCTGTTCTGCTTCATTTTTAGCCCGTTACGTTGTGTAGGCCATGCCACTAACAACGGCTTTCCGTCTGGTTAGTTTGGGTCTCCAGCTTAAGCCGGTATTGCCTCTTGGCGCCTCTAGTGGTCTTATGGAGTTTTTATCTGGATATCCTGTAAAGGTCAGGGTCGTCTGACTTGAACCTGGTCTTCAATTGGCAATGGATCTCCCAGTTCATCCATAGTTTCCAGTCAGGGACCATAGGGATTGACTTTTTTGGCACACAGTCATCTACACCCTTGCTAATGAAGTTTGTAATGGTACTGACATACACATCTAGGTTGGCCACAGTCCTACAGAAGCCCTTCCACTGCCTCAGACCAGCACTGTACTACTTTCTGTACTGGGTCCTCATGTGTCAACTTGTACTTGCAAGGAGGAACATGGTGCTGTGATGTGATTTTCCCAAGTGCGGATAGGATATGGAGCAGTAGGCATCTTTGATGGTTGTGTAGCAATAGTCAAGGATGCTCAGCCTCCTGGTGGGACAGGGGATGTGTGGATGGCAGCTCCATCTTGAGGTTGGCCTGGTTGAGGTCACTGGCTATGATGGACAAGGCCTCGGGGTAATCCGTCTCAAGTCCATTTGTAGTGATGTATATTTCATCAAGATCACTGTTCACTTCCACATGGGGTGGTACGTAGACTGCTGTCAGGATAGTGGAGGTGAACTCTTACAGCAGGTAGTAAGGACGACACTTCACTGTCAGATATTCTGGGTCAGTAACTCGCCAGGGTTGCCATGTTGGAGCACCAGGAGGTGTTGATCAGGAGGCAGACCCCGCCGCCTCTTGCCTTACCCGAGGACGCTGTGCGATCCACACAATGTATGGAGAAACCTTTAGGTTGTAAGACACAGTCAGATGTAGCAGGAGTGAGCTATGCCTCTATAAAACAGAGCACACAGTGGTCTCTCAGTGTCTCAGATCAGAGTCACAGATGTGTGGCAGTTCCTCTATGGGGGCGTTGAGTGATCCAACTGCATTTTTATAGCTCCATAATAGCAATTTACAGATTTATTGAATTCATTTTGACAATTTATTATGTTGGGATTTGAACTCGCAACCTCTGGATGTTGTTCATTCTGCATCAAAGGTGACAGAAGAAAGATTGCAAGAATGGAGACATGGATTTGTTTCTCACTATTGATTCCCAGTCTACTTAGAACTGTATATTTTATGTTCATTAACACCAATGCTCCTCTCTTTTGGGACCATTCTTTCACCATATTGACATTTGAATCAATAATGGTGCTGATCCTTGTTGTCTTCCAATGAAAAAGAGTCATTTTGGAATCAATATTAGCCCTTTCCACAGGTACTGTCTTCAATGCCTTGCTGACATTGTGTACAGTACTGGTCACTGTTCTCATGGAAGATGCTAGTGCATTAGAAGCAGTTTAGAGAAGGTTTACTAGACTCATACCTGGAATGAGTGGATTGCCTTGTGAGGAAAGGCTGTACAGTCTGTATCCTCTGAAGTTTAGAAGAGTTAGAGGCAATTTAATTGAAACTTAAGACCCTGGTGAAAGTGGAAGTAACGGATCCTCTTGTGGGAGAGTCTAGACCTAGGGATCATTGTTGAAAAATACGGCGATGGTGATTTAAGACAGATGAGGAAGCCTTTTACTCCCTGAAGGTTGTAAATCTTTAGAACCCCTTTCCTCAAAAGGCAGCAGACACAGAATTTTTAAATATTTTTAAGCTAGAGGTAGACAGATTCTTCATTACCAAAGGAATGAAAGAATACTGGGAGTATGCAGAAACATAGAGTTGAGGGTAAAATCAGATCAGCCCATGATCTTATTGAATTGCAGAGCAGGCTCGAAGGACAAAGTGGCCTACTCTGGTTCCTTGTTCATATGTTCATACGCTGTCAGATGTGTTGAGTTTCTCCAGCATTTTGTGTTTTTATTTGCCTTTTTTATGTCAGTTTCAATCTTCAGAATAAAAATGAACAGCCTCTGAACTTGTGTTTATACATGATGACATTAAGTCAGAGGCGGATCATGAATTTCTATGATCGCACACAAAGAAAATTAACACTCATTGACAGGTTTATGTAGCTGCTATTGTAAGGTGAATGCAGAGGTTGTCAAGGCAGAAGAACAACATGTTCTTGACCCTCTACAAAGTTTGGATGTCAAGAAAGAATTCAACCTGATTAACAGTCTAAAACTAAACCAACACAAATACCATAAATGATGAGTGTATAGGTCGAAACCATCCACTCCTTTACTGTCAAAAAGTTCCTCAGTCTACATGGATTATACCAGTTTCAAAAGCATCATTGTTTTAAAAAAGTTTTGAAATACAGGATGACTATACAAATTAGTCATGGCTTGTGGAATCACTGAGTTTTAGAAGTCACATGAAAAACACTATTGTTTAAAATCTATTCTTTTGCCTGCTCAGAGATGCTGTTACATGTCTCTGAGCAGGTGGGACTTGAACCTGGGGGCTTCCTGGCTCAGGGGAAGGGATACTACCACTGCACCAGAAGAGCTAATAAATAACAGCCCCTTATTCACACCTTGAAAAGAAACCAATATTAAATCTATGCTAGAATTTACAGCTTGAATCCTGGTTATGATTTTTTTTGGTGTTTATTGTGCATTGTTAACCTAATGGACAAAACTCAGTGGGTGGCATGTGCACATTTTATCTCACAGCCGTGGGGATTGGCATAAACTGCAATAATTTCAAGGGGAACTTACTTTGGTACTGAAATTCAAGGCAGAGCTGTTGGCAAACATACAATCCCTATAGCGTGGAAAGTGGCCACTCCAGTCCATTGAGTCTGCACTGACCCACTGAATAGCATCCTACCCAAACCCAGCTCCACCCTTCCATCCCCACAATTACCATGGCTAACCCATACATCCCCAGACTCTAACACGTGCACCCAACCTGCACATCTTTGGACTGTGGGAGGAAACTGGAACACCTGGCGGAAACTAAACAGACATGGGGCGAATATACAAACTCCACACAGACAGTAATCTAAGGCTGGAATTAAACCCAGGTCCCTGGCCCTGTGAGGCAGCAGTGTTAGCCACTGTGCCACCCTTGACAGTAAAAGTGCTTGAAAGGCGGTCAGGATTTTAAAAGACTTTGAATCATACTAATAAACAAATAACTTTTACATCAATTGAACATGCACAATTTCTTTCAAAGGATGTGGGTGCCACTGGCATTAATTGTGCCTGCCTAAATGCCTTTGAGAGAAGTTAACAGTTCAACACCACTGCTGCGTGTCTGGAGTCACATGTAGGCCCAGACTGACTAAGGATGTCAGGTTTCCTTTGCTAAAGGGCATTAGTGAACCAGCTAGGTTTTACAACAATAGTGGTAGTTTTGTGTTCACTGTTAGTGAGTCTAGCTTCATATTCCAGAATTATTCATTGGAATTTGAAGTCCATCAGCTGCCTTGGAGGGATTTGAACCCCTCTTCCCCAGAGAAATAGCGTGGGCCTCTGAAGAAGGGTCCCAACCCGAAACGTCAACTTTCCTGCTCCTTTGAAGCTGCCTGGCCTGCTGTTGTTCCTCCAGCTCCACACTGTGTTATCTCTGACTCCAGCATCAGCAGTTCTTACTATCTCTGGGCCTCTGGATTACTCGTTCAGTGACAGTTCATTCGAAGGCAGTAATATGAGTTTTTATAGAGTTCGGTTTTTGAAAATATCTAAGCTTTGAAGGTTCACTTATACACCATGATTCACAGTATTTAGAAGAAGAATCAAAGAGCACAGTCATGGATTGTGAAGTCAGTCATGGCGAACTATTGTAATACAGGCATTCTGTAGCCAATATTGAGTGATAGTTAAAATTAATATGCATATTTAGATCCACTATATAGGGGACATTTGCCTAACAAAAGGCACGTTAGCATCTCATTAACTCCTTTGAAAACACAGATTCTATGATACTGCATGTCCATTTTACCAGGTAAGTATATCTCTTCTCACTATTTAATTTGATATGTATGTCCCGTTAAAGATACAGAGACACTTCAGGCACTCAGAGTCAGTCCCATAAATACCAAGGAATATCTGCACATACTCGTGTTGATTAAATACTTTGAAGAGATAAGGCAACTGTGACTAAACAAATGAAATGGATGCAATAGTTGACCATCTTTTGAGGAACAAATATGAAATATCTATTACAGGATTTAAGGCACTTGGAAAGCTAAATTTTTCACAGGAGACATATTCCAGCTTTAATTGTCAATAATGTATTGATTTAATCTTCTATTTAATCATTCTAGCATAAATCAGAACCTTTGAATGTCAGAAGAATTTATTGCCATGCCTCAAAAGCAGCACCAATATTTTGTTATCCCAATACTGACAAACCCACCTTGAGCAGTTGAAAAATGGGGGTGGAAAATTCTAATTTCTCAACAACCCATCATTTTGACCACCTTGGGAAACTTGGTGAGTGGCAATTTGACACTCAAAGGTTCAGTAGTTCAGATACCCTCCTCAATTCTGAAATTCTGGAGATTTTGGACTGGATTTTCAATACTAAGGTGGAGAGCTCAAGTCAGGAAATGTCCTGATTTTCCAGACCTGCCTGGATATAAAGTTACCCAGTGTATGCAATTATCGCATTGGGGTGGAGGCTGGGCGTGGTACTGGGTGCAGGATAAAGTTGGCCCGTTCGGAAGCAGATCAAAGGCAACATGGCCGAGGGTGAGTTGTTTAAAAGCCCTGGTTCTCTGGGACATCATTCCAGTTGACTTAGAAACTGTTAGCTGTCTAGCTGTCACCCTACACAGCAACACAACAATTGGCAAGACTCCTCAATTCCACCTTATGCCCCATGATGACCCCCCCATAGGCATATGCCACCACTATCGCTGTTCTTTCATTATTCTCCAAAGGAAGACCTCAGGAACCATGTAATGAGAGGGAACCATCAGGAAGGGGAAACGGATCCCCTGCGGCCGTTCCCCTCAATAATAAGTATGCCGCTTTGGATACTGTTGGGAGGGACAACCTTCCAGGGGAAAGCCATAGTGGCCAGGACTCTGGCACTGAGACTGGCTCTGTGGCTCAGAAGGGAATGGGGGAGAATAAGAGAGCGATAGTGATAGGTGATTCAATGGTTAAAGGAACAGACAGGAGATTCTGTGGTCAAGAATGAGACTCCCAGATGGTATGTTGCCTTCAGGGTGCCAGGGTCAGGGATGTCTCGGATCGAGTCTACAGGATTCTTAAGGGGGAAGATGAGCAGCTGGAAGTCGTGGTATACATTATACCAATGATGTAACTAGGAAAAGGGATGACGACCTGAAAAGTGAATATAGGAAGTTAGGTTAGAAGCTATAAGGCAGGACAAGCCGAGTAGTAATTTTAGGATTACTACCGGTGCCACGGGCTAGTGAGGCTAGGAATAGAGAGTGAGGGCAGCTGAACACGTGGCTACAGAGCTGGTGTAGGAGGGAGGGCTTCAGATATGTGGATCATTGGGATACCATCTGGGGAAGGTGGGACGTGTACAGGAAGGACGGGTTGCACCTGAACTGGAGGGACACCAATATCCTGGGCAAGAGGTTTGCTAGAGCTCTTTGGGTGGGTTTAAACTAGTTTGGCAGGGGGATGTGAACCGGAGCTACAGATCAGAGGATGGGGTAGCTGGTGTACAGGCAGATACAGCATGCACAGAGTCTGTGAGGAAGGATAGGCAGTTGATAGGGCAAAGTTGCAGTCAGTGTGATAGGTTGAAGTGTGCCTATTTTAATGCAAGAAGTGTCAGGAATAAGGATGATGAACTTAGAGCATGGATCAGTACTTGGAACTATGACGTAGTGACCAATACGGAGACTTGGATAACACAGGGACAGGAATGGTTGTTGGATGTTCCAGGGTTTAGATGTTTCAAAAGAAATAGGAAGGGAGGGAAAAGAGGTGGGGGAGTGGCATTGCTAATCAAGGATGGTATCACAGCTGCAGAAAGGGAGGTCGTCGAGGACGGTTTGTCTATTGAGTCAGTATGGGTGGAAGTCAGAAACATGAAAGAAGCAGTCACTTTATTGGGAGTTTTCTATAGACCCCTCCAATAGCAACAGAGACACTGAGGAACAGATTTGAAGGCAGATTTTGGAAAAGTGCAGAAGTAATACGATTGTTGTCATGGATGACTTCAACTTCCCCAATATAAACTGGAAACTCCTTAGTGCAAATAGTTTGGATGGAGCATATTTGGATAGAGCACTTTTCACTGTATTTGTAATAAATACGCCTTGATAATAAATAAATCAAATCAAAAAGTTGGTTTGCAGGTGCGGCAGATAATTAAGGCAGCAATGGACTTTTGTCCTTCATTACTAGAGGGAAGAGTTTAAAAACAATGAGGTTATGCTGCAACTGTATGGGGTGCTGGTGAGGCCATACTTGGAGTACTGTGTACAGTTTTGGACTCCTTACTTGAGAAAGGATGTACCGGCACTGGGCAGGGTGCAGAAGAGGTTCGCTAAGTTGATTCTGTAGTTGAGAGGATTGCTTTAAGCGGAGAGATTGAGTAGACTGGGACTATATTCATTGGAATTCAGAAGAATGAGAGGGGATCTTATAGAAACATATAAAATTATGAAGGGAATAGATAAGATAGAAACAGGGAGGTTTTTCCACGGGCGGGTGAAACGAGAACTAAACAGCCTCAAATTAAGGGGGAATGGAGTTAGGACTGAGCTGAGGAGGAACTTCTTCACCCAAAGGGTTGTGAATCTGTGGAATTCCCTGTCCAGTGAAGCAGTTGAGGCTGCCTCGTTGAATGTTTTTCAGGCAAAGATAGATTTTTGAACAGTAAAGGAATTAAGAGTTATGGTGAGTGTGTGGGTAAATGGAGCTGAGTCCATGAAATGATCAGCCATGATCTTATTGAATGGCGGAGCAGGCTCAATGAGGCAGATGGCCTACTCCTGCTCCTGTTTCTTATGTTCCTAGGTAACTCAAATTAAATCAAATCATTCCATACATACACCACTCTCAGTGTGAACAGAGTTGCACTTCATGTCCCTTTTAAATCTTTCCCCTCTCACCTTAAATCTATGCCCTCTAGTTTTGAACTCCCCTACCCGAGGGAAAAGACCTTTGCAATTCACCTTATCTAAGCCCCTCATGATTTTACAAACCTCTACAAGGTCAACCCTCAACCTCCTAGGCTCCAGGGACAAAGGTCCCAGCCATTTTTTCTAACCTACACCAGATGGTCTGTCAATTATAACAACTTTTGTTTAAAAAGTATTTTTAAAATCTCACTGAGGGCCCTAGTCTCCTTTTTAATGTTTGCAGCATAAGATGTATTTTTAAAAATCAGATTGCAATATTTAACAGACATTATTCTTCCATCAAGAATATTTACATCTCCTCCATTAATTTGAGGCTGCTACACTGCAGGTCAAGGTCCTTGAAACAGCAAAAATGTCAACACTATGTTCAGGTGCTCTGCTGAGTTTGGGGTTTCCATCTGCGTGATTCCTGCTGTGTCCCCTTCTCCATGCCAGCAAAAGTAAGAAATAGCACTGGGAATTTTGCGTTTGGGTACTAACTGCCATTTTTTTTTAGATGTTCACAGAATCCTCCTTACTATCTGAAAATAGATCCCTTTGAAGAGTGAGTATAAAATTAGCCAGTTTAGTTTAAATGCTCAGCTATATTTGATTGACGCTGTGTTAGATTGGCTGTTTTATGAGATCCCAATGAGCAATATTTTTCAAATGTGGTGAAATGGATGATTGTTTCTTTCATGAGAATTTTCTAGTGTTTTAGTTCCTGACTCTACCATGATAATCTGACCCTTGCTTGCTATAGGCTAGAATGTAAATGTTATTGAACACAGTCCAGGTCCATTCTTTTAGTGACAGCTATATTTCATAGTGCATAAAACTCACACACTGATTACTGTCTCCCTATATTTGGGCAACCAATCAACCCTTATTAATGTATCTTCCCTTGTTCCATTTTGTCTCAGGCATTCCTTCAGACCTTATTAGGTGACAAATCAGTGTCCTCTTCACAGCTTGCTTTTCAGCATGTCTTTGTGTTGTCTGGCTACAATACACACCTTTCCTTCATCCACATCAGCATAGATTGCAAACACTTCAGGTTCTAGCATGAATTGCTGATGATCCATTAGTTACATTTAGCTAACCCAAAAATGTTCCATTTATTCCTGAGTGATAACTCGGTGATTGGGCAGTGTTCCCAAATTAGTGGAATATACAGATGGCTGATTTAGCTCATTAAGAGTTATGGGGTAGCAATACATCTAGGTCAATAGAGCAAAGCAAGCTATTGGATCAGCTGATCCAGTACTGACCATTCTACACCAATGAGTTAGATGAATATTTACCCTATGATTAGATAAAGTGACACAGTGTTTACTTTTTCTTGCTACAAGGGCAGTGCCTCTAAATGTGCAAAAGCACAGATCAATGAGCATGAGAGATAGGAGGAACTGCAGATGCTGGAGAATCCGAGACAACAAGGTGCAGGGCTGGATGAACAGGCCAAGCAGGATCATAGGAGCAGAGAGGCTGACGTTTCGGGCCTAGACCCTTCATCAGAAAAGGGGGAGGGGAAGGGGGTTCTGAAATAAATAGGGAGAGAGTGGGAGGCGGATAGAAGATGGATAGAGGAGAGGATAGGTGGAGAGGAAACAAACAGGTCGAAGAGGCGGGGATGGGGCCAGTAAAGGTGAGTGTAGGTGGGGAGTTAGGAAGGGGATAGGTCAGTCCAGGGAGGACGGACAGGTCAAGGGGGCAGGATGAGGTTGGTTGGTAGGAGATAGAGGTGCGGCTTGAGGTGGGAGGAGGGGATAGGTGGGAGGAAGAACAGGTTAGGG
>NC_063347.1:13826278-13848373 GCF_021869965.1 Rhincodon typus
GTGAGGACGAGTTCGGCTAAGCGGATGAGGGTGTCAGTGGAGGGGGACTGGTCGGGCCTGCGGGACAGGAAGAAGCGGAGGGCCTTAAGGCCATCTGCATGGGGAATGCAGGTGTAGAGGGACTGGACGTCCATGGTAAAGATGAGGTGTTGGGGACCGGGGAATTGGAAGTTCTGGAGGAGGTGGAGGGCGTGGGTGGTGTCACAGACATAGGTAGGGAGTTCCTGGACCAAGGGGGAGAAGATGGAGTCTAGATAGTTGGAGATCAGTTCGGTGGGGCAGGAGCAGACGGAGACAATGGGTTGACCAGGGCATTCCGGTTTGTGGATTTTGGGAAGGAGATAGAAGCGGGCAGTGCGAGGTTGGGGAACGATGAGGTTGGAGGCCGTCGGTGGGAGGTCACCTGAGGTGATGAGGTTGTGGATGGTTTGGGAGATGATGGTTTGGTGCTCAGGGATGGGGTCATGATCAAGGGGGCGGTAGGAGGAGGTGTCGGAGAGTTGGCGTCCGGCCTCGGCGATGTAGAGGTCAGTGCGCCATACTACAACTGCGCCTCCCTTGTCCGCAGGTTTTATGGTGAGGTTGGGATTGGAGCGGAGGGCTGCACGTTCTGCGGGGGAGAGGTTGGAGTGGGTGAGAGGGGTGGAGAGGTTGAGGATCTATGAGCATCATCTGTTTGTGATCCCTGGTGGCAGTAGCATCAAAACAGTGTTTGTCCTGAAAATAAATGTTAAACTCTTAGCAGGCACCTAACAGTGAGTCTTTACTTATCGGTTAAAATTCTCCATGGTGATTCTCTGCATGGAGAATTCTGATTTCCCAAATGACACATGCATGACAGCTTTATTACTATGGTATAATGTTCAAAAGGTTGAGGCCTCCATTAGTCACTCAGAGAATTCTGTTAGCAAGATTGAATTAGTAATTAATTAAGGAAAAATAAAGCAAAAAGTTGGTCCTTGCTCTTATTGTGACTGTTCAAGCAACCAGTGAGAAAGTGGTGTAGCCTGAGACTGAGGGGAGTTGCCCATCTATTTTCTTGGTAATGATTTATATAAGGTATTGAATTTACATACTGTTCCCCGAGACTTCATAAACTGTGCTCAAAGTGGTGAGGAAAAATATGGGATTCATAAATGAAAAGTAACAGCAGAAAATTTAAAGGATAATAGTGTGCGCCTCTCATTGCCCACAGTTAGTTGATGAAATTAAATGTATATAATATACTTGATGGCAACAGGTGGGAGAGAAACTTTAAAATTTTGCTTTGTGACACCAAATACTGATCAAAGCAGCCAACCATATTTTGGCAAATAAGCATTTACATCCAAGACTTCCATTCTCAAAACTTCCATAAGCATTTTCAATGTTAAATGATGACATGAAAATATAAAGGTGGTAACTGATAGAAAATTCTAACTTTCAGGCTGAGCTCTTTAAACTGAGAACTGGGATCATTATCCCACACTTTGATATATAGATACTTCAAATGACCTCTCATTTGTCACATTCTATGCTTTTACTACTACTATTTGTTCTTAAATCCCGAGCATAAGTTTAAAAGAAGAATTTTGTGAAGTGCAATAACTATTTCAGTGTGGGCAAACAATATCTATTGTGTACAAGGAACACCAGCAAATGTCAATGAAGTAAGTGACTTGTTTTAAAGCTGACCCTTCACTTGATTAGATCTCAGGCATTAGCAATGAACATTTCAATGGGGAAAGAAAGTAAAATAGTCCTGGGTTGTCTCAATGTGAAAAAGATACATTGAAGGAAACTGAGGACTGTTGTACTAAAGATTAGAGAAGAGAAAATTTAAAGCACCATGTAATCAATCATTAATTTGACTTCTCTGCTGGTAAGAAGTACAATTAACAGTGAAATAACATTTTATGGCGGCATTTTTGTTACCACTTACTTAACTTCACTCGTTTTCCACGATAGATAGTGGCAAATACCTTTGTTCTCTTTCCTTCTTTATTGTATCCTTCTTTATCCCCTTAAGATATTAGTAGCTTGAAATTTTTCGTACTTTTTTTTAAGTGATTCAGACCTACCAGTTGGCTGTGTCGGAGGTGGGAATTTAGTGCTCCCACCTCATTACCATGACTGTGGTGTTGGACTGAGCATCTGCATAATCGAAGAAATGCTAAAGGTATTAATAATGGAGGTGGGTGAGAGGTAAATTGCCACAGTTCTGAGGGCAAACAGAAAACACTCAAGAAATATCCTCAAAACATAATGGGAACAGGTGACCATGGATGTCAATTCTCAATGTCTTAGCTTGAGACCTGTCAGCAATGCCATGGGAAATCTAATGGCTTCCTGCAGGTTGTGAAGGTCAGTAAATCAATCTTACAATATCTCACAGGACACCCAGTGATATTATTGCTATGCTATTAATCCAGACACCCAATTATTGTATTGGGGTCATGGGCTCGAATCTTGTCACGGCAAATGGTGAAATTTGACTTTAATAAAAATTTAGATTTAAGAATCCACTGACACCATGAAAACATTGCTGATTGTTGTAAAAGCCCATCTGGTTCACTAATGTCCTATAAGGTAGGAAACTGCTATCCATACCTAGCCTAGCTTACATGTGACTCCTGACCCACAGCAATGTGACATCTTGGAATCCCTACAATGTGGAAACAGGCCCTTCGGCCCAACAAGTTCACACTGACCCTTGGAGCATCCCACACAGAACCATCCCCTTATAACCCACCTAAGCTACACATCCCTGAACACTACAGGCAATTTAGCATGGCCAATCCACCTAACTTGCACATCTTTGGACTGGGGGAGGAAACCCATGCAGACACAGGGAGAACGTATAAAATCTTCACAGACAGTCACCTGAGGATGGAATCAAACCCAGGTCCCTGGTGCTGTGAGGCAGTAGTGCTAACCACTGAGCCACCATGCCACCCTCAACTGACACAATTGGAATCACACAACCTATCATGTCAAAACAACGTGGTGCATAATGTCCTGGTACACCTCTTTTGCATCATCTTCAAAGCTCACATCCTTCATATAGTGTAGTGACCACAACTGCGTGCAGTACTCCAAATGTGACCTAACTAAAGTCTTATTCAGCTGCAGTATGACTCGCTAATTTTTACACTCAATGTCCTGATCAATGAAGGCAAGCATGTAAGATTGTATCCTAAGAGACAGAATCAATGCTCCTAAGGGTCCCACCATTTACAGTGTGCTTTCCTCTTCTATTTGACCTCCAAAATTCATCACCTCACACTTGCCTGGATTAAACTCCATCCGACATTTTTCCATCCAACTTTCCATCTCATCTATATCCTGCTGTATCCTTTGACAACTTTCCTCACTAGCCACAACTCCACCAATTTTCGTGTCACCTGAAAACTTACTTTTCAGACCACCTACATTTTCATCCAAATCATTTATATATATTACAAACAACAGAGGTCCCTGCACTGATTCTTGTGGAAGACCACTGGTACAGACTGCCATTCAGAAAAATACCTGTCTACAACCATCATCTGTCTTCTAAAACCAAGTTAATTTTGTATCCAATTTACCAACTCAATGTGGATCCCATATGACTAAATTTTCTGGACCAGCCTACCATGAGGGGCCTTGTCAAATGCTTTAGTAAAGTCCATGTAGACTATATCCATTGCACTCCCCTCAATCATCAGGAAAGGCTGAGGGACTTGAGGCTGTTTTCGTTAGAGAGAAGAAGGTTAAGAGGTGACTTAATAGAGACATACAAGATGATCAGAGGATTAGATAGGGTGGACAGTGGGAGCCTTTTTCCTCGGATGGTGATGGCTAGCACGAGGGGACATAGCTTTAAATTGAGGGGTGATAGATAAAGGACAGATGTCAGAGGTAGGTTCTTTACTCAGAGAGTAGTAAGGGCGTGGAATGCCCTGCCTGCAAAAGTAATAGACTTGCCAACTTTAAGGGCATTTAAATGGTCATTGGATAAACATATGGATGATAATAGAATAGTTTAGGTTAGATGGGCTTCAGATTGGTTTCACAGGTCGGCGCAACATCGAGGGCCGAAGGGCCTGTACGGCGCTGTAATGTTCTATGTTCTATGTTCTATGTTCACTTTGTCACTTGCACAAAAGACTCAGTCAGATTTGTGAGACAAAGCAGCCCTCCTGTAAAATCTCAAATAATTCCATTCATTTCCAAATATGAGTAAATCCTGTCCTTGAGAATCTTCTCCAATAATTCCTCTACCACTGATTTAAGGCTCAATGGCCTATAATTTCCTGGATTGTCCCTATTACTTTTCTTAACCAAATGAAGAACTTTGGCTATTCTTCAGTCTTCTGGGACATCATCTGTGGCTAAAGAGGATACAAAGATCACTGTCAAGACCCCAACAATGTTCACCCTTTCCCTCATTGGTAGATAAATGCCATTAGCCCTGGACACTTACCTACTTTAAAGATTTTCAAGACACCATCTCCTCCTTCTTAATATCAAGATGCCGTAGAATATCAACAAAGCCATCTCTAATCTTACCATCATCCATGTCCTTCCCTTTGGTGAATACCAATGTGAAACACTCATTAAGGACATTACTCATTTCCTCTGGCTCCATGCATTAATTCCCCCTTTTATCCTTGGGTTGACGTACTCTTTCCCTTGCTACCCTCTTGCACCTAATATAAGTATGAAATGCTTTGGGATTCTCCTTAATCCTCCCTGCAAATGACATTTAATGGCCCCTTTTAGCTGTCCTAATTCCCAGTTTAAGTTTTTCCTGCTTCCTTTACATTCCTCAAAGGTGTTAGTCTGATTTCAGTTCCCTAAACCTTACAAATGCTTCCTTTTCCTTTTTGATTAAATCTCTTGTCATCTAGGATTCTTGAATCTTGGCATCCTTATCTTTCATCCTCATAGGAACATGTTGGTCCTGAACCCTGATCAACTGGCCTTTAAAAGGCTCCCACATTGTCTGAAATGGGTTTACCCTCAAATAGCCGCCCCCAATCTAATCTCTCCAATTCCTGCCTAATACTGTTGTAGTTAGCCTTCCCCGAATTTTGCACGTTTACCTGAGGACCAGTCTTACCCTTATCTACATCTATTTTCAGATTTTAAGGAAGAGGGAAGATTTGCTTTGTTTGCTAGTTCACCTCAGGAGAAGAATGCAGATGTGCACCACTACAGAGGACTCAGTTGAGGATCTCAGTGGAGAAGCAAATAGGAGAGAGCTGACAGACGTGTGCACCAACCTGCTAAGTTCATCAGCAGGATGCCGCCAATGAAGGAGCATGGAGCAATCAAGCTGCAAGCTGGTAGAGGGTTTCCCACTAACCTCGCCTGCTGTGCAGCCTCTGCTCCAATTCTCCATCCTCTGCAGACCCAGAAGCTATTGCAGTCCCCTACTTGTTGCAGTCTGTGTGTGGTCAGGTCACTCAATCCTCTACTGTGAAGTTGTAACATGTCTCTTGAACAAATCCAGGACCTCACCCTAACACCTCTTAAAACTCTTTTTATAACTTCCAGTTAGTTTTCAATAGCAGGATTTCTTTAAAATGACCTCACATGCACATGCTAGCCATTTAATTAATCTTAAGCAGAAGGAAGGTGTAATTTTGAAGAATAGTATATTGCCTATTATTTAATAACTGGTTAACTTACTGTTGAAATGAATGATATTTTCTTGTGAGACATGTACACCTTTGTTTCCCACATTGAGGCAAAGATATAGGCATTGAAGGTAGACATGAGGCTGATCCCATTGATGGAGGGGTTGGCTTACCAAGAATGGCTTAAATGGTTAGGCCTTTATTCATTAGAGTTTAGAAGGAGGAGGGGTTGATTTTACTGAAACATTCAAGATTCTGAAGGGCCTTGACAGGGTAGATGTTAAGAAGATGTTTCCATTAGTGGGGGAATCTTGAACTTGGAGACATAGTCACAGAATAAGGGGGCACTCATTTAAAACTGAGATGTGAAGGAAAATCTTCTCCCAGAGGATGGTGAATGTCTGGAATTCCCTAACCCAGAGAGTTGTAGAAGCTAGATCATTAAAAGTATTTAAAGAGTGCAGGATGTATAGATTTTTGAAATATCGGGGAGTTGAGGGCAAAATGAGCCAGCATGAAAGAAGAGTTGAGATCTGAGGGAGATCAGTCATAATGTTGAATGACAGGACAGGCGTGAGGAGTGAATGGCCGACTGGTTTTCTTGCTCTTTAGGTTCTTACTAGGCTCAACTCAAGACTAAGTACAGATTAATATTTTAGACACATACTATTATCACAAAGAATAATCAGTAAAGCACTGCTAGGACATTGGAGAGCTCATGGAGAAAAGTCATAGCTTCTCTAAGGAGCAATCCTTTAGTCACTAACAGTCCCCATTAACAACTTATTCACCCTCCCAGCCTGATCATTAGCAACTCCTTTGTCTGTCCAACTGTATTTCTCTCTCTTTGGGCTCTATCCTATCGTTTACTCCTTACCCCACCCACCTCCCTATTTTCTGCATATAAACTGACGTTTTCCCAGCCACCATCAGTTCTGAGGAAGGGTCACTGGACCCGAAACGTTAACTCTGTTTTCTCCTCCACAGATGCTGCCAGACCTGCTGAGCTTTTCCAGCAACTTTGTTTTTGTTCCTTTACATCCTGATTGGCAGAACTTACCATGACGCCGGTTAACCCCTTCAGGTCTTAACTGTCTTATCCAACAACACTTGCAGCATTATCATGCAGTACAAGCAGAAATTTACTATAACCCCTTCAGTTGTCCCTCAGGACCTTTTAAATCTTTCCCCTCTCACCTTAAAAAATGTCCGTAGTTTTGAATTCCTCCACTCTAGGGAAAAGACCTTTGCTGTTCACCTTATCTATGCCTCTCATGATTTTATAAACTTCCATAAAGTCACCCCTCAACCTCCTAAGCTCTAATGAAAGAAGTCCCAATATAACCAGCCACTCCTTATAACTCAAACCCTCCAGTCCTGGCAACATCTGAACACTCTCCAATTTAATGACTGTCCAAGTTCTGATTTCTTTCTACCCTGCTTTATTTTGGGAACATAGTTTCCTTGTTCTTGCTCAGTGGTTGGACTAATGACTACTCCTGAGAAATAGTATTCAATCAAAACTAGAAGTTTAGCAATAATAAGTCAAGTAAACCTCCCTTCAATTTTTATCTTCAACAAGGAATTATTTGTTTTCTGCATTCTTTCTGCCAAGATAATGTAGCTTTGAAACAGTTTAAAAAAAAGACGACATTAAGAAAAGCTTGCATTACAAAATATTTTACTTGGTTAGTCACCAGGACGGGCTAGATTGTTTAGAAGTAAAGGTACAGTGTGTTAAAATAATTACAAAACATTTCCTTCTTCCCTATTCATTCAAGAACACTCCCTGCTGATTTTTAAAAATTCATTCACAGAATGAGCACATTGCTGGATAGGCCAGCATTTGTTGCCCAGAGGGCAGTTAAGAGTCAACCATATTGCTGTGGGTCTGGAGTCTCATGATGGCCAGACCAGGTAAGGATGGCAGTTTCCTTCCCTAAAGGACAGAGAACCAGGTAGGTTTTTCTCAACAATTGGCAATAGATTCATGGTCACATTCAGACCCCTAATTCCAAATTTCTTTTTTATTGAATTCAAATTCCACCATCTGCTGTGGTAGGATTCAAACCAGATCCACAGAACATTATCTTGGTCTCTGGATTAACAGTTCAGCAGTAATATCACTAGCCCATCACCTCCCCCATTTTCTCTAATATGTGCATCTTCCTAAGACCATAAGACAAAGGAGCAGAAGTAGGCTGTTCAGCCCATCGAGTCTGCTCACAATTCAGTGAGATCATGGCAGATCTGATGATCCTCAACTCCACTTTCCTGCCTTATATCCATAAGCCTCAATTCCCTTACTGAGGCTTGAATAAAATTCTTAAATTAACATACTTGTAAACTGCCTGTACTGATTCTTGTACCTTTCTGTTTTAAGGGTGTTCTCCAAATGGACCCAACTTATATGGGTCATAGAACAGAGGCTCAATATACACATCACAACAGCAGTGGCTGCTCATGTTGTATCAGAGTTTATTGACAGACAGATCTTTATTCTCTTCTGAAGGCTTGAACTTGTTTCACATCTAGACAAGCTGTTTTCTCTTCTGTTAACCATAACCCACTCCAACTCACCAACACCCCTGTGTTCCTCCAGTTCTGGCCCTCTGCACATATGGCCTATTTTTGTCTGTCTACTTTGTGCCTTTATTGCTCTGTGGAAAGCTTTGTGCTGAAACCCATGAATGTCTTATTTTAAAGGTCCTATATAAATGTAAGTTGTTATTAAAATTAATGCTTATGGATCTTTATAAACAGAAATTTCACACAGATGAATTAATATGTTCACAATCAATATCACACCCTGTCATTTCAAGTGACTTACGCATTATCTGATTCTCTGTAGTTGTTCATTTGTATGAAATTTTTCCGATCATAATGTTCCATAAGCATTTATTTTAATAATAACAACTTACATTTAAATAATAGGATTAAAATAAGACACTTATGGGTTTCAGGACAGAGCTTTCGACAGAGTGCAAAAGACACAAAGTAGATGCATTGTTAAAAGAGTTTAACCATTAGACTAATAACCAGTTGGAGATCATTTGGCTGGAAGGCTGGTTTACAATACAGACTGATGCTAATGGAATAAATCTCGATTCCTGCATCAGCTGAGGTTACAATGAAAGTTCCTCTTTCTCAACCACTCTCCTTGCCTAAGGCATGGAGACCCTCAGGCTAAGCCACCACAAGACATCTCTCTCTCTAATGGTGTAGAGCTGGATGAACACAGCAGGCCAATCAGCATGAGAGGAGCAGGAAGGCTTATCTCTCTCTCTAATGGCACTGTTTATGGATACAATAGCCTTCACTGAAATTTTGCTTTAAAAATTTTCTTTGAAGAATTCCTTTGTTGATTACCAAGAGGAAGAGTATCAGTTCTGGCTTCTACCTTGTTTATGGTTTTATAGGACCGGGCCTGCATTAGTTACAACATTAAAGTTCACGGAGTGATTAATTGCAGGGAAACAAATCCAATATTGTGACATGTTAATTTAGTACACTAGCCTCTTCTACAATCCAAAGGTCTAATTGTTAATGAATTAAGGGTGGATTAACCTGGAATTTGTATTGTGCACTCAAGTTAATGTAACATTCAGGAGAGAAGATGCCTTTACCCTGCAGCCTGCATTAAATTTGAATGCAAGTCAGTGAGGTGAAAGGATAGCATGGAGCTCAGCAGACCTCAGGAAAATAAATCTTTGTAAAGTGAAACATGTTTTATTTTGTGCCCCATTCCATCAAATGTTTTGTATTGAAATGGCAACAGAATTTAATAGAAAAACTGGACACAAATCACAAAAGGCCTTTAATATTTGAAACATGCTTGAAATTTGAGCCAGGAGCCTCTTTGGACTTAGACCTCTGATAATCACCTAGCAGTGAGACTTTAAAGAAAAATGGTTTCATTTACATTCATGCAATATTTAAAACAGATAATCTTGCCTTGTGTAGGTATAAATTCAGATACATACTCATTCCCCAGCTAAAAATGTTCAAACTGAAGTAAACTTCTCTCTATTAAGAAATGCTCAAGATGCATAGTGAGTTAATGAGTCAGAATCTCTTTTACATTTCCACAAGCCTCAGATTTTCAATATTTATGTTTTATTTTCACAGAAAAACAAAACGACACATTTACAGGCACATTGTTCATGAACTCAAGAAGTCCTGAAGTATGTTACAGCCAACAGGTTACTAGTTGTAAAGTGTAATCACTGTTTTATGCACAACGAACAAGTCATTTACATCAAGAGACCATAAACAGCATTTAGATAAATTGGTGATTAATCTGTTGAGTGATGATGAATGCTGAATGGAAGACTCTCTCCCTGCTCTTGTAACAGTGTCATCCTTACATCAACCTGAACAATCCTCAGCCTAATGTCATCCCTGAAGCACAGCTCTGACAATGCAGCACTCCCTTAAAACTGCGGTGATGCGTCAACCTTGAATTAACGATCAATTAATTCTAAATTTTTTGCCAAATGTGAATGCTCCTATAGAAATTGATTTCTAAACACACCCTTCACCCCTCACCAACTCTACTCTAACACCATGCATTCCTCCTCCTCTGCCCCGTCCAAAATGTCCCCAAGATAGCTATTGCTCAATTGTGAGGCAAATTAATTGTTGACAGTTCTCTTGGCTATAGAGATGCTGGCTCATTCGAAGGGTGGCCATAGAGGCATGGGAAGTGGGTGGGAGAGGGCGTTCCTGGGTCATGAAGCAGGTTGTGCCCTTAATTGGCTATATTCATGGTTCTACTGGCTCTTGATGGGCGTCTGAGCAGCCCAATGTACCACTGATGGCAATAAACCATGTCAGATGTTGGGCCCACAAACAGAGGACATATGTCACTATTTAAATGGAGAAAAACTGCAGAAAGCTACAACACAAAGGGACTTGGGGGTACTTGTGCATTAAAGACAGAGAGCCAGCACATAGGTGCAGCAGGTAATCAGGAAGGCTCATGGAATGTTGGCCCTTATTTCAAGAGGGTTGGAGTATAAGAGTAGGGAGGCCTTACTGCAACTCTACAAGGTGCTGGTGAGACCACACCTGGAGTAGGTTAAGCAGTTTTGGTCCCCTTATTTAAGATATTATTTCATTCAAGGCAGTTCAGAGAAGATTCAATATGATGGTCCCCAGTATGGAGGGATTATCTTGTGAGCAAAGATTAAACGGGTTCCAACTCGACTCAGTAGAACTTAGAAGAATGAGAGGTTATCTCATTGAAACATATAGGATTATTAAGAGCTTGACAGGGTAAATACTGAGAGAATGGAAGTGTCCAGGTCCAGAAGGCATGGTCTCAGAATGAAGAAGCACCAATTTAAGACTGAAATGAGGAGGAATTTCTTCTCTCAGAGGGTTGAGTTTTTGAAATTCCTTGCCACAGAGAGATGTGGGCGCAGAGTCCTTCTTTTCAATTTAAGGCTGATATAATTTCCAGTAGGGGAATTGAGGGTTATAGGGAAAGGGCAAGAAAATAGATGTGAAGAGCAGCCATGATCCCATTGAATGGCGGAGCAGGTTCGAGGGACCACATGACCAACTCCTCTTCCTATCTCTTATGGTTGTATTACTATTTCACCTGTTCTCCCACCTCTTTCCCTGAGGGGTATGGCTTGCTCAGCCCTTAGCTTTGGCTTTCAGATGAAGGATTAAACTCAGACCCCATCTGTTTTTGCAGGGTGGATGTAAAAGATCAAGGGCATTTTTCAAAAAAGAGCCAGAGTCTTTTATTTTCTGAAGAAGGCTCTAGGCCCGAAACGTCAGCCTTCCTGCTCCTCTGATGCTGCTTGGCCTGCTGTGTCCATCCAGCTCTACACCTTGTTATCTCAGATTCTCCAGCATCTGCAGTTCCTACTATCTCTTTTTTTCTGTTGTCCCTCAACCAACATCAAGGATTATACGGTCTTTGTCACATTGTGTTTGTGAGAAATTGCTGTGTGCAAATTGACTGTTGTGATTCCTATATTGACTCAATTTCAAAAACTAATTCATTGGTTATAAAGTGCTTTAGGAACGCCTGGTGTCATGAAACTATTTAAATGCAGGTATTTCTTGCTTTCAACTTTATGTTTAAATTGCTGGAAATTATTTATGTGTAGAATGCTACACTTTCCAATACATTCACTCAGGTGAATTTATTTGAAAATCTGGACCCGCCAATAAAGTCATCAGTGCAAGTAGGAACGACTTGGAATGCTGTGTCATTAGCGGGTTGTCAATTCTAAGAAAACTCCCATTTGTTAATCAAAAACGAACAGTTGAGCTCAAATTTCTCTGCAGGCACAGAGTTGGAACAGTAAGAAAAAGGCTGCTTACCTCAGATTTTCTTTCAGTTTATCTTTCAAGGAGGGTTCAGTTTTCTTTGACCATTGAGCCACCACTTCCAAATGCTCCTCACTCATAACCTGCCTCTCCACATGGTAGTTGGGTTTCTGCATTTGGAAGTTGGAATCCGTTTCATCTCCTAATTTGGCAATCATTGAAAATTCTTGGTCTGCTGTCTACCTGGAAAGAATGTGAGAGCAGAATGAAAACTGGAGAATAGAAATGAGAGAAAAATACACAGCAGCTACACACACAGCAAACAGTGAAGAACAGAATGCTATAACGGAAACAGTGAGATCCAAAGAATGTCTACTCCTTACCTCATACAAACACTCCTTCAATTGTTTGCTTTCTGGCACAAATTGATTCTTGTTAAATCATCTGCCACAGCGGGAGGAAAAAAAAATGCTTTCAAAGTGACCTGCTGCAATGCCAAAACACCCATTTCTCATTTGGATAGGTTGCTTGTGGAATTTAGTGCTCTCTCCAAAGGTACGTATGGTGGAGGTGGGGTGTGGGAGGGGGAGTTGGATGGGAGGTGGTTGATAGGGGGCACCATTAACCAGCTGTCTTCCCACCTCCTTCTGGAATCAATCCAGTTTAATGGATGACCCTCCCACACTCTGCTGTGAATTGAGGTATTTAAGTGTGGATTACTATCCATCCAGGATATATTCACCCAGCAGCAGAGGTTGGGGACCCACTATGCAGGAGGCCTGAAAACCAAACACATTGGGGATGTCTGCAAGCTTCTGGGCTGGAGGTGTTCCCTCATTAAATGATACCCAGTGCTTAATCGAGGCACCAGGCATAGGGGAGGGAGACCCCACTGAGAACCACCCTTTCCCTTGCTGCTGACACCCCTCAATCCGCTGTGATTCCCACGCTGTGACCTCTATCCCATCACCACTCACCTATCACCTAAGGCTCCCCGGGCTGTTGGCGAATGCTTTGGTCGGAGCAACCACCATTCCCACTGGCACTCTCAAGCAAGGACAGCAGTCAGTGTGGTTAGCTTGCGGCTGTTGTGGGGTTACTGCTCTTGGGAGTCTTTGAACTACTTTTGTTGAGCTAAGTGCCTGAATGTCAATGTGTCTTCCCAGAAAGGAAGTGAAGCACACCCGGGGTGTGGCACAACATCTTCACCATCCCTATTAACTATCCCATGTCACCACAAAATGCTACAAATGGGAGTATGAGATAACACAGTGTGGAGCTTGAGGAACACAGCAGGCCAGGCAGTATCAGAGGAGCAGGAAGGTTGATGTTACGGGTCAAGACCCTTCTTCTAAAATGGGGGGAATGCAGAAAAAAAAAAAAGAGAGAGGGGGGGGGTGGGGGGGGGGAAGGTAGATAGGATGATGATAGGTGAGTGCAGGTAGGCAGTGGTGGGGATTGGTCAGTGAGGTGGGAGGGGCGGCTAGGTGGGTGAGAAGATGGACAGGTTGTGTCAGGTCAAGGAGGCGGAGATGAGAGGCAGAGTTGGTCATGGGATGAGGCTGGGGGTGGGGAGATTTTGAAACTGATAAAATCCACATTTAGGCCATTTGGCTGTAGGCTCCCGAGGCAGAATATGAGATGTTGCTCCTCTAGTTTCTGGGTGGCGTCATTGTGACACAGGAGGAGCCCCAGGATGAACATGTTGCCGTGGGAGCGGGAGCGGGAACGGGAGCGGGAACGGGAGCGGGAACGGGAGCGGGAGCGGGAGTGGGAGTTGGAGTTGGAGTTGGAGTTGAAATGGTTCACAACTGGAAGGTGTTGTCGTTTGTCACAAACAGAGCGCAGGTACTCCTCAAAATGGTCTCCGAGCCTCTGCTTGGTCTCACCCATGTAGAGGAGGCCACATCGGGACCAGCAGATGCAATAGACCACAATGACAGATGTGCAGGTGAGCCTCTGTCTGATGTGGAAGGTTTGTTTGGTGCCTAGAATGGAGGCAAGGGGAGAGGTTTAGGGGCAGGTGTAGCACTTCCTGCAGTTGCAGGGAAAGGTGCCGGGAGTGGTGGGGCTTGTAGGGAGTGTGGAGCGGATGAGGGAGTTGCGGAGTGAGCGGTCTCTGTGAAAGGCAGATAGGGGCGGGGAGGGAAATATATCTTTGGTTGTGGGTCAGATTGTAGGGGGCGGAAGTGGCGGAGAATGATACATTGGATGTAGAGGTTGGTGGGGTGGTATGTGAGGACAAGGGGAATTCTGCCTTTATTTTTGTTGTGAGGAGGGGATGTGAGGGCAGAGGTGCGGGAAATGAAAGAGATGCGGTTGAAGGCATTTTCGACCACCGAAGGGGGGATGTTGTGGTCCTTGAAATAAGAGGACATCTGGGATGTTCAGGAGTGGAATGCCCCATCTTGGGAACAGATGCGGCGGAGGCAGAGGAATTGGGAGTAGGGGATCGTATTCTTGCAGGAAGGTGCGTGAGAGGAGGTGTAGTCTAGGTAGCTGTGGGAGTCGGTGGGCTTGAAATAGATGCCAGTTTCGAGGTGGTCACCAGAGATGGAGACAGAGAGGCCCAGGAAGGAGAGGACCACCAGAGATAGAACTTGAGGTTGGGGTGTTAGTAAAGTAGATGAGCTGTTCAAGCTTCTTGTGGGAGCATGAGGCAATGCCGATACAGTCATCGATGTAGCAGAGGAAGAGGTGGAGGATAGTGCCAGTGTAGCTGCAGAAGAGGGACTGTTCCATGTATCCTACAAAGAGACAGGCATAGCTTTGGCCCTTGCAGGTTCCCATGGGCACCCCCTTAGTCTGTAGGAAGTCCTACATGGGAGTATGTTTGACTGCATGCATGAGTGACCTTGTAAAGCCAGTGAAATGTTTTCCTATGTTTGCTGTTTTCAGGAAAAAATGTTTCTTCTCTGTTCACTCCAGCCTTCAAGATAAGAATGGTCAGAAGATGCAGTATAATAATTAGGTTCCATTATGTGAATGAATAGTATACATCAGTGATGCTCAGAATTAGGACCATACCAAAAGTTGTTCTTGGATTGTATCGCTGTTCCTTCAATTGTTGGGTCAAAATCCTGGAACTCCCTAACCAAACTGTAGACATAACTACACTGAATGGACTGCAGTGGGTCAAGAAGGCAACTCAACACCACTTTCTCAAGGGCAAATAGGAATGGGCAACAAATGCTGGCCCAGCCAGCAACACCCACATCCCATGAATGTACTGACAAAAACTTCAACATAACCTCAACACCATCGTGACCCAGAACAGAGTCTGTTGTGAACAGATTGCTAAAGCCAAGGATTTGATATAATTGGGAATTTTGTGTTGAAAGGGAAGAAGGTGATGTTTTGTCTCCAATATATACGGTGGTTCATGTTTGCTTAAAGCAGCAAGTACTTAAAAACTTTGTCCAATGTTCGATGGTTAGGTGAGAATGGCGAATGGAAGAAGAAAAAAAAATTCAAGAAACTAAAACACAGAAACCAATGAGATAGGCTAAAAAATGGCAGTGAAATTTATATGCTTAGACAACTTGTATGCTTGGATTTACCAGGATGTTGCCTGGTGTGGAGGGCATTGGCTATGAGGAGAGGTTGGAGAAACTTGGGTTATTCTCACTGGTTGAGTGGTGATCCGATAGAGGTCTATGATATTATAAAGGGCATGGACAGAGTGGACAGTCAGACGCTTTATCCCAGAATGGAAGAGTCAGTTACCAGGGGCCATGGGTTTAAGGTGTGAGGGGCAAGTTTTAAAGGTGATGTATGAGGCAGGTTTTTTACACAGAGGGTGGTGGATGCCTGGAACTCACTGCTGGGGGAGGTAGTGGAAACAGATATGATAGTGACTTTTAAAGGGTGTCTTGACAAATACATGAATAGGATGGGAATAGAGGGATACAGTCCCTGGAAGAGTAGGGGGTTTTAGTTGTGACGGGCAGCATATCAGTGCAGGCTTGGAGTGTCAAAGGGCCTGTTTCTGTGCTGTAATTTTGTTTTTTATTTGTACAGCATGTGGGGATTTGTAGCAGTGAGATTGCCCAGAGTATGCAGTAGATATCTCCACTCAAATCTCTTTGGTGTAGAATCAGAATCATTCAGTTGAAGTATAAGTTGGAGAGACTTGGATACAAAAAAAAGAGGATAGCAATATCTGGGCATCTTGTTCCACATTTTGACAATACTTCATGGAAAGGTTCAAGCTGGTGTGACTGAAATTGTATAGAGTACAGGGAACCCAGTTAAGCTAGGGACTGAGATTCTGCAAAGACTGATCCTTTTCAACAGGTGCAATGTACTTTCTGTCTATGAGGATAAGGATAATGTCTAACAAAACAGCAGCCTGGTGCCCAGGTGAGGGACATCTCGAACTGGCCTGAAAGGTTATTGGAGAGGGAGAATAACTGATTCATTGAGATTCACGTTGAGACCAACAACACAGGTAAGAGAAGATAAAGATCCTATTTAGAAACTACCAGAAAATAGCAGATAAGTAACAAACAGCACCTCAAAAAGGGGAGAACCCTCTCCTCAAGTCCCCGGCATCACAAACACCAATCTTCAACCAGTTGGGTTTATTCCATATGATATCATAAATTGCTGAAACTGCTGAAATTGCAACTGGAAATATGCTGACAGTAGCATTGAAAACATGCTCCAGGACTTGCCAAACACCTTGGCCAAGCTGTTCCATTGCAGCTACAAGACTGGCATCCACCCAACAATGTTTATTTTATGCACAAGAAGCAGCACAAATCCAACCCAGCTAATCATTGAATATCAGTTTATTCTCGATCATCAGTAAAGTGATGTAAGGGTCATCAGCAATGCTCTCAATGGCATTGTGTGATGATACTATGGCTTTAAGGGGTGTATTTTGTCCTGTTTCTTTCTTTAAGTGAAAAAAGGTTGCGACAGAGGTGTTACGTGGTCTTCTCCAACCCCAATAAAGTAAACAACTTGTGAGTTGTTAGTTTTTAAAAAAAATTGGAACAATAGAAGCAGCCTAAATGGGTGGGATCAAGCCCCCACAGAACAGGATTATTAGTTTTAGCCTTCAGCAGTTGTTGCTGAACTGTCAGCAGGGTTTGGAAGCTGCAGTACACCTCTCTTTGCTACATCTGTCAGAGTTTTCTCGGTACTTTCCCTCCTGGGCTGCTGGAATTGCATGTGAGATAATTTGTATCTATTATTTTGTTAAACATTTTGATAGAGTTATAGCTAAGCCAATTCTTTTCTTTTATATTTTCTTCTGTTCTATTTTAACAATATAGTGTATGAATAAATTGTGTTTTGCTTAATGTCAAGTAGTTTGACCAAATCGAATTGCATCTGGAACACAACACCTTACAATAAAAAGAAAAAGTTAGGGTCTAAACTATCTTCTGAATATTTTGAAAGGTGGTTTGGTCTGGTCCATAACACTAATAAAGCAATAACCTGCTCACTAATACTCAGATTGTATTCCGCTGGGCCACGTGGATCCTGATTTCATTAGAGGCTTGCTCCAAACTGGACAAAAAAGCTGAATTCCAGAGGTGAGGTGAAAGTGACTGCCTTTCATGTCAAGCCTGCATTTAACTGAATATGGCATCAAGGAGCTCTAGCAAAACTGGAGTCAAAGGGAATTGGGGGAGAAGTCTCTGCTGGTTTGAATCACACATAACACAAAGGAAGACGGTTATGGCTGTTGGAAATCAATCATCTCAGCCCCAGGACATAATTGAAGAAGTTCTTGGGGGTAATATCTTAGGCCCAACCATTTTCAGTTGCTTCAGTGATATTTCCTACATCACAAGGTCAGAAGCGAAGATGTTCACTGATGATTATACAATGTTCAGAACTGTTTGTGACTCCTCAGTTACTGAAGCAGTCCATGTCCATATGCAGCTGGACCTGGAGAACATCCAGGTTTGGGCTGATAGTGGCAAGCAACATTTATGCCTCTCGAGTGCCAGGGAATGACCATCTCTAACAAAAGTGAACTCAGCCACTGCTCCTTAATGTTCAATGGCATTACCATCATTGAACTCCCTCCCCCATATCAATATTGCAGAGGTTAACATTGACCAGAAACTGAACTCGAACAGCCATAAGCAGCCAAATGAATACTGTGTCTACAGAACTTGATCAAAGGCTAGGAGTTCTGCAGTGAATATTATTTATTTTGTCTCCCCAAAGCCTGTCCAACTTCTACAAGGCACAAATAGAACTGTGCTGGAGCATTCTCCACTTACCTGGACAGGGACAGTTCCAATAACAAACAAGAAGCTGGACACCATCCAGGGTAAAGCAGCCGACCTGATCAGCACCAACATTCACTCCCTTCATTATTAACGCACAGTGGCAGCAGTGCATACCAGCTGCAAGGTGCACCGCAGTCACACACCAAATGTCTTTCGACCGCACAATTCAAACCAGAGAACTTTACTGCCTAAAAGAATAAATGCAGCAAATGCAGCGGAACACCACCACCTGCCAGTTCCCCTCCAAGCCAGTCACCATCCTGACTTGGAACCATATGACCATTCCATCACTGACACTGAATCAAATTCCTGGAACTCCCTTCCTAACCCCAGGGTTTGCAGATTTCAAGTCGGCAGTTCAACACCACCTTCTCCAGGGAAATTAGGGATGGGTAATACGTTCTGGTCTAAACTGGTGATATCCACATGCCATGATTGAATGAAGAAAAAAATCAGAGGCACATGCAAACTGGTTCAGGATAAGCAAGTAAACTAGGCAGACCAGTGCAGGAGAGAGTGGTGTGTGGAATTGGTGTCCATTTCATGGGAGACTGGCACCAATGTTGAGAGAAACCTTTGGGATGAACTCTACCTGAATCAGCCTGGGATCAGAGTCCTTGCAGAAAGGTTAAACAGGGTAGTTACAAGAATTCTAAACTATAGGATATTGGTTCAAATGGTAAAGACACCATGAGAACTTACTCAAAAAGGAAAGAGAGAGAGAAGAGACTACAATAAACAAAAAGGAAGTGAACGTTAAATTATGGAAAGGAACTGGATCAGTGGAAAGAAAATCAAAACATATGCACAAGCTCATCTCTCAATCTTTCATATAGACAATTATCAGTGAGGTGACCTAATTTCTTTTTAGAAGTATCAGTTGTTTCCCAGGCTCCTAATTGCACCGATTAAACCTTCTCTGGTCTATGGTGGAGTTTTATCATAAACTAAAATAGGAGTTGAAGGCTTAATGATTGTCATTTTTGACAATTTTGTCTTCTATGCCCAGTCTAATAAGAATGGTATTGTTAGTTGGCTTGTCCATTGTTTGCAGCATTGTAACCCAATCCTTGTCTGATTATCGACTGAAGTCAGAGAAAATCTAATATCTGTTAAAATGCCAATCCCAGTTGGTCTAATATCCCACCTAGTCAGAATGCTTCTTGTGAGTTTTTGCAAGACGAGTTATGCAGCCAAATTTGTTTTGCTTTCCTCCTCTTTGTCAGCATTGTTCAGGGATTACTGTCTGCTGTCTGATGACTGGGTTGGCCTCAAACTTTATCACTTCCTCTTGCCACTGGGCTTCTCTTCAGGCCTTTGCCCTCCTTCTGCAGCTGGATTGCTGGAGTGATCTTGTACTTCACCCTCTGCCCCTACTACAGTTGGACTTCTCAGACTCTTCCTACTTTTTCTATGAAACTGGTCAATGTTCAGCAAAGTTATTTGAGGGATGGAAGATAGTCCACATCCATAGATACCTTTATTTAAATGTATACACTGTCTACAAGAAAAGGTGAGAAATGAAATCTCTGGAATCCTACACAGTGGTGGTCCTGTTTCACGTAATCTGATGTGATCACGACATACCCTTAATGAACATACTCAGTGGCTTCTATTGAAGTAAGAGTACAGTTAACCCGTTAATTCCTGGGTGGTTGAACAGCTTGAACATTTTGAGCTGCTGAGAGAGAGCCGGCAAGCCTGTAAAACATGCCTAACATTATTGAAGAGGTAACTAAAGTAGCGAACAAGGAAATGTCTTGGGATGTTACTGATTTAAAATTTAAAATGTAAAATTTAATTTAACATTGATCTCGCTGTATGTGCATCTTCTCTGCAGCTGTAACATTGTATTCTTTGCTCTGTTCTACCACCCTACTCGCTTTGTTTGGAATGTACTGCACACAAAACAAAACTTTTCACTGTACCTAGGTACATGTGACAATAATAAATCAAATCAAATATTTGGATGCCCAGAAGGCATTGGATTAGTGTCCTTATTCGAGACTGTTCGCTAAATCTGAAAATGATTGATTTGAAGATAAACTATTGAACTGATTTAAAAATTGCTGAACGAACAGGAAACAGAAACTGGAGACAAAGGACAGACCTTCTAATTGATAGGGTATAGCTAATTAGTGTCCAGTACAGATTTCTATTGAGACCTTAACAATTCACCATGTCACTGTAAGGGAGTTAGATGATTAGACAGAAAGCCAGATATCTAAACATGCAGATGTCACAAAGATGTATGAAATTGTAAACAGTACTGATAGAAGCATAACATTAGAAAGAGATGGTAATGGATGCAATAAATGAGCAAAAGTGTAGCAAATGAATTTCAATGTAGGCAAATGTGAGATCATATATTTTGGATATAAAAAGAATATAGCAGGCCACATTCTAAATGGTGAAAATATGGAAACAGTGGATATCCAAAGAAACTCAGGAATCCAGGAAAATAGATCCTCAATTATTACGAACAGTTAAGCTTTCTTCATTTGATCTGATTTGATTATTATTGTCACATGCACCAAAATACTGTGAAAAGTGTTGTCTTAGTTGCCAACCAGACAATTCATACCTTACACAAGTACATCAGGGTAATAGAACAGAAGCAGAATAGAGAGTGTTACAGCTATAGAGAAGGTGCAGAGATAGATTGACTTTAACATATGAGAGGTCCATTTGTAAGTCCGATAACAGTGGGGTAGAAACTGTTCTTGGATCTGATGGTAAGTGTTTTCAAACTTTTGTGTCTCTTGCCTAATTGAAGATGGTGGAAGAGAGTAAAACCCAAGGTGGGAGGCGTCTTTGATTATGTTGGCTGCTTTCCTGAGGCAGCTGGAACATTATCAAAATGCTGACATTTATACCTATAAAATTATAATGAAAGGAGTTCAAAGTTACACTTCAGCTAATCAGCACCTTAGTTAGATTACTGGAAAAAATATATTGACCTTGTGAGGAAAGCCGCCTAGGTTTACCAGGACCTTACTTGGAATCCAAGAGTTAAATTATGACAAAAGATTGCACAAACTTAACATTGCACTCTTTTGATTTTAGAAGGCCAAGGGATGAATTATTTGATGCTTGCAAGATATTTCGGAGGACAGATGAGTTAAATAGAAATAACATATTGCAGTTGACTGGGGATTCTTTGATGAGTCTGTGCAGTTTGCAAATTTGAGCCAGACTTTCAGAGTGATACAAGGAAAAAAAGGGTGCTAGAAGTTTAGAATCTTTCCCACAAACAGCAATTAATGCTGAATGATTGAATTATAAAAAACCTATCTCAGGTTTAAAATTTGTTATCGAAAAGTATCAAGGGATAGGGATACAAATGTCACTGTGTGGACTTAGGTTGCAGATCAACTATAATTTAATTGGCTAAATGCCTACTCCTGCAATTACAGGAGTGTGCAAATTCTCTGGGCACCTTGGGCACAAATAATGAGAATGCATTAGCGAGAATTTCCTCTGTACTCTTTCTATTGCCGATACATTGTAAAGTAATAGTGGAAATATCAAATCAGGTAATCTTCACAAACACACAATGTTGCTGGTAAAATAATTAGAAATGAGACGAGTGAGGTGAAATTGATCTTTGATGAATTGAGCAGGTGCGTGAAACATGTTACCAATTTTCAATAGCAACTGCTAAAAAACAATTTCACAGTCTAGGAGATTCAACAAATTAAATTTCATCAGAACATTTTTTAATTAGACTAGTAATTGAACAGGAGTCAACAACCTGCAGTTTAATGAATGAAAAATGAATGAACAACTTTTTTTGGAAGTGTAATATTCTTAAGAATTAGAATTAGGTTTTATTCACATGTGTACTCAAGTGCAGGGGATACAGGAATACAGTGAAAAATTTACAATGTCGCCATTTATGTACTAGGTACCTAGGTGCAAAATCTTAGGTTACAACGTAAAAAAATAAA
>NC_063347.1:13848773-13988312 GCF_021869965.1 Rhincodon typus
TGCTCCTCTGATGCTGCTTGGCCTGCTGTGTTCATCCAGCTCTACACCTTGTTATCTCAGATTCTCCAGCATTGGCAGTTCCTACTATCTCTGTCAGGATTGAAATAGCTGCATTTCTTACTTAAACTCCTAATTCTGTTAGCCACTACCTAATGTTTGCACAACTGACAGTTTGATAGATCACGTCAGATGACTGGGGTGAATCTCAATTTCCTCCTGTTTAACTTTGCGAAGACTGTTGCCACATTCTCCAACAGCTCTCCAAGGATCTCCACACCCTCCAACCTCTGACCCTCTGTCACAAATTCTGCACCCTTGCTTCGAATTTTATTCCACTCTTCTGCTATTTTCTTAAGTCGTTTTTTTCACTTGTGATTTGATTGTCACTGGCTCGGCCAAAATTTATTTCCTGTGCCCAGTCAAAATTGAATCAAATTGTTCCGTTCAACAGAAACTAATTTTCTTGACTCAATAGCTTCTCTACCATAAAGACCACCGACGTCCACTACCATATCATTATTTGCCTTCACCATCAGGGGCGGCACGGTGGCTCAGTGGTTAGCACTGCTGCCTCACAGAGCCAGGGACCCGAGTTCAGATTCCACCCTCGGATGACTGTCTGTGTGGAGTTTGCACATTCTCCTCGTGTCTGTGTGGGTTTCCTCCCACAGTCCAAAGATGTGCATGCTAAGTGGATTGGCCATGCGAAATTGCCCGTAGTGTTCAGGGATGTGTAGATTAGGCAGGTTATAGCAGGGTAGGTCTGGGTGGGATGCTTTGAGGTTCGGTGTGGACTTGTTGGGCCAAAGGGCCTGTTTCCACACTGTAGGGATTCTATGATCTGCTGCTCAAACTCTATTTTTAGCTCCAGACGTGACTATTTCACTGCTGTCCTGATTAGTCTCATATCCTCCACTGTAGCACCCCTCCCCCAAAAAAATGTCTCCACTTCTGCCTCTTGTATTCTTCTAAAAAGTAAAAGAAAACATCTGGAGCAGGAGCAGTTCTGCCACACCAACAGCAGGACCCAGTAAAATGCTCAACGAGCATATGGGCTGGGGGTAGAAGTAAGGACATTTATATCTTTTCTTCTTGATGTTAAACAACAGTCTTGCAACATAAATTGGTACTTTAGTCAGGAGTAACTGCAAGCCTCTCCCATAGACATTGCTGCATCAACGAGAAGAAACATGGAAACTGAGAATACTTATGGCACTGAAGGAGGCTTTTTAGCGCATTGTGTCTGAACCAGTGAAAAAAGGTTTATGCAGCTTAATCCTATTTTTCAGCTCTTAGTCCGTAGCCCTTTCGAATATAGCATTTCAACACAAGTACAGGTGCTTTTAAAATGTAGTGAGGGTTTCTCCTTGTATTGCTCTTTCAGGCTGTGTGTTCCAGATGCCCACTATCGTCTGAGTGAAAAAATATCTTCTCTCAACTCCTTCTGACAATTATTTATAATTTATACCCCCTCCTCCCCCCCACCCTCCACAAAGTTTTGACATCTTCACTGAGAGAAATCAGGTTTCTTTGTCCACTATATCTAGCCCCTTCATAATGTGATAAGCCACATGAAATCTCCCTTCAGCCTCCCCTGTTACAAAGGAAACAGCCTCCAACTTGTCCAGTCCTTTCTCATAACTGGCAACATATTCACAAATCTCTTTTGTGTCCTCCTCTTAGTGCAATGGTGGCCATTCTGTAATGTGGTGACCTAACCTATATGCTGTGCTCTAGATATGGCTTACCTAGTTTTTATGATCCCAGCAGCTGTTACTACTGGACAGGTCTGGTCCCAGAATGAAATATGACTTGATAGATCAGATTTTGATATGTTTTAATTTAACTCGGTGGTCTTTCATTGATCATAAGCACACAAAGCCTATACATTTCTTTCCAACATTTAAGCAAAAATTTAGTGTATGAACGAAATAAAAATAAAATAAACAAAACCAGGTTATCTAAATATAAAACACGTTTTAAAGATTTCAAAACACATGTCAAATCAAAATCCCATCTAACCCCAATTGTGACTTTACAGTTAATCAAAATCCAGAGAAATTTGTACCCTCTTAAATCTGTAAGTTGCACTTCATTGTTTCTCCTCAGTTCCTGCCCTGTGAACTGTGAAACCTTTGTCTTGAAGTTCACACACTGACAACTTAGACTTTCTCTCTCTCTTAATAATCTGCAGGGCTCCAACTGAACATTCCTGGTCTGGAAATTTCACAAACTACTCTTTCACTGAGATTAGTTATTTCCTTAGCTGCTCTGAACAACCTCCTTTTTCTCAAAGATATTATACTTGCATCTGACTCCAGTCAGACCTCCTTCAAATGACCCAAAAGTTTTCCAGTTTCCATGTTAAAATAAATCATTTGATTATTCCAAATCCAAAAGCAAGGTGATGCTTTTCATTGTTTTATCTCTCCTGTTGTAAACCTCCATAATACAAACAAAATTCCGTTAATATTCCTGGAGTCCTGTAGTCACCTAATCTTTGACACACCAGTCCCAGGCCACAGCTCCAGAAAGACTGATATAACCAATTTTTTAACCCATTCATAAAAATAAACTTGTGATGCCACTATGCCACTAGTTTAAAATCAAACAGCTAAAAAAATGACATATTAATATGTATGTAAATATGTAAATATAAGTGTACTTTTCACCACATAGTTTACTTCAGAGTTATTCAGTATGGAAAAAACATTACACCACAAACTACATTTAACAGCAGTTCATTTATGCCTTTGTTGTACTCAGTATGAGAATGCTTTAAGATAAAATCACATTAGAATTCTGCCTGAGCTACATCGAAGGAAATCTGAATGACAGCTTCAAAACATTGAATGTACAGCCTCACGGTATTGGCACTGCAGTTCATTAAGAAGATTGTTTGAAGCATCTTGAGCCACATTAGGTGCACACCCACTAAACTAACTTCTACTTTTTTCCTTGTCCTGTTCCATAACTTACAATTGTCAAACTTAGTAACCTTTGAAAAGCACAACTGTGATAATTCCTCAAGCAATTAATTCACAATTTTACAATAATCAAGTCCTGCTTGCAATGTCTCAAAATCTTGTCAGTTAATCTGAGTTGAAGCTGAAAGCAGTGAATTCTGCTAAGATAAAAGGTGAAAAAAAATTAAGTTTAGAAAACTACCTTTAGTTAAATGTCTTCAGTTAGGCTTTTAGAACCAGCCTCTGTCCTCTCACTGCCTTTAAAGAGATTAGCACTAGTTTCTGTCTCATTCTCTCTTATATTCTCTCCCACACACATTGGATTGCCCTTTAAGTTAATTTCTGTTTGAAGCAAAGATAAGTCCTAACCTTTGAGCTGTCTATTTATAGGAATATGTAGTTTGTATTTCAATACAAGCCTGGAAAAAGTACGGGCCCAGATTTTCTGATGGCCAGATAATTGTTTCTGAAGTGCAGCTGTGAGGCGCACACAGAGACCCTACAAATCCTCATCATAGCAGACTCCAAAGCAATTGTCTGGGAAATTGAAGATTCCACAGGTCAATCCTGCTACACCTGGAACCTTCTGCAGGTATCAATTTAAATCAGAGAATTCAGAGAGTTTTGCTGCAATTAATTAAATTTTATTCAGAAAATGTTAGGCATAGTTCTTAGTCAAAACCCCAAGTGACTGTTTAACTGCAACACCACAACTTGCTTCACACATACCCAACTACATCTTTGCAGACCCCTAACATCACCCAGATCCTATACAACCCTCCCCACCAATGGGCCTGACACCATCCTGTACCTGTGGCTCCCAACTCAACCTCCCACGACCCCAACCCAATCCCCACCAGACATTACTCTCTCCCCACTCTACACCCAGAACCCAACATGAGCCCACAAGACACTACACCACTTCCTATTGAGAGGATACATTTCAACCTGTCTAGCTCAGTAACCTCTTCAAAAGGAACTTGCAAAGATGGGAATTGTTTGTCAGAGACCCAAGACCTTGGAGTTCCAATGCAATGTGTAATGCTTCATATAGGCAATTACTTATAACAGTCACATTAGCAACGTTCATGGATTACTCAGAAGGTTTAAAAAAACCCATTGAAGTCAAAATAGTCAGCATATAATCCAAATTTTACAAACTGGCAACAATCAGTGTAGCTGATCTTTCAAGGTACTTAAAGCTGCAATAATTCTGTTTTTACAAAAGTGGTATTCTGGCAATAATGTTGAAGACTTGTGTTCCAGAACTTGCTGCTTCCCTAGCCAAGCTATTCCAATACTGGTTTTTAACAGGCAATGTAGGAAATTGCCCAGATATGTCTTGCACACAAAAAGCAGACCAAATCCAACTCAGCCAATTACCACCTAACCAGTCTACTCTTGATCATTGGTAAAGTGAATGAGAGTGTTGTCCATGCTATCAAGCAGCATCTGCTCGGCTATAACCTGCTCAGCGATGCTCAGTTTGGGTTCTGACAGGGCCACTCTGCTCCTGACCTCATTACAGTCTTGGTTCAAACATGGACAAAGGAATTCCAGAAGTGAAGTGGGAGTGACAGCCCTTGATGTCAAGGCTGCATTTGACTGAATATGGTATCAAGTATCTCTATCAAAACTGGAATCAACGGGAATCATGCTGAAAACTCTCTACTGCTTGGAGTCATACCTGACACACAGGAAGATGGTTGTGGTTGTGGTTGTTGGAGGTCAGTCATCTCTGCAGGAGTTCATCAGGGAAGTGTCCTTGGCACAACTAACTTTGACAGTTTCAATCACCTTCCTTCCATCATAAGGTCAGAAGTGGGGATGATCACTGATGATTGTGCAATGTTCATCACCATTCACAATTCCTCAGATACAGAAGCAGCCCAAGTCCAAATCGAACAAGATAGGAGGGGTTTAGAGGGATATTGGCCAAATGCTGGCAAATGGGACTACATTAATTTAGTATATATGGTCTGCATAGACGAGTTGGACCGAAGGGTTTGTTTCCGTACCGTACATCTCTATGATCTAATTGGACAATACCCAGGCTTGGGCTGATAAGTGGTAAGTAACATTTGTGCCACACAAATTCCAAGCTATGACCACCTCTAATAACTACCACCCCTAACATTCAATGGTGTTGCCATTACTGAATCCCCCACTATCAATGTTCTTAAGTTTACCATTGACCAGAAACTTACCACCTGTAAACTTGACATAGGGGCTCCAAGATGCTAAGAATACTGTGATGAGTAACTCACCTCCTGACTCCTCAAAGCCTGTCCGTCATCACAAGGCTCAAATTAAGAGTGTCATAAAATACTGCAATGTTGTCTGGATGAGTGTACCAACACTCAAGAAGCTTAACGCCATCCAGGACAAAGTGGGTCACTTTATTGGCACCACATCCACATACATCTAAACCCTCCACCACTGACACTCAGTAGCAGCAGTGTGTATTATCTACAAGATGCACTGCAAAAATTCACCAGAGATCCTTAGACAGCATCTTCCAAACCCACAACCACTTCCACCTAGAAGGACAGGGGCAGCAGATACATGGAACACCACAACCCGCAAGTTCCCTTCCAACCCCATCACTCTCCTGACTTGAAAATATATCACTGGGTCAAAATCTTGGGTCAAACTACAGCACATGGACTGCAGCAGTCCAAGAAAGCAGCCCACCACCACCTTCTCAAGGGCAACTAGGGACGGGCAATATATGTTTGCTGGCCAGTAATGCCCTTGGCCCAAGAGTGTTAAAAAATTTTTCACAAACCCACATTTAAAAGTTGAAGAGTTTATATTTTTATAAGCTCTTCCTCGTATGTTGACACTACATCATATCTGATTGCTATACATATCTCTAATATATACACACAGCCTGGGGGTCTGTTATAATCACTGCCCATTCCCAATTCTTCTGCTGGACATAAGTTAATGATGTAGTTTGAGTATAGTAATAGGTGATAAATTTCTTTCTAGTGAAACAGTTGAGTTTTACAATTCACCATGTTTCATTACTACCATTTTACTGCTATTCAACAAATGTATTTCAAGATTCCTGACTGTTTTGCCAATGGAAATCTTTGCTGCTCATGTCTAAATCTAACTTACATCAATGTTGACCCTTCATCCCTGTGCTCGCTGATCCACAGTGGCAACCAGTCAAGTAACACCTTGCTTTTAAAGTGTTCATCTTGTCTCCAAATCCTTTCATGGCCTTGCCCCTCTCAATCTTAGCAATCTCCTCTAGCACCATAACTCTGACATATTGGAGTTCTTCTATTCCTGGCCTGTTGTGCATCTCCAAATATGGGTAAGATAGTAGGAACTGCAGATGCTGGAGAATCTGAGATAACACGGTGTGGAGCTGGAGGAACACAGCAGGCCAGGCAGCATCAGAGGAGCAGGAAAGCTGACATTTCGGGTCTGGACCCTTCTTCAGAAATGGGGGAGGGGAAGGGGACTCTGAAATAAATAGAGAGGGAGGGGAGGCAATGATGGAAGGTGGATAAAGGAGCAGATAGGTGGAGAGAAGATGGACAGGTTAAGGAGGCAGGGATGGAGCCAGTAAAGATGAGTGTAGGTAGGAAGTTGGGATGGGGGTTGGTCAGTTGAGGGAAGATGGACAGGTCAAGGAGGTGGGAATGAGGCTAATAGGTAGGAAGTGCGGTTGGGGGTTGGTCAGTGAGGTGGGAGGAGCGGATAGGTGGGAGAAAAGATGGACAGGTCAAGGAGGCGGGGACGAGCTGGGCTGGTTTTGGGATGAGGTCGGGGGGTGGGGAGATTTTGAAGCTTGTGAAGTCCACATTGAGACTATTGGGCTGCAGGGTTCCCAAGCGAAATATGAGGTGCTGTTCCTGCAGTCTTTGGGTGGCATCGTTGTGGCACTGGAGGAGGCCCAGGATGGACATGTCATCCAAGGAGTGGGAGGGGGAGTTGAAGTGGTTCGCGACTGGGAAGTGTAGTCGTTTGTTGTGAACCGAGCATAGGTGTTCCACAAAGCGGTCTCCAAGCCTCCGCTTGGTTTCCCCGATGTAGAGGAGGTCACATCAGGAACAGCGGATACAGTATACCACATTAGCAGATGTGCAGATGAACATCTGTTTAATGTGGAAGGTCTTCTTGGGGCCTGGGATGGGGGTGAGGGAGGAGGTGTAGGGGCAGGTGTAGCACTTCCTGCAGTTGCAGGGAAAAGTGCCAGGGTTGGTGGGGCTAGTGGGGAGTATGGAGCAGGCGAGGGAGTCATGGAGAGAGTGGTCCCTCCGGAAGGCAGATAAGGATGAGGAGGGAAATATGTCCTTGATAGTAGGGTCAGATTGCAGGTGGCAGAAGTGGTGGAGGATGATGCGTTGAATCCGGAGGTTGGGGGGGTGATATGTGAGGATGAGGGGGATTCTGTCTTTGTTGTTATTGCGGGGTGGGGGTGTGAGGGATGAGTTGCGGGAAACGCGAGAGACGCAGTTAAGGGCGTTTTTGACTACTGTGGAGGGGAACTGACTAACCCCCATCCCAACTTCCTACCTACACTCACCTTTACTGGCTCCATCCCCGCCTCCTTGACCTATCCACCTTCCCTCAACTGACCAACCACCATCCTAACTCCCCACCTGCACTCACCTTTACTGGCTCCATCCCTGCCTCCTTAACCTGTCTGTCTTCTCTCCACCTATCTGCTCTTTTATCCACCTTCTATCATCGCCTCCCCCCTCTCTCTATTTATTTCACAGTCCCCTTTCCGTCCCTCATTTCTGAGGAAGGGTCCAGACCCGAAACGTCAGCTTTCCTGCTCCTCTGATTCTGCCTGGCCTGCTGTGTTCATCCAGCTCCACACCGTGTTATCTCCAAACATTGGTGGCTGCTTTCAGCTGGCTAGGCTCTAAGTGCTGGAATTCCCTTCTTAAATCTCTGTCTCTCTGTTTTCCGTTTAAGATACTATTAAAAATCTACTCCTTTTTTCAAAACTTCTGTTACCTGGCCTTAAATCTTTACAGGAGTCTCAGTGCCAACTTTTTTCTGATAAAGTTAGTGTGATCATTAATATATAACTGATGCAGCAACAGAGAATGAATTGCCACCACTTTTTTTATTTGCTTATTGCTGTTTTCGCTATTATTGAGCCAACCATTGTCATACTCACCTTCAATGACCTTGCACTATTCAAAGTTCATTATGGTGCACTGGATAGTTCTTGTAGACACTCACACTTCAGCTACTGTGAACTGATCTCATGTACTTGGTAAGAGTGAGCTGACTAGAGCTTTAACCAGGTGCTGGAAGGAGAGGGGGTAAGCGAATAGACAAAACTTTGTTTAATTGTCAGTTCTACCGGCCAGACCTTGGACAAAGGACTTATGGATCTAGATATATATGGAATGAAATTATCCAGAGAACAAAAACCAGGATACACATGAAATTTGTATCTCTGGGTTTTTAATGAAAAATAACATGCAAAGCCATAGATCTATTAATACATGGCTAATATGCACAGACCTTTCATGGAGACCTATTGATATTTTGACCAACTGAATCAATAAATAAACAAACTTCTTATTATTCACATCAATTAATTGTTTTTCTTTCTAGCTATTTTGTGGAAAATGGCATGCAAAGCCCTCATGTATTTTTCATGGGAATACCTTGTATCTTTTAAGTATGTTTGACCGGGCCTGCATACTTCTTCATAGTATGATTTAGCAGCACACACTATATATATATTTTGTATTTTGTGTGTGTTTCTTTGCCTCCTCAGTATTGTAAAGATAATGTCTATTTTTCCTTTTGTTTTTTAACTACGGATAGAAACCAAAAATAATTGCTTTAAAAATTAAGGATAGCTGCAGTAGTGCTACTTGCTTGAAAGAACGTAACTTGACACTCATTGTGAGTATTGTTTACACAGCTGCTTGTGACCTACTAATTGAAATACAGTTTTTATATGAACTGGAGCCGAAGGATTGTACAGATGGAAATTTGGTTGTCAACAAGGAGCTGATTGGTCTATGGATTAGTGACCAGTTATTGATGACAAAGGTATTCTGCCTGTCTACAACCATGTGATTGATTCTCAGGTAACTGAACAGCTTGGTTCTGTGAACAAGATACAGAGAAGCTTTCAGACCATGACCATCTGAGGATTTTTCTGTGTTCTCTGCTGTAAGCTGACTTTGAATTAATGCCAGAGATATTTTATAAGTGAACCAGCTACTCTGTACTTCTTGTAAACCAGTGAAAGCATTCAGAGAGGGATGACTGAGAGGCAGTATTCATACCATCACAAGAATTGACATATCTTGTGAATAACAACCACAGAACTGCTTTCCCTCCCTCCATAACAACCACGTTTCTTTTCTCCCTATCTATATCTGCCTATGTCTGATGTAATGGGGACTTTATAAATGGATCAGAGTTTTAATTAGTCATGGTATATGCTAATGGCTCCTATCTGTTTACCTGTTGCCAGCATCTAATTATTTGTAATAATTTTAAATTCCAAAACCTGCTCTGAGCTTTCTGTCAACCTGGTTCAAGAAGACAAGTGAATCTGTGCATTTAAAAAAAAATTAACTCTCACGTTGATTCTGGGAATAACAGGGCATGATTTCCAGCATGTGATCCTGGTGAGTTGTGACAGTATTGTGTGGAACCCTTGTCCACATAAATATGATATTGCGTCAGGAAATTCTTCAGAGCTTTGCTACTGTAAAGTGTGGCAGAAATCCTATTCACATAAGTTTCTTCTCCAAATGTGGCAAAGTAAGGACGGTGGAATTGGAGCAGCTCTGAGGAGCCTCTCCGTCTGTCAGTTTGTATGTTTATAATTGGCGCACTTTCATCTATGTACCTGATGAGTCAGGTTAAAATCAGACTCATGGACACATACATATATGTACTCATAATACCAGGCAGTACTGTGGAGGCAACACACTGTTCGATGTGTTATGCCTTGTCAGGCTAATGGGTGGCCAAAGCAGAGTTTCTACTGCTCTAGTTAACCTACTTTTTTTTTATTCATTCATGGGATGTTAGGGAATCACTGGCTAGTTTTGCACTTATTGTCCGTCCCTAATCATCCAGAGAGTAGTTAAGGTCATCCACATTGCTGTGGGTCTGGAGTCACATGTATGCCAGACCAGGAAAGGATGACAGTTTTCCATCCTGAAGGTAAAGGTAAAATTGCCACAGTCCCAAAGGATGATAGGGTTGGTCTCTCATGACAGAGAGAGAGAGAGAGAGAGAGAGAAAGAGCGAGAGAGAAAAAAAGAGCGAAAGAGCGAGAGAGAAAGAGAGAGAGAGCGAGAGAGAGAGAGAGAGGGTGGGCGGGAGGTGGGGAGAGAGAGAGAGGGAAAGAGAGAGAGAGAAAAAGAGAGGGAGAGAAAAAGAGAGAGAGAAAGAGAGACCGAGAGAGAAAGAGAGAGGGAAAGAAAGAGAGAGAGAGAACTGGTGGTGGTTTAACCTGACGGTCACATCACCTCAGGTGGGGGGAGAGTTTGAGAAGGAAAGTCCTACATGGCAACCTCAGCCAGTGCGGGAATTGAATTTCAACTATTCAGTCTGCATAACAAACCCAATCAACTAAACTAACCAACTCCCCTCCATCCCTAAAGTACATTAATGAACAGATGGGCTTTTACAGCAAACAATAGTGGTTATACCATTCTCATCAGGTAGCTTTCAATTCCAGATTTTATTGAATTCAAATTTCCCCCTCTGCTATGGTAGGATTAAATTCCATGTCCTTGGAACATAAAATAAAAGCAAAATACCGCAGGTGTTAAAAATCTGAAATAAAAAGAGAAAGTGCTGGAAAATAGGTCAAATTGGGATGTCTGGTCTGCATGGACAAGTTGGACCGAAGGGCCTGTTTCCGTGCTGTATGACTCTATGACTCTAACTCAGCAGGTCTGGCAGCATCTGTGAAGAAAGAAACCCAGTTAATGGCTCAGTTCTGAAGAAGAGTCAAGAGGGACTCAAAATATTAACTCTGTTTCTCTCTCCACAGCTGCTGCCGAACCTGCTGAGTTCCTCCAGCATTTTCTGTTTCCTCAGCCAGGGATTTGTGGACTACTAATCCAGTGATATTATCACTACACCACCACCTCCTGCCTACATCGCTCAAGGCAAACCTAAGATGAATGAAATGAAATAATAATGAAGTTGTAGTTTGCAAAAGTTGATTATATGCAAGAGACCTGCTATTTTTGCTTACATAGCAACTGGAGTTCCATTTTAAAATGCATAATAAAAACTCAAAATTGCTTCATTGACTATAAAGCATTTTGGGTTATGCTGAGATATTTTATTCATTCAAATGAGTTTTGTGTTGCTACTAGTTATTGCCCATCCCTAATTGCCCTTGAGAAAGCGGTGGTGAACCATCTTCTTGAACCGCTGCAGACAACGTGGTGTAGGAGCTCCCACAGTTATGCGTTGAGAGAACAGTGATATTACTCCAGGCCAGGATGCTATGGAGAAGAACATGCAATTGGCAGTATTTCCCATGTATCTACTGCCCTTGTCATTTTATATAGTAAGAGCCATAAGTTTGAAAGGTGCTGCCTAAGTAGTCATGATGCCACAAGGATCAGTGCTGGGTCCACTGCTTTTCGTCATTTATATAAACGATTTGGATGTGATGTAGGTGGCATGGTTACTGAGTTTGCAGATGGCACCAAAATAGGTGATGTAGTGGACAGTGAAGAAGATTATTTCAGAGTATAACAGGACCTTGATCAGATAGGCCAACAGGCTGATGAGTGGCAGATGGAGTTTAATTTAGATAAATGTGAGGTGTTGCAATTTGATAAGGCAAAACAGGGCAGCACCTATACAGTTAATGGTAGGGTCCTGAGGAGTGTTGCTGAACTAGTGACCTAGGGATACAGGTGCATATTTCCTTGAAAGCAGAGTCGTATGTAAACAGGGTGGTCAATAACACATTTGCATGCTTGCCTTCGTTGGTCGGTACGTTGAATATAGGATTTGGGATGTCATGTTATGGCTGTACAGGATGTTGGTGAGGCCACTTTGAGATTACTGCATACAATTCTTGTTACCCTGCTATAGGGAGGATGTTGTAGAGCTTGAGAGGGTGCAGAAAAAGATTTACAAGGGTGGTGCCAGGACTGGAGGGCATGAGTTATAGGGATAGCCTGAATAGTTTAGGGCCTTTTTTCCCCTGGAGCATTAGAGGCTGAGGGGTGACCAGATAGAGGTTTATAGAATCATGAGCGGCATGGATAGGGTGAATGACCAAGGTCTTTTTCCTCAGGTGGGCAAGTCCAAAACTAGAGGATATTCATTTAAAGCTGGAGGAGAAAGATTTAAAAAGGAGCTGATGGGTAACTTTTTCACACAGATGGAATGAGCTGCCAGAGGAAGTGGTGGAGGCTGGTACAATTATAACATTCATAAGGCAACTGGATGGGTATATGAATAGGAAGGGTTTAGAGGGATATGGGCTGAATGTTAGCAAATGGGACTAGATCAGATTGGGATGCCTGGTCCATGCCGACAAGTTGGACTGAAGGGTCTGTTTCTGTGCTGCAAGATTCTATGATGAGTTACTGCAATGCATTGCAGCGGTACACATTGCAGTCATTGTGTGTGGGTAGTGGAAGGAGTGAATGTTGAAGGCGTTTCAATGCAGTACCAAAATGGATTGTTTTGTCCTGGATGGTGTCAAGCATTGAGTGTTGTTGAAGCTGCACCCATCCAGGGTGTATTCCACTACACTCTTGACATGTGAACAGATACAAAATAGGGGCGAAGTAGGCTATTCTGTACGCTATAATAGCAGTAGATATGGAAAACTAGTGTCCCCTTGTGGGAGAGACCAGAGGGCATTATCTCAGAATAAGGTTTCATACAGTTAAGACAGAGGTGAAGGGAAATTTCTACTCTCAAAGGGTAATGAATCTGTGGAATTCTTTACTGCAGAGGGCTGTTGAGACTGGGTCATTATATATATTCAAAGCTGAGATTGATAGATTTTTAATCAGTAAGGACATCAGAAAGGGTTATTGGGAAAAGGCAGAAACGTGGATTTAAGGATTATCGGATCAGCCATGATCTCATTGAATGGCAGAAAGGATACGATGGGCTGAGTGGCCTACTTGGCTTCTTCCGTTCTTATGGCTTACCTCTGTCCAGGCTGGCTTTGTCATTAGGATGGCCTCTTGTTGCCATTCCTGAGAAAGGCCACACCCTTTAACCCCGGGGTAGTCTAGAGAGAATGCCCAGCAATGGAACCATGAGGTGAAGTTCTTTCTGGTCTCAAGCATCGCCATGGATGGGTGGGAGTGACCAACACATGATGCTGTTGGCTAACAGAGAGTGAATAAAGGGCTACCGTTTAAATACGACTCCGGGAAGCTGTATCCTGGAACTTCCCAGCCAGGCTGAGAACCTCCTGTCTCATCAGCATCATAAGGTCCAGCATTCCACTCACATGTGAATATGAAATAATCTGTGAAGGTAATGAAGGACATGCTCTTAAGGGGAAGTAAAAGGAATAAACAGTGTAAAGTGTATGTTGGCCTTCATAGCGAGAAGTTTCAAGAACAGGAATGTGGATGTCTTGCTGCAATTATATAGGGCCTTGGTGATGTCACACCTGGAATATTATGTGCAGTTTTGGTTTTCTTATCTGAGGGAGGATGTTCTTGCTATTGAGGGAATGCAGCAAAGGTTTACCAAATTGATTCCTGGCATGGCAGGACTGACATAAGTCAGTCAGGGTTGTATTCACTGGAGTTTAGAACAGTGAAGTTGAGGCAGGGTGGTGGGAGGGGCGTGCTGTGGTGGAATTTCATAGAAATTTACAGAATTCTAACAGGACTAGACAGGTTAGATGCAGGAAGGATATTCCCAATGGTGGGCGAGACCAGATCCAGAGTTCATAGCTTAAGAATAAGAGATAAACGTTTTAGGACTGAGATGGAGAGAAATTTCTTCAGACAGTGATAAGCCTGTACAGAAAGTGGTTGATGCCAAAACATTAAGTGTTTTTCAAGAAGGAGGCAGATATAGATGTAGGGATATTGGGGTAGGGGTGGGATTAGGGTATTGAGCTGATGATCAGCCACAATCATATTGAATGGCAGAGCAGGCTCAAGAGGTCAAATGGCCCACTCCTGCTCCTATTTTCGATGTTTCTATGCTAATTTCCACTTTCATGCCCAGCACACAATCCTGTTTACTTACTCACTCACTTCCTCCCTGTTTCCTCAGAGAAAATTCATTGGAAATTTCTGTCTGCAGATGGTAACTACAGGATTGTTAATGAATTTGGCACTCTTTTAGAATCCTACACTCTGCCCTGAAGATAATTAAGTATGTATAAAACTGTTTTGTAGCCTTCTGTTTGGAGTCCCTAGTTACGCTAAGTTAACAATCTGGCACAGCAAATGAAACGGGACTATAGGGAATGCCATTGCAATGGTTCCATTGTTTGGGGACCAGTAACATTGATGCAGAGAATCACTCCACAGATCTTCAGGTTGGTCCAACCAGGTTTCAATGAAGGCTGAAAAAACACAGATGTCCCCGTCACTGGAAGGGATCTGGATTTCAGATTTCTCCGTTGAACATATTTCACTGAATTTGAATGCATTCTAGCTCATATCAGAGCAGATGGAAGTTTTCACTTGAAGTAATAAGATGCTGTCCCTAACAAGTACACCCAACATTTATACAAAAGGTCACAACTCAGGATTGAACAGTTTGGACTATTCCTTGGAGCCTGTCAGCAATTTGCACATGTTCAATCTACTCTGAGAGGTTTTAATCCCCATAATGTCAGCCCTCATCAACTATCCATAGCAGAGATTTATGACATTAACAGTAGGAGTGATTACAGCACAGTCTTTGTGGAGACAAATTAAGGATACCCTTCATCTTGCTGAGCCGGACTATCATTGATGAATGGAATAGAGAGAAGAAATTCCTTTTAATCTTTGCCAGATTATGCCCTCTGGTCCTAGACTCTCCTACAAGGGAAAACAACCTCTCTGTATTAAAGCTACCAAGTCCATAAAAATCTGTCATCTTTCAATAAGGTTGCCTCTTATTTTTCTACATTCCAATTAGTGCACTCGCAATCTAGTCAATCTCTTCCCGTAAGATAATGTCTCCATACCTGGTATCAACACAGTGAACCATCTCTGGACTGCCTTTGATGCAAACACAACTTTTCTTAGATACAAAAACAAAGTTTCTGGAAAAGCCCAGCAGGTCTGGCAACATCTGTGAAGGAAAAAAGAGAGTTAACGTTTCGGGTCCGGTGACCCTTCCTCAGAATGTTTTTTTCTTAGATAAATGTTCACAGTATTCCAGCTGTGGTCTGACTGGTGCTTCATATAATTTTACTAAAACCTCCCTACTTTTATACTCCAAAGGCGAACATTCCATTTGCCTTTCCTATTACCTGTTGAACTTGGATTATAGCATTTTGTGATTCCATCACAAGGACTCCGAAATCCCTCTTTTGTGTAGCTTTCTGCACTCTCTCCATTTACGTAATTTTCAGTTCTTTTATTCTTTCTGCCAAAATGCTTTAGTGCAAAGTGCAGGTAACAGCAGCAGTGTCCATAGGTAGTACAGAAGAAGTTGGTTCCAGTGTTGTATAACCAGATTCCCAATTTGTTACTGCCCCAGAGATGTTATCTCAAACTGTTAAGTTCTCCATGAGGGAGAATGAACTGGTTCCCTTTCTTTATTCACACACAATCTCAAATGGTCACAACAAAATTAATTTTCAAACCAGATCCCTTCATTTGTGGACATCTTCCTCTCAGACCCAAACGGACTTGTGTTTCACAAAAGAAGCCATTTTAATCAAGGGCTCCTGAGTTAACAAGAAGTGTGAATTTATTAATTTAAAATGCACAAAGTATCGGAAACAACAGATAAACAAAGATTATAAGTAAAAAGTGAGTAAATAAATTGAAGATTACATGGATCAGTCTCTGAATTGCGAAGGACAAATAGTGAAAAATTAAGGACTTTGTATTGAAGGTTACCTGCAACATTCACATTGATAACTGAACAGTCAATTATTGTGGTTCTTGCTTTTGGTGGCTGACTGAAGCCCCTTTGTCCTGCTTCCTCTTTAAACTGTTTTGCAGTGATTGGAGTGAGACATGCTCTTCTTTTACCTGCAACTCAATGTGACAAGGGGATAGTTCTTTGACTGACCTCCACAGCATTTCTTCCAAGGGAGAAAAGCAAAATGTGTCTGTAGTTTGGGACATAATCCACAGAGGAATGGCTTGTTATTGACCAGGGATTCATCAACCCCTCATTATTTTTGTAGCCACAACAGATCACAGTCCCATTTGTTTGAAGGCTCTTTGACATTTTTAGGCATTATATTCAGAGGAACAGGACTGGGCTCTCAGCCTGCTGGGCCTACTCTGCCATTCAATGCAATTACAGCTAGTCAAACATTTCAATCTTTTACCCATTCAATCCCCATAAGCATGTATGCTGTTGGTAATCAGAAATCTATCAATCTCTACCATAAACATACTCATCAACTGAGCTTCCACAGCCCTCTGTAGTATTGAATTACAAATGTTTACTGCCCTCTGAGTAAAAGAAAATTCTCCTCATCTCAAACCTATTATTCCCCTTATTATTATTTTGTGCACCCTCATTCAAGACTCCCCAGCCAGGGGAAACATCTTCCCTGTATCTACTCTGTTTATGTGTTTAAGTAGGTTTCAATGAGATTAGCTTTCCTGAAATATGGAGAACAAAACTGCACACATTAACCCAGGTACTGTCTAACCAAACGTCTGTATAATTGAAGCAAGATTTCATGATTCCTGTACTCAGGCCCTCATACTTGGAAGGCTAAAGTGCCATTAGACTTCCCAATATCTTGTTGCACCCTTGACTTATCAACAAGGACGCCTAGGTTCTTTTGTACATCTACATTCCCAACTTCTTACCATTTAAGAAATACTCTACACATCTGTTCCCTCTACCAAAATGGATAATCTCATATTTTTCTACATTGTATTCCATCTGCTATGTTCTTGACCATGTACTAAGCCTGTCCAAATCCTCCTGAAGCCACTTTGCATAGAGTCATAGAGACCCTTCGGTCCAACTTGTCCATGCTGACTAGAGATCCTAAAGTAATCTGGTCCCATTTGCTAGCATTTGGCCCATATCCCTCTAGACTCTTCCTATTCGTACACCCACCCAGATACCTTTTAAATGTTGTAATTGTACCTGCGTCCACCACGTTCTCTGGCAGCTCATTCCATACGTGCATCACTGTGTGAAACAGTTGCTGCTTCAGTTCCTTTTAAATCTTTCCCCTCTCACCTTAAACCTATGCCCTCTAGTTTTGGACTCCCTACCCTGGGAAAAAGACCTTATCTATTTACCCAATCCATGCACCCCATGATTTTAAAAATCTCTATAAGGTCACTGCTCAGCCTCTGATGCTCCAGGGAAAACATCCCCAGCCTATTCAGCCTCTCCCAATAGTTCAAACCTTCCAACCCTGACAACATCCTTGTAAAGAGATAGTAGGAACTGCCGATGCTGGAGAATCTGAGATAACAGTGTGTAGCGCTGGATGAACACAGCAGGCCAAGCAGCATCAGAGGAGCAGGAAAGCTGATGTTTTGGCCCAGACCCTTCTTCAGAAAAATGATTCTTCTGAAGAAGGGTCTAGGCCCGAAACATCAGCTTTCCTGCTCCTCTGATGCTGCTTGGTCCGCTGTGTTCATACCGCTCTACACACTGTTATCTAACATCCTTGTAAATCTTTTCTGAACCCTTTCAAGTTCCACAGCATCCTTCCTATAGCAGGGAGACCAGAACTGAATGCAGTGTTCCAAAAGTGGCCTAACCAATGTTCTGCATAGCTACAATATGACATCTCAACTCCTTTACTCAATGCACTGATCAGTAAAGGCAAGCATATCAAACACCTTCTTTACTATCCTGTCTACCTGCCACTCTACTTTCAAGAAACTATGAACCTGTGCTGCAACACTCCGCAGGACCTTAAGTGTATATGTCCTGCCCTGATTTGTCTTTCAAAACGCACACCTCACATTTATCCGTACTGAACTCAATCTGCCACTCCTCAGCCCACCGGCCCATCTGATCAATGTCCTAAGGTAACCTTCTTGGCTATCCACTACACCAACAATTTTGGAGTCACCTGCAAACTTACTAACCACACCTCTTATGTTCACATCCAATTCATTTATATAAATAACAAAAAGCAGTGGGACCACCACCCATCCTTGTGGCATACTGCTGGTCATAGGCCTCCAGTCTGAAAAGCAGCTCTCCAGTGCCACCACCCTCTGTCTCTTATCTTCGAGCCAGTTCTATATCCAAATGGTTAGTTCTTCCTGTATTCCATGTGATCTAACCTTGCTAACCAGTCTACCATGTGGAACCTTATCAAACGCTTCATTGAAGTCCATATAGATGACATCCACCTCTCTAAGGCTAACAACTCTGCAGTTCTGTTTTCCTTCTTAGTCCTTTCTTACATAGTGGGGTGACATTTTCTGCTTTCCAATCCACAGGAAGCATTCCCGAATCTATAGAATTTTGAAAGATAGTTGATGCTTTGGTGACACTCCACATCCTTCAACATTCTGGGATGTAAAACATATGGTCCTGGGGATTTAGCAACTTTCAGCCCCATTAATTTCTTCAGTCCAACCTTCTTACTTATGCTAATTTCTTTTAAACGCTCCTTCTTTCTAGTCATTTGAATCTCTGCTTCTGCACGATTTATTTAACTTTGACAAGCAGGGAAACATATGGCAGGGCTAACAGAGATCACATGAACGTTAGAGCATAGCGGTGGAGCAGTTTAACAAATGTTTTGCATATGGCTGTCTTGATAGAATGAGTGATTGTTGCCATTGACAGCTAGAACTATATCAGTTGGATATGTGCAGGGACCTTCACTCCATTGCTTAAGCTATGGGTGCCTTTATTCATTGCTTACGACAGATAGGGCTGAAGCAACTTGACTTTCCTTTAGGTGTCCTATTCCCTCAAAGGTGGTAGTTATTGCACTCCAACAAGGAGCACCGAGAGCCCAGCATCCAGGAATTGTCATCCCAGGACATTCCACGTTTTTTCTGAAGAAGGGTCTAGGCCCGAAACGTCAGCTTTCCTGCTCCTCTGATGCTGCTTGGCCTGCTGTGTTCATCCAGCTCTACACCTTGTTATCTCACATTCCACGGGTGACCTGCTTCTCTGCCTCGTCTCTGCCACAGATCCCATTGTCTCCATCAGGTCTGAGCAAAAAGGCTCTGCCTGTACCTGAGCAGGAAGCTCCCAGCAGAACAGAGTCCTTTAGGCCCTGGACCAGAGGATGTGCATCATCCAAGCAAACTGGCTTAGCGCTCGGCAGGCTTGCTCAGCTGTGGGTATTGGGTGCCACAACTCAAAAGGTTAAACAGCCTTGAAATTACTTTGGCTGCATGGGTGTCAATGTAGTGTAGAACAAAGCACTTCACCAAATCCTTCTATCTGCTAGGGATTTTGATTGGTTCTGCTTTTATTCTAATCAAACTTGAAGGGCGCTGATCACAGTGTTTACATTGGCAACATGTGGAGGTGAGCTCAGAGCACTCTGAGGCTGCAGGAACAGCAACTCATATTCCGCTTGGGAACCCTGCAGCCCAATAGTATCAATGTGGATTTCACAAGTTTCAAAATCTCCCCTCCCCCTACCGCATCCCAAAACCAGTCCAGCTCGTCCCTGCCTCCCTAACCTGTTCTTCCTCCCACCTATCCCCTCCTCCCACCCCAAGCCGCACCTCCATCTCCTACCGACCAACCTCATCCCGCCCCCTTGACCTGTCCGTCCTCCCTGGACTGACCTATCCCCTTCCTAACTCCCTACCTACACTCACCTTTCCTGGCCCCCATCCCCGCCTCTTCGACCTGTTTGTTTCCTCTCCACCTATCCTCTCCTCTATCCCTTTTCTATCCGCCTCCCACTCTCTCCCTATTTATTTCAGAACCCCCTTCCCCTCCCCCTTTTCTGATGAAGGGTCTAGGCCCGAAACGTCAGCCTCTCTGCTCCTATGATGCTGCTTGGCCTGCTGTGTTCATCCAGCCCTGCACCTTGTTGTCTCGGATTCTCCAGCATCTGCAGTTCCTACTATCTCTGTTAGTCTCTGCTGCCCTCTAGAGGTAACACAACCTCAGGGAAATGCCATCATTACCTATTGCTGAGAGTTTGGGGAGTAACTGAGCATTATCTCGGCCCTCCAATATTCTGCAATAAACAGGCATTCCTTGCACACTGGTGTTTGAGGAAAGTATAGACAGCTCCCACATATTCCTGCACAACTCCTTACCGATGTTCACTCGACCTAAAACGTTAACTCCGATTTCTCTCCACAGGTGCTACCAGACCTGCTGAGATTTTCCAGCAATTCCTATTCTTGTTTCTGATTCACAAGTATCCACAGTCATTTCAGGTTTTATTTCTCTACTGATGCTGTGGCCAGAAACAGAGCAGGAAGTCATTGGCACAATGATAAAAATATTCACTTCCATTGAATGTCAAAAAAAAAGCATAAAGTGGAAGCAGTAACAATCAATCATTCCCATAGGGCAGGGACATCTCTCAGTTATCATTGGCTTGTAGCTTTGAGTGTTCTCATATGTTCATTAAAAGTAATCCAGTGGCTTTTAGGTTCTGTCAGATCTGTCTCCTTTTCTTCATAAGTGCACTTGCTTCCTTTGCAGGATTATCAGTGTTGTTTCCCTCAGTATCTCCACTAGAAATCTCATGTCTGAGGAGACATGGCTCATCTATCTTGTTCTCTGGTAAGTGTCACCCATCCTTTAGCTGGGTTGTGGAGCTCACAGCAAACAGCTACTGTCCTCACATGAGTGATCCTTCTGAATGGCTCAGGCAATGGAAGTTCACGTTCAGGAGGGTAATTGTTGCTAGCTGATGTCTCTTAAGGCAGTATGGTTGACATTGTTATGATAATTGGCATCAGTTTTTGGTGTTCTGCACTAGGGCCACTAATCATGTCTATCAGGGATTTCACTTGTCACCCACAGGCCAGCCCTAGGAGATGATGCAGGGAATGAGCATTTGAAGAACATGAGAGTTGTATAGAACGTTAACTGTCAGGACAGATCCCTGGACAGTGGGAATTGCTACCGGAGTTGTTGCCTGCTGAGTTGGATAGTGAGGGAGTTGAATCCATTCCTGTTAAGGAATGAGACCTGATGGTGCTGGGGAGCATCACATGTGCTTAGTTAGTAGCTCTTTGTACATGAGGGAAAACAGCAGTGACTGCAAATCCGACTGCTTAGGCAGCTCTCTTGCTCCATCGTGAACTGAACAGCCTCATGTGCTTTCCTGAAAAGGGCATCTGTCAGTTCACAAATGTACTTGTGAGGGATTAATTGGGAGATGCCACACAAGTTACCATTGTGCTTTGAAAGGAGTCAGTGATGGAAGTTCAATGCCACTGTGATTTTAAGGACCACAGACAGTGTGGCCAAGCTATGTGGCTATAGATCTAAATACAGGAGATGGCATGTGGAGGTCTTGTGATGGTGTCCTTAGACTATGTCAACGGCCATTCATTCACCTGCATGGAACTGGGATGCCTTCAGTAGACCATGTCATGGTACACCGCCTGCCACTGCTGCTGACCCTGGAGATTCCCCACCCCTCCCCTCCCCACCCCTTTCAGCTACTGCTCACTCTTCCATAGTTGGAGTTCCTGGACCTTCAGGAACCTTCACCTTCTCCTCCTCCTTGTCAGGAAGAAAGATACAGTTCTCTTTTGAAAAACTGTCCTCTTCAACCTAGCCCTTGGACTCTTATCAAACTGCTCATATATCAGGAGAAAGCCTAGTCTCCATGGTGAGGCCATTCCTGCACGATCTATCACAGCTCACCCTCTCCCACATTCAGCCAAGTGGAAGGAATGTGTAATCTTGAGCATTCCATGTATGTGACTTTGAGTCTTGGTTCCCTTCATGATGTCCTGCAGCACTGTCCTGCAACTTTCATAACAGCCTCCTCCCCGTGGCCTACAGATTCAGAAACCCCACAGCAATGAAAGGTCCTGCAGAGCTTCACTGGGAACTGTAGACACGCTAATACCCTTCCCCTTTGACCCAACCCTTACCCAACACCTCCCACCCCAGTGTGTGGTGCTCTTCAGCTCAGAGTTTAATGCATTACTCGACCTGGCTTGGATGTCAATAGTATGAAATGCAGAGCAGAATAAAATAGGCGTCATGTGGTTTTGAGCACTTCACATCAACATAGACACTCTAACAGAGGGCATATGTAATGGTGCTTTGGGGTTTCTTCACTCACTCTGTGAGCTGTACAGGTATTATGTGTAGCCAGACATGAAGCCCATCCCATTTCTCAGTACTCACATTCTCAGCAAGAGACTCTGCATTCACCAGAATCCTGAGAAAAATGCCATACACAAATTTTTCCTTTGATTGTGGCACTCCTAACATACAGATATTCACCCCATAACCATAGAATATTTTGCTTTCCTTTGTTAACTTCCAGTCTCCCCCAGTCACTGTGGCCCCTTTTACCATTTCCCCTCACCCTCCTGATATTCCCTCTGTGCATTCACCCCCTGAGCATCAGCCTGACACAGCCTCTTATCCAAGTTACCCACTCCTTCACCCTCGCCAGCACACATCATAATCCCATTCAGTTCCCTACTCTGAATATATTACTCCAGCCCTCCCTGGTCCTTCTTGTCCCTACCACAATTAATCTCACCTCTGCTTCCCAGTTGCTTGCTTCCAATTCCAGGATCCTTCTGCCACCTTAACTGACCAAGCCCTTTAAGTAACATTTCCTGGTCATAACTACCATCTTTATCTTCAGTCCATTCACATATCACTCTGTCTGTTGGCCTCTGACAGTGTTCCTGCTGTGAGCCAGACTCCCTGCATTCATTTCTGAAGAAGGGTCTAGGCCCGAAACATCAGCCTTCCTGCTCCTCTGCTGCTGGTTGGCCTGCTGTGTTCATCCAGCTCTACGCCTTGTTATCCCTGCATTAAGTCTTGTCCAGGGAAGCTACAGTCTTAGCTGTGATAGCCCAAACCCTATAGAAGGACCATGCAACACCCGTTCTGAATCAGTCTGTGAATGAAGACACCTCAGTAAGAACATGCAGGACAAAGTCCACCTCAGCAGCTACACACCCCCCCATATATACATTTGAGTTGGTGAAGAAATATTTTTACACACTCATTATTCATAAGATTCTGATTGTGACCTGAAATAACCCCACAGAGGCTGGTATCCCATCTCCAAATCACTTTTTATTTACACATGCATTGTAAATGCCGCAGACTAAAATCAGATCCAGCTCTTAGAGTGAACAGAATCCCTGACACTCTTGTCTATGTCTGTCAGCCAGGGCTCCCTGATTGGACCAGGTTAACAGCCCCAATCAGAGAACTCATATTCTATGACGTCCACCTGGCTGACCTCATTCCAATCACGACATGACCATAAATCCAGAGGGCTGGGCTATTAATGAGCATTCACGACCTGCTAATGAATGCGAACCAGCTTTCAGAACATCACTGTCAGGAAGTTTGAACTATGTGAAAATTTATTTTAAAATAATACCAAAACTTTACCTCAGTGTGAGGAATCTGAATTTCGGACTCCTGCACAACCATGTTACCCCTCCTACCTTTCTACAGCAGTTCTGGAAGATTCCGCCCAGTGAGTGAGGGAGTGCTAAAATAATTGCCCGCCCCTTATTACAAAAACGAGGATATCAACTGTTGCAAGCAGTTCAGTAAAGGTTCACTCAACTCAATTGTGTGAAGAATGGTTGACAAAAAGTTAACAGACTGGGTCTCACTCCAAGAATGAGCAGCGATCTTATTGAAATATATAAGATCCTGAAGGAATTTGATCGGTTGGATTCTGAGACGAGAGACTAGAACTATAAGGGACACATTTTAAGAGTTAGAGGTCTTCTTTTTAAGAGGGAGATGAAGAATATTTCTTTTTATCTCTGCGGGTCATTAATCTGTGGAAATCTTTCCTCAGCAAACAGGACAGGATGAGTTATTGAATTTATTCAAGGGTCTGTGAGATAGATTTTTGATAGACTAGGGAGTTGATGGTTATGAGGGGCCGACAGGAAAGTGGAGTTAAGACTACAACCGATTCTGATATGTTCTTATTGAATGGCAGAGTGGGCTCAAAGAGTTGAAAGTTTTACTCCTGCTACTAAGTCCCAAGTTCCTAAATACAGCAGATTGACATTCCTGGCCACATGCCCAAATTCTCAAGTGCTTCCTGACGCTGACTGCCTGGATGTTAATCTTGCTTTTTGTGTACCTTCTTTGCAGCTGTAACTTTGTATTCCCTTCTCAGCTTAATCACCCTATGATCTTTGTGTGTTATGATCTGCCTGTACTGCACACAAAACAAAACTTTTCACTGTGCCTAGGTACATATAACAATAATAAATCAAATCAGATCAAATCAATGAGAGGCATCAGGATCGGCAAGCTACCTGAAATATATAGATGTGTTTGATAAAGTTAGCCTGAATGCCCTCAGTAACTTTATTGTGCCATGGGCCACGTACACATGATTCCTCTCTACCTCTCCAAAATATTTATATGTCTAATTGTTTTTGCATGTTTGCATGTATAATAGGCAACCATGGCACATTGAAATGCGCAAATTTGTCATTTTACCAAGAAAAAGGGTTCTTGTTAACTCATAATTCCTAGTGATTGGTTAAATATCTACAGGACTTTATTTTGCTTCTCTTTACATATGAAATCTTCTCCCAGATCTTTTCCAACGATGTGCTGTAACGGCCTTGAAATATGTATCCTAGCGAGGTCCTTGAGTTCATGTTCCCTTCTCATCATTTGTGGTGTGGAAGAATCACTCAGAGTATCACCATTTGTATCTACTGTCAGCTCTGTTCTGATCCTAAACTCATCAAGTAGGGAGATCACTGGCTTTAAACTGTTGTTACTAATTTACACGCATTTTATAAGTACTGCCCCAATCCACACAGTCTTTTCTTCAGAGGACAAGATGGTTAAAGCACAGAAAGAAGCCATTTAACTGCTTGTTTCTGTGCATGTTCTCTGAAGGAGTAATTTACCCATCACCATTTCCCAGCCTTCTCCTGTTGTCATGTATATTCTTCTTCAAATAATAATCTAATTGTCTCTTAAATGTTTTAATTGAACCGGCTCCCAATATTCTCTCAGGCAGTGCATTCCAGATTCCAACTGTGTGTAAGAAGATCTTCCTCATGCCTCCACTGCTTGGTTTGCAATCACCTTAAATCTGTGCTTGCTTATTCTTGGACCTTACACCAATGGGAACAGCTTTTCATTAATTCTGTCCAGACACATCATTATTTTAAACACCCAAATCAAAGCTCCTCTCAACCTTCTGTTCTCCGATAAAAATTCCCTCAACTTCCCTAATTCATCCATGTAACTGAACATTCCCTGTCCCTGGAATTATTTTCATAATTCTTGTCTGCACCATCTCTATAGTCTTCACATCTCTCCTAAAGTGTTCACCTAGAACTAGGCCCAATATTCCTGCTGAGGTCTAACCAGAGTTCTATACAAGCTTAACATAACCCCTTACTTATAAAGAGTATTTGCTGCATGCTTTATTAACCATGCAATATATCCTGCCATCTTCAATAAGTTATGGATATATCCCCAGGATGGGATATCACCAAGTTGTTTATAACCTGCTGCACAAATTTGGCCCAATTACTGGACTAAGTAGTGTTTATATTTTGCATGCGTTTCTATCCATTTTAACAACTACTTCCCAACTTCTCCCTTTCCCATTATTCTTTTGTTTCTTATTTTCCTCATGCATGACTGAAGCTCTCCCTACAATTTGCCAATGGTATCTCCTTCATCCAAGCAAAGACCAACTGTAATGTGACATCCACAATGTTGAGCTGACAATTATAGCCATGAGTGAGATTTTAATTTTCACAATGTTGAACACAGGCCTTCCTGAGGTACCCTCAAGATGATTTCCTTTCTGTCTTTGCAGTGGCCACCTTTCCTGCTGGGCTGCCATCTGGTGTCATTGTTGACTCTCTAATTGGGCTCCTGCTTCCCTGGTCCGCCCACCATCCTTAATTGGACAAGACTTGTGGAGGTGGCTTCTTAATTAGCCAGTTCCAGAAAGATTGCAAACAACATTCCACCAGGGCCACTTCCTGAACCACAATTGAGAACAGAGGCTAATGTTGAGATCATGACTCAAGTGTATGTGAAGAATATATTCTTAAGTTCCTCATTTGATCTACCATGTGTATTCTGGTATTCACACAATCTGCTTACTTTGGATTTAAATCAAAACACTATCAAACTTCTTCATAACTTTTTCTGATGAAGGGTCTAGGCCCGAAACGTCAGCCTTTCAGCTCCTATGATGCTGCTTGGCCTGCTGTGTTCATCCAGCCCTGCACCTTGTTGTCTCTAGACTTCTACAAGTGCTTCTTTTAGTCTTCTCACCAGAAGTTCTCGAGAAAGGGGAATTTTGTACATTTTGTTTGCACTCCCTTTTGCTTCAATGTCCATTTGTGAAATTAACACCGAGCAGCACACAGTAACGCATGTGTGGCCAAGCCTAAAGTTGGAAGCAAATTCCTACTTTTCCTACTTTTGCATTTAACTCTTTTAAAAATTAACTCTTTATGTAACTCTACCCTAAGTCTCTCTGTTATTATTTCTCATTCAGCTCCTGGGCAATATCTGGCATTTTATATTTGCCACCGCAATTGACGTTTCACTGCATGATGTTCACTCACCATTCACTGACCATTCCAAAGTTAGTGGAGCAAACACTTTGGAGGAAACTGATTGAAACTTTACCTTGAAATCAAACTTCCTGTTTCTTCTTGCAACAATCAACCTGTCAACTTAGATTGTTATTTTATGTTATGGCTAGAAAGAACTGGATAATATGGGAGTCTCTTAACATTTTACTCTGTTCATAAAAATACAGTAGTGTATCTTGTTTATAATTGCACATCCCAAGAATACAGACAGCAGCTCAGCATGTCATTCTATTATTTAGACATTGAGGTCTTGTCTAAACATTCAGTCTTCTCTAGAATACAGATAATGCTGTAACCAAAATGTGGCTGCAGTCTAAAAGGATACTTAACCAAGCAGTAAATATACAAGTCCATGATGTGAACCCAATCCAAATGATCACAAATCTATTTTAGCTAAATATTACTGGGAGTCAAGTATATTAGTCAACTGAACTGCTGGGTTGGGCACAGTTACAAAGGCTTGAGTTAATTCATTGCTGTCAGAGATAAAATAAAAGCTGCTGGGTGTGATATTTTATCAGTTTTCAGTGCAATAGGGCAAAATTCCCCTGCCCGCTGTTTCGAATAAAGGTTTCAAATGCCTTTGTTTAAGATAGATTAAAGTTGTTCCTAAAGCAGACACAAAATTTTAACAGGAAAATGCGGAAAGGCCACGTTGTAACACTTCCTTAATCCACTCATGAGATATTGTTGGCTGGGTTGACATTTACTACCCAGATGCTCTTTAGAAGGTGGTGGTGAGCTACCTTCCTGAACTGCTGCACTCTATTTGGCACAGGCACATACACAGTGCTGTGAGGGAGACAGTTCCAGGATTTTGACCCAGCAGCACTGAAAGAATGGCAAATCACTAAAAGAATTGCAAGTCAGGATGCTGAGTGGCTGGGAGGGGAACTTACAGGTTGTGTACCTGCTGCACTTGTAATTCTATATGTCCATAATAAGACCATAAGAAATAGGAGCTGGAATAGGCTGGTTGGTCCCTCGATCTTACTCCACCATTCAATAGGATCAAGGCTGATCCGAAATTCCTAACATCCACTTTTTTGCATATTTTCCAAAACCCTTGATTCCTTTATTCCAGAGCATAGTGGTCAAGCATTTGGAAGGTGCTCTCAAAGGATCTTTGGTAAATGCTGCGTATTGAATATAGTACACTACTGCTACTGAGTGTTGGTGGTGGAGGGAATGAATATTTGTAGATGGTATGCCACAAAGAGGGTTGCTTTGACTGGGTGGTGTCCAGCTTCTCAAATGTTGTTGGAGCTGACATATTCAATGATAATGGGGAATATTCCAGCACACTCCTGACTTGCACCATGTAGATGGTGGACAGGCTTTGGGAGTCAGGAAGTGAGTTACTTGCTGTAGGATTGCCAGCCACTAAACCTGCTTTTTCAACCATAGAAATTATGACTGTTTTAGTTTCTGGTCAATGGTCAGCCTCAAGATGTAGGTAGTGTGGGACTCAGTGATAGTTATGTGACTGAATGTCAAAGGGAGATGTTACAAATTGTAGATGATAATTACCTGGTACCTATGGGGAGCGTGACAGTTGTCAGCACAAGACAGAATATTGTCCAGGTCTTCCTCCATTTGGAATTGGACTGTTTCAGTATCTGAATGTCATAACTAGTTCTGAACATTGTGAAATCATCAGTGATCAACTCCATTTCTGACCTTATGATAAATAAATAGCTGAAGATGGTTAGGTCAAGAGCAAAAGTGAGGAACTCCTATGGAGATGTCCTGGAGCTGAGATGACTGATCTCCAGAAGCCACAATCATCTTTCTATGTGCCAGGTAGGACACCAACCAGTGGAGAGATACTGATACCCATTGACTCCACTTTTGCTAGGGTTCCTTGATGTCAAATGCAGCCTTGATGTCAAGGGCAGTCACTCTCACCTCACCTCTGGAATTCAGCTCTTTTGTCCATGTTTGAACCAAGGCTATAATGAGGTCAGGAGCAGGGTGGCCCTGGTAGAAACCAAAATGGGCATCACTGAGCAAATTATTGCTGAGCAGCTCTTGCTTGGTAGCACTGTTGATGACACTTTCCATCACTTTACTGTTGACTGAGATTAGACTCATTGGGTGGTATTTGGCTGAGTTGGATTTGTCCTTTTTGGGTACAGGGCATATCTGGGCAATTTTCCCCATTGTTGGGTAGATGCCAGTGTTGTAACTGCACTGGAACAGCTTGGCTAAGTGTATGGCAAGTTCTAGAACACAAGTCTTCAGTACTATTGCCGGAATGTTGTCAGGGACCAAAGCCTTTGCAATATCCAGCGCCTTTCGTTGTTTCTTGATATCACGTGGAGTGAATCGAATTGCCTTAAGACTGTAATGCTGGGGACCTCTGGAAGGACCAGATATAGACCATCCACTCAGCACTTTTGGCTGAAGATTGCTGTGAAAACTTCAGCCTTATCTTTTGCACTGATGTACTGGACTCCTTCCTCATTAAGGATGGGGATATTTGTAAAGGCTCCTCATCCTGAGTTGTTTAATTGCCCATCACCATTCATGTGTCAGAGTGCAGATTTTATATCTGATCCATTCATTATGGAATCCCTTAGCCCGATCTATCACTTACTGCTTATGCTGCCTGGCACACAATTAGTCCTGTATGTAGCTTCACCAGGTTGGCACTGAACTTTTAGTTATGCCTGGTGTCCACCTGCACTCTGCATTGAACCAGTGTTAATCCCCAGCTTGATGGTAATTTATTCTTTCATATAATGTTGGTATCGCTGGCTGGGCCAGCATTTATTGCCCATCTCTAAATGCCCTTGAGAAAGCCATGGTGAGCTGCCTTCTTGAACTGCTGCAGTCCATTTGATGTAGATATCCCTGTTAGGAAAGGATCTAATGACACAGAAGTAATTGCAACGAGTCAGGATGGTGAGTGGCTTGGAGAGGAATTTGCAAATAATGGTGTTCCTATGTAGTTGCTTCCTTTGCCCTTCTAGATAGTAATGGCTATGGGTTTGAAAAGTTCTGTTGAAGGAGCTTAAGTGAATTTCTGAAGAGCATCTTGTAGATGATACACACTGTGAGTGAGTGAATGTTCATGGATGAGTTGCCAATCAAGTGGGCTACTTTACCCTGTGTCGTGTCAAGTTTCTTGCATATTGTTGGAGCTGGACTCATTTAGGCAAGTGGGAAATGTTCCATCACTTTATCAACTTGTGCCTTGTAGATAGTGGACAAGCTTTAGGGAGTTAAGAGCTAAGTTACTCAATGCAGTATTTCTAATCTTTAACCTGTTCTTCTGTTCACAGTGTTGATAAGGTCAGTCCAGATCATTCTCTGGTCAATGGATACTCACAGGATGTTGATAGAAGAGCACATCAACTGCTTCAGTATCTGAGGAGTCACATCTGAGAGGTTCATTAATAACATAGCTAAAGATGGTTGTGTTGAGTGCACTTCTCGGAGGAACTCCTGCAGAGATGTCTTGGAGTTGAGATGACTGACCTCCAACAACCACAGCCACCTTTGCATGTGCCAGGTATGATTCCGAACAGCAGGGAATTTTCCCCTGATTTCCATTGAATCCAGTTTTGCTAGGGGTCCTGATGTCACTCTTGGTTGGACGCAGCCTTGATGTCAAAGGTTGTCACTCTCACCTCACCTCTGGAATTCAGCTCTTTTCTCCATGTTTGAACAAAGGCTGTAATGGTCAGGAGCTGAGTGGTCCTGGCAGAACCCAAACTGGGCATCACTGAGCAGGTTATTGCTGAGCAGGTACTGCTTAATAACGCTGTTGATGATACCTTCCAATACTTTATTGATAATCAAGAGTATACTGATGACACAGTAATTGGCTGAGTTGGATTTGTCCTGCTTTATGTATACAGGACATAAGTGGGCAATCTTCAACATTGTCAAGTAGATACTAGTGTTGTCGCTGTATAGTAGAATGTATAAAACAGAGCATAGCAGAGAATAGTAGAGTAGGGGATGTGCTAGACCATAAGGTTGCAGATTATGGTTGAGTATAATTCTGCTGCTGCTGGCTCAGAGTGTCTTATGGATGCCAAATCTTGAGTTGCTAGATCCATTTGAAGTCTATCCCATTTAGCACAGTGATAATGCCACACAACACAATGGAGAGTATTCTCAATGTGATGATAGAACCAAGTTTCCATAAGGGCTGTGCGGTGGTCACTCTTACCAATACTGCCATGGACAGATGCACCTAAAGTAGGCAGATTGGTATTGACGATGTCAAGTATGCTTTTCCTCTTGTTAGACCCAGTCTAACAGCTATGTCCTCTTTATTTGTAGCCACCAAGGCAGCTTCTTCAATAATGTATTAAAATGCAGTTAGATTGATCTGTTTCCTTGATTTCAGCTGGTGAGGCTATTATGTTTGTCTCAGCGTTGCTAATCCAAGACAGGTAAAAATTGACTCCTAATTTTTACTGAGTGACTTCTGCTGGAAGGCTGATGGACGTAGGTATACAAGTTGTGTCGGCTTCAACGATCTCCAGAGGGAAATAGTCTCTCAAGATGTTCTGAATAGATGATGGATCTGATTTTATCAGCAAAGGCACCAAGGGTCTGCTGGTTCCTTAATCCATGTCCCAGGAAGGATCAATGTCTTCAGGAACAGACAACGAGCAGAAACTACTTCCAAAATAATTTTTTGACATAGTGTGGTCATATTCCATCAAACATGTAGGATATTAACTCTAATTCTTGGTGCATCTGGATAGAATTATACAGTCCATACAGTGTGGAGGCAGGCCATTCTGCCCATACCAACATTCTGAAGAGCTACCCACTCAGACCCAGTCCCCTACCCTGTTCACTGTAATTCTGCACTTCTCATGGCTAATCCAACCAAGCCTGCACATCTTTGGAATGTGGGAGGAAACTAGAGCACCTGGCAAAAACCCACGCAGACATGGGGAGAATGAGCAAACTCCACACAGACAGTCATCCAAGGGTGGAATCAAACCCAGGTCCCTGGCGTTGTGAGGCAGCATTGCTAACCACTGAGCCACCGTGCCACCTCCAGATAGTCTGTGTGAAATACTGTCTCTGTCACTAACACTTGTACATTATACTGCACCATTGAACTCTGCATTTGTAGCACACAGCCCAAGATGTGCTATGGTTTTACTGTGCAGTCTTACTGTGGAATAACACACTGTGCTCAGGCATTAATCTCTCTGTGCATAATTCCTAGTCTAAGATATTTCATTTTGTTCTGACAACTTGGCAGTGTGCACCAGAAAACATTAAGAGAATCTGACATTTTGACAGACACTAAACTTTCAGACATGAAACAGATCTTTCACATTGTATTGAGTAGTCAGTCTCCTCGGAGGTAAAAGGAGCAGCACATTATTGTGGTAGAGTGCTGTGTGAATGATAAATCTTACTGTCAGGCTTTCAACGAAATGAAATTTATGTGGGTAGGTTTCTTCAACTTGTTTTCTTCAAAATAACATAATTAATCCTGACAAATCTGTTACAGCATCTTATGAAACCTCCAAGGGAGTACATCAGCTGCATACTTATAATGGAGTTCAATTATAAATGGAATTTTATTGAATCAAAGATTCCTTGCATGTTTTTGGATAGAGGGAGTAAAAGGATAAGGGCTGCAAACATGTGAAGTCATTATTTTGAAAATTAAACTGGATTGTTTAGTACTAGACAGTAGCTATGTAAAATATAATCACCTCATTGATATTGAATCTGTCATACAGGCCATTTGGCCCATTGTTCAATTTTGGTATTTATGGTCCACATGGATAGGCAATAAGTACAAGCTTAGGCAGTGATACCATAATCCCATGAATAAATAAAACAAAAGAAACTCCTTCCACGCGTATTCATATGATCCATTTAATATCGCCTTCTAATAAAAGCAATATATGATGGAAAACTGAAACAAATACAGAAAATGCTGGAGAAATGCAGGAGAGTGATGAGTCTGAAGACATTCTAAGGAACTGAATTCAAAATGTTAACTCTGTTTCTCTCACCACAGATGTTTCCTGACCGGGTGAGTTTCTCCAGCATTTTCCATGCTTGTTTGACATCTCCTTTGTGTTCCTTTTTCCCCTCATATGCTTGTGCTGATTATCCTTAAATGCATCCCTGCTATATGACTCAAATACGTCTTGGTGTAGCACATTCCACATTCTTATCACTCAGGTTATTTTTAGCTGATGCGGCGATGGATATGTTATCTCTCATAGTGTAAGAAACTAGGACGAGGGTAATGTGGTATTGAGAGATCCAAGAGATGCTTATTACAGCTCATTAATATATACAAACAATACATTCATAGACACATCCATCTCTGTGCTAACATTAAGCTGCTCAGTTACAAAGGGCAGTGTGCCTCCATCAACATGCCATGCTTCAGGTGGCCTGAGATAAGATGGACTCTGGGACCATTATATTCTCAGATCACGAGCTATGACAATGTAATAGCTCATGGGAAAGTCTCTTAAATGTAGACTGACATACTGACTGTGAAAGCTTACTCCACAAATTCTTTATCAGATTTATTAGTGATTGTCTTATATTTATGGCCCCTTGCTGTGGTCTCTACAACTGGGAATGTTTTGTCTATGTCAGCCCTTTGCAATATTAAACCATGGGCTTGCCTACCCTGTCAGGTTGACATAAAAATTCCCAATGGCTAAAGAAGAATGGAAATGCTTGTTGGGTCTTGGAAGCTATGTAGACTCTGACCTTGTTAGTACCTGGATGGAAGACCACCTGGGAATACCAGGTAAGGTAGGCTTTTGGGGCCCTTTTATGGTGCAGTGGTGGTGTCCCTACTCCTGGACTGAGAGGCCTGGTTGAAGAGCTACTTCTGAACAGGTTGCTTAGAAAAATAGGTTAAATAAAAAAAAACTGTAGAATTGGCTAATACTCTACTTTTGGCCAAGAGGCAGCGAAATCCTGTGCTCCATATCGGTCTAAGATCATGAATTGGAGCTATGTTATTGTGATGTGTACTGTTTGGATAGGTGTAGCCTCTGCAATCAGATAAGTGGATGAATTGCTCCTTTGCTTTGATCACTGATGACTTGGTTCAATCAGCCAAAGAGAACATGGACATCGCTCCCCCATATTCAGATGCAAGAGGCCCTCTGGTGCAGTTGGCCTTAAGCACCAGAACTGGGGAAACTTTACTTTTCTCTATACTACATAGAACATCATGAGATTCTGAAAAATAAACAATGTCAACATTCCATCAGGGCACAGACGCATTAAGGAAGCCATGTCGACTTTACAAACAGAGAATGGTATTTTGAACAAAAACAAAGTTGCTGCAAAAGCTCAGCAGGTCTGGCAGCATCTGTGGAGGAGAAAACAGAGTTAACGTTTCGGGTCCGGTGACCCTTCCTCAGACCTTTCTCCTCCACAGATGCTGTCAGACCTGCTGAGCTTTTCCAGCAACTTTGTTTTTGTTCCTGATTTACAGCATCCGCAGTTCTTTTGGTTTTTATTTAATGGTATTTTGACATGATCAATGGGGCAATTGGTGCTAATAACGTATGATCTATTTTTTATGTGTTTCACCTGTTCTTCCCCATTCCCCTGCAAATGCTGACTATCACTGGGTTGCTATGCCACAGCCACCAGCTGATCTGCACCGTCTCAACTGAGTAGTCATTGTCTAGGTGTGAGCATGAAAGGTGAATATTTGACCATGCAGTGTTATAGAGTTATGCCTGATAGTGTAGAGCTCATTGGAATTTATGGTACACAAGGAAGCCATTTGGCCCATCAAATTCACAAGCCCTGGGAAAGAGTTATCCAGCACTGATCCCACTTTCCAGCCCTTGGTCCATAAACCTGCAGGTTACAGCATGACAAGTATCGATCTTTTTATTAAAGACATTAAGGGCTCCTCCTTTTATCACCCTATCAGACTATAAGATCCAGGCTCTTACCACTCTCTGGGTGAAACAATTTTCTTCTAGTCCCCTCTGATCCTCTTGTCACTTAGTTTAATTCTCAGGATCCCAAATTATTAATTTTTAAGTTCAGGAAAATAGATTGCTTTTATTCACTCTAAGTCCCTCATAATTTTATACATCTTAACGTAAGCTTCTCAGAGCCTCTCCTGTGCCAAAGATGATAACGTCAGCTTGTTCAACCTTCCTTCACTGCAATAATTCTCCCTGTCTGACAAAGGATTCATAAATCTACTCTGCACTTTTGGTCGTGTGATCACTTCCTTTGGGTGAGCAGAACTATACACAACACTTTATCTATGTTTATACAGCTCAGGCAAAACCTTCCTCTGATGTGAGTGCAATCATTAGATAACAATCAGGAATGGGAAGTCTGCCCGGTATGTCTCCCCTTGGTCTGCTAAGGCCTTAACTGAACTTGGAAAGTTGAGCCAGGGCTATGAATATTCAAATTAATGTTTCAAGCTTAATCTTGTGTATAAGGTTAAAGAAAAAATCCAGTGTAGACATTTTTTAACTGTAGAACGTTCCCATGACATTATGAAAAATTATAATTGGCACCATTATGAAATTCTGTAATGATTACCAGAGACAATTTCAAATGAAAGAAGAGTGTTGGTTATTATTAACAAAAGAAGTGTTAACTACAAACTGCAAGGCAACACAGTTCTGAGATTTTCTGTCTATTTCTCATTGACAAGCTGCCCTTGCTGATCTCATCCAAAAACATCTGGTCTGTTGCCTGCTGACAGCACCCAGTTCTACTTTACTGCACCTACGTTCAACCATTGCACTGACTGCATTGCCTGTCTGCCTGTCTCTGACCTGGATAAGCTGCAATTTCGTCCAATGAAGGCAATTGTCCCTGACTGACTGTCTCTTTCCACCATCTCCCACTCTTGCAACACCAAAATTATTTTTTGCAACATTTTCACTGAACCAATCTTGTGTCCAATTCGAGCCGGTGCTGAACTGAGTTTCAAAACCTTTAACCTTCCTTCACAAAGGTCATCGACTTCCATATCATTGTCTGTCTCTACATGTTTCAGTCTATCTGCTGTGGAACATTCAACTGTGCTTTAGTTATCTCTAAACTCAATGATTTTGATGCTCTCCTGATCATTTTCCATCATCCACCTTTTATAGTCTATTGCTCATTTAAAATTCTAATGGCCATATCATAACCTGCAAAAAGTATCACTTAGCATTAACTCTCTTATGAACTCTACGCCGATTTCTGGTCTACGAACACCATGAATTTAACATTCTTACCTCTATATCACAATGGCTCACTCCTCTATATCTCTAATCCTTCTTACAGCCTTATGAGAAAACTACAGTCTTCCAAAATTGACCTCTTGTGTGCATCTTTCATACTCTGTATAACTGACACCATGCCATCAGTTGTAGACCTTAGACTATAGAATTTCCTTCCTATACCTCTCCAACTCACTCAATTCCTTCAAGGCCCTCCTTAAAATCTGCCTCTATTACCAAGCTTTTCCGTAAGAAATTTTGATTTCACATATTGATATCAAATGACAAATTCTCTCTCAGTCCTGCAGCCAAATTACTCATAATAGATAATAATGGTATTAAGGTTGCAGTGATTGTAATGATGTCAGCCAGGTTGACCTTGTAGAATATGATTCCCTGATTGGGGCTGTTAACCCGGTCCAATCAGGGAACCCTTGCCAACAGATATAAACAGGAATGTCAGGAATTCTGATTGCTCTATGAGCTGGCTCTGAACTAGCTGGGTCAGTGGCATGTACTATACACGTGTAAATAAAGGATGACTTGGTGATGGGATACTGGCCTTTGTGGAGTTACTTCAAAAGACTTTAATGCAAAGCAACTTCCTAAATGTTCATATAGGATATAGAAGGCCATTCTAAACTTTACTTGCAATCTCTCTACAATGTGTTTTGCTTGATGTTAATTCATTTTGCTGTCTAAAGAAAAGTCATGGCAACTTGAAATGTTAACTATTTCTCTCTCTGCAGGTACTACCAGACTGGTTGAGTTTCTCTGGAACTTTTTTTTTTCATTCAGGTTTCCAACATTTGCAGTATTTTACTTTCATTATCATTGTTTGTCTGGTTTGCTGGGAAGGTAATAAATGTAACTCCATATTTTGTGCTATTTTTCTATGTCTAATTGAAACCTTTTTCAGCACAAATTTTCTGTTAGGGCCCATTCCCTACAAAGTTCACATTGTTTCCCTGCCAGTTAAGTTGTATTGAATATTAAGTGAGCTGCGTATGTGAACTGACCTTTCTTTTAAGGGTATAGGGCAGTTGCTTGATAGACATAAAGCAGTGGAATCCAAATCTCCAGTTCAGAGCATTGCTGATACCACACTTGGGATCCTCAGTATGGTTTTGGTCTCCTCATGCAAGGAAGCATATGCATTGCATTAAGAGTGGTTCAGTCAGCTGATTCCCAGGATGAAAGTGAGAGATAGTAGGAACTGCAAAGTGTTGTCTTGTGAGGAAAGGTTGAATAGTTGGGCCTATACTCATTGCAACTTAGAAGAATAAAAGCTAATTTTACTTAAATATTTAAGATTCTAAAGGGTTTTGACAGAATAGATGTTGGAAGGACATTTCCTCTTGCGGGCGAATCCAAAACCAGAGGGCACAATTCCAAACCTCTTCCATTTAACAGGTGGAAGTTCTCCTTTAACAGAACCATTAGTGGTTAGTATTGTCTTCCACAGAGAGAAATGAAGGCCAGGCCTTTAATCTAAATCAGCCAGATTGGGACTAAGGATTGAGTCAAGCCACCATCTGATCAACCATGATCTTACTGATTGGCAGACCAGGTTCCTAGGCCAGATGGCCACCTGCTGCTTCTATTTCTAATGATCTTATGATCAAACCTCATTAGCTCTATATTTCATTCTTTGGCCTGGTATCAATTTTTGGTTTGATTATATGCTTTTGCTAAGTGTTTTGCAGGTGAATTCTTATATGAAAGGCTCAATATAAGATTGCCGTCATTGAGACATCTGGAAAGATGAATACTGCCTGTTAAAGGATTCAGGGCTAAATTGAACATGAGTGGCTACAACTATTGTCTATTGAGTAATGTGTAATTTGCAGTTTCAGTAGCGATTATGATTTATGTTCCCTTGTTTTAGACATCAAACATTGTAAACAGAGTGCTAAGATTAAATAAATAGTACAATGGTTCTAGCTGTAAAGGAAAATAACAATGTGCACATTTAGTGAAAGCTGGGCTTTCATGTTCAGGTAAACATTTATTTTATGCTGAGAATGAGCATTACTCTATAAATTAAAGTCAACTAAAACAAATTTAGGAAAGAAACTGTATGAAAGAAAATAAAAGTCATTGGAAAACCATGATAAAGTGTGGAAAAACATAAAAAAGTTGATTTAAAAAGTAATGGAGTACTGCAGTATCAGACTGAGAATGATGTTTATTTAAGTCCCATTGGCATCACTCTGACGGTATGTGTGACCCTGATGGCAAAACATATTATTTAACTTCAGAGCTATGGAAAAAAAACAGTAGTGATAGAGAGTGAAAGTGAAAATTTGTCGATAGATTCAGATAAGTTATACAACTGGGTAGATTAAATTTCTTACTGACAAATGTAAAGTATTGCATATATTAGATATAAACTAGGCAATTAGCAGAGGAAAACTTATAACTACAGGTAATAGTGGGCTAATATTGGATCCAAATGGATTATTTGGACATATTCCCAATTTTACGTTCCTGACAAAAATTGGACACTTTGTCTTTTTAGCATTCGCACTTCTACTTGTAGCTGGGTGAGGGGTATGGTGACTTCAGTATTATTGTACAAAGCAACAGGAAAAGTAAACCATTGACAGAAAGCATAAGCTAGACTAATGTTGGCCAGACATTGCAAAATCCAAGACAAAGTTATGGTAGTAATAGATAAAATGGATTAATTGTTCACAATAGTACAAGAGATGGTAGTTCTGCTGCTTTTTGATGCTGAAGTGTTTGGAGGTTCTGTGTGTGAAGCACTAATTTGCTACCTTCATTTAAAACATCAGTGCCAGCTACATGGATGGTCTTTGCTGATCAAGACCTGGCATTCACCCAGTTCCCTTCTAACCACTTATAGAAAGGGAATTGTGTTGGTATCTGAGTGAATATGAAAATAACTTTGCAATTTCTATTTGTAGAGTTCAGCAACAAGCAAACCTAAGCACTGAACAGCTGTCTACCTGTGTATTCTGGACAAATATCATTTTAAGCATTGTATTTAACCACCACCCTCTTGAACACAATTTCAAACTTGTAAGCAGTCAGAAAGCAGCATTCCCGCTAGCCGAGGTGGGAACTGTTGATGTCAGGATGCAGGCAGCGAAGGGCAGAAGGCCCAGTAAGTTACGGCCTAGCCCCAATTCCACGGGGACAGATCATCTAGAGGATGGCCAGTAGTCACAAATGGAGCCTGGCATCCATGAAGGTTTAAAGGGAGCTCCTTGCGTGAGCTATCACAGCCATACCCTTCCTGTTCTGAGTCCATCGTATTGGACCTGGTCCAGACCAACTTTGTCCCTTCATTGCTGACTGGAAATCTCAATTAGTGTGGAGGGTGGGGCATTAATAGTCCCCAAAATAAATTCTAATTGGCCTCTGTTGACATCTTGTCACTTGCTGTCAGACAATTTCTCTGACGTTAAGTCACACCGTGTGAAACTGCAATGAGTATGAAACACACATTACCCTGCACCTGGCTGTATACCCCATCAGACTCTCATCAGCCTAGAAACAAAGGATTTAATCAACTGTTTACCTCAGTCAGCTCACAAACATTAACTTGTGAAATAATTGGAGTATCACTTTGCTACGTCTTTTTATCGTCTGTACCTCCAAAGGCAGTGGGATAGAATGGCTTGGGACACTGGTAATCATTAAACAAAGCACTTCTAAGTACTTGAAAACAAATGTGTAACAATAAAAAAAAAGTTGGTTTTGCAAGGAATGTTCATCGATAATATTGGATTGCTTTTTGTTGTCTTGTTGTTAGGTGCCCAATACATTGTGAAATCTTTCATCCTGCAGAAGAATCTTCATTCACTGAGAAATTCATGTGATTAAAACCCCTTTGTTGACATTCCACCTGATCTCGTCTACTGTAACAAAACGTAAATGCCCACCAAAGTATGGATATGTTGCAAATTGTGGTAAACGCATAGGAGCAAAGGACTTAGGAGTGGGAGCAGGTTATTTGGCCTTTTGAACCTGCTCCACCATTCAATAAGATCATGGTTGATCAATTGTGGTCTCAGTTCCACTTTCTATCTGTTATCCATAACCCTCAACTCCTTTTCATTTGCACAATGTAGTGCTGGCATACAGACCATCCTAAATGTTCCTATACATAGTTGAGCTGCAGTACTGACCTGGCACTGTCACTACCTCTCCCATCAGGTGTACCGAGTTCCACAGCTACGTTCACCTTGTCGGGAAGGGGGTATACTGAACCCTGCAATTTCATGTTGGAACATGAACTTTACTGGAATCTGTGTGCAATATTTCTGAATGACTAAAATGCTGTGCACTAGATTTGAGATTGGGTCAAAGTATGAGAGACTTCAGTTTTGCAGACAGATTGGTAAAACTGCAGTTGTTCCACTGAAAGAATGTTGTGAAGAAATTTGTCGAAGCATTTATAATCATCAGATTGCTGAACACAGAGAATAGGGAGCTCCTGCTCTCACTGACTGAAGGATGATTGATGAAACAACCAGAGGCAATATGAGGAAAAACTGTTTTATGCAACAAGTGGAATAGCTTTCCTGACAGCTTAATTGCAGTAAGTTCAATTGTTGCTTTCGAAAGAGAATTGAATAATTCAATTCAGGTTTTGGTTTAGTTTTGGGAGTGAGGTGGACTGACATATTTGCTCTTACAGAGGGCTGGCGGGGGAACCATGGGGCAAAATGGCCTGTTTCTGAGCTATAACCATTCTGTGAACTAGCATGTTCATTAGTATGGCCTTTGTCCCTAAAAATGGAAGTGTGCAGAAACATTTGTGAAGGTACCCTCAGTGTAACTAGATGGCTTGGTTAAGCATGCACAGTTTGTGTCTCGCTTATCAAAGTCAGCAATGGTCACTGAGTGTTATGTTTTCCAGTTAAATAGGAGCCAACAAGTGTTTAGTGTTTAGGGATCATTACATTGGATTATCTACAGATATAGTGAACTTTATTTCGAACAAATTCATAAAAGAGGACTGGTACAGCCAAAATGATGGTGAATGTAAATTTAGCGGTTGCCTGGAGAGACCCTGGAATGTAACACCTGATAGGGTACCAAGGAGGCTTCAAAGGGAGGAAATCCACCACAAACTAATCTATTTTAATTTCCTGGGAGTTCTCTCAGCCTGCAAACTGTGGGAGAAAAGATAACCATCTGGGTGAGAAACCTGTTTTGTGTCTACCCCTTTTAGAAAAATGAGATTAAAAGTCAGTTCAACACTGGTTTGTATAAACTCATGAAAGATGGCAAGCTAGCGAGCTGGGGTATTCTTGTGCACTGGCCTGGATTCAAGCACCAAACTGCTGTGAAGGTCACAGTAGAAGAACCACCTACTAATCACCTCTGCACTGCAAGTAAAGAATTCTTTACTCTGAGTGCTAGAAACCAGCAAGTCAGTTGAAAGGGAATAAGGCTAAAAAATTTCAATTAACGTGCAAAGCCAAGAGTCCTGAAATCAACTGTGGAATGATCAACATTCTCCTATCTACTCTTTATGATTAACTTACAGATTGATCTGTATTTTTTAAACTTTAATTTTTTTGGGATCTTATTTCTATTCTGTGTATGTGTGTTTGATTATTATTTCTTTTTGCATATAATAACTAATAAGATCATTCTTTAAAGGAGGCTAATGCTGGTCTATTTTGGAGTTTAACCCTGAAAAGTGTGAGGTGATTCATTTTGCAAAGACAAATTTGAAAGCAGAATACAGAGTTAACGGAAAGATTCTTGGCAGTGTGGAGGAACAGAGGGATCTTGGGGTTCATGCCCACAGTTCCCTGAAAGCTGCCATCCAGGTGGATAGAGTTGTTAAGAAGGCGTATGGTGTGTTAGCTTTCATTAATAGAGGGATTGAGTTCAAGAGCCGTGAAGTTATGCTCCAGCTGTACAAAAGCCTGGTTCGGCCACATCTGGAGTATTGTGTCCAGTTCTGGTCACCTCATTACAGGAAAGATGTGGAAGCGTTGGAAAAGGTGCAGAGGAGATTTACCAGGATGCTCCCTAGAATGGAGGGAAAGTCTTATGAGGAAAGGTTGAGAGAGCTAGGGCTTTTCTCTTTAGAATGACGAAGGATGAGAGGTGACTTGATAGAGGTGTACAAAATGATCAGAGGTATAGATAGAGTGGACAGCCAGAGACTTTTTCCTAGGGTGGAGGTAGCTATTAGGAGGGGGCATAGTTTTAAAGTGAGTGGAAGTAGATATAGGGGAGACGTCAGAGGTAGGTTCTTTACTCAGAGAGTGGTAGGGGCGTGGAATGCATTGCTGGAGAGGGTAGTGGAGTCGGCCTCATTAGGGGCATTTAAGGGGCTATTAGATAAGCATATGGATGATAGTATAAGGTAGGGGTGGAGTTTAGATAGACCTTAGGTTTAGGGTAAAAGTTCGGCACAACATTGTGGGCCAAAGGGTCTGTACTGTGCTGTACTGTTCTATGTTCTTATCTAGAGGATTGGAGTATAAGGATGCAGAAGTTATGCTTCAAGTATACAAAACCTTGGTTAGGCCCCAATTGGAGTACTGAGAGCAGATCTGGGTGCCATACGTTAGAAAGGATATATTGGCCATGGAGGGAGTACAATATAGGTTTACAAGAATGATCCTGAACTTCAGGGGTCAAGTTATGAGGAGAGATTCTGCAAATTAGGTTAGTTTTCTCTAGAATTTATAAAGTTAAAGGGTGATCTGATCGAAGTCTTCAAGATATTAACAAGAAAAGACAGGATAGATAAACTTCTTCCTTTGGGTGGAGATTCCAGAACTAGAGGGCATAGTCTAAAAATTAGGGCCAGGCCATTCGGGAGAATGTTAGAGGTTTGGAACACTCTTCCACAAACAGTGGCTGATGTAGGATTAGAATTTTAATTCTGAGATAGAAACATTTTTGTTAAACAAAGGTTTTAAAGGATATTGGCCAATTCAGGGCATTGTTGCTAAATTTGCAGATGACACAAGGATAGGTGGAGGGACAAGGAGTGTTTAGGAGGCAGAGAGGCTTAGGATGAACTTGGACAGTCTAGGTGAGTGGGCAAAGAAGTGGCAGGATAGTGTGGGAACGTGTGAGGTTATAAACTTTGGTAGGAAGAATAGAGGCATAGACTATTTTCTAAAGTTGGAAAGGCTTCAGAAATCTGAAGCACAAAGGGACTTAGGAGTCCTAGTTCAGGATTCTCCTAAGGATAATCTGCAGGTCCAGTTTGCAGTTAGGAAGGCAAATGCAATGTTACCGTTCATTTCAAGAGGGCTAAAGTATAGATAGATAGAATCCCTACAGTGTGGAAACAGGCCCTTTGGCCCAACAAGTCCACACCGACCCTTGGAGCATCCCACCCAGACCCATCCCCCGAGAACCCACTTAATCGACACATCCCTGAACAGTATGGGCAATTTAGCATGGCCAATCCACCTAGCCTGCACATCTTTGGACTGTGGGAGGAAACCGGAGCACCCGGAAGAAACCCACGCAGACACAGGGAGAATGTGCAAACTCCTCACAGCCAGTCGCCTGAGGGCGGAATCGAACCCAGGTCCCTGGCACTGTCAGGCAGCAGTGCTAACCACTGAGCCCCATGCTGCCCTATGAGAGCACAAATGTACTGCTGAGGCTGTATAAGGCTCTGATCAGACTGCATTTGGCACACAGAGTGGTTTTGGCCTCCATACCTAAGGAAGGATATGATGACGCTTGTCCAGAGGAGAATTACAATAATAATGTTAGGGATGAAGGGCTTGTCTTTTGAGGAGTGGTTGAGGACTCTGGGTCTGTACTCAACAGAGTTTAGAAGGATGAGGGTTTATCTATTTGAAACTTAGAATACTTGAGGCCTGCATAGAGTGAATGTGAAGAAGATGTTTCCATTATTAGGAGAGAGTAGGACCCGAGGGAACAGTCTCAGAGTGAACGGACAACCTTTAGAACAGAGATGAGGAGGAATTTCTTCAGCAAGAGGCTGGTTAATCTGTGGAACTCATTGCTGCAGAGGGCTGTGGAGACCAAATCATTGACTGTCTTTAACACAGAGATAGATAGGTTCTTGATTGGTAAGAAGATCAAGGGTTACAGGAAGATGGCTGGAGAATGGAGTTGACAAACTTATCAGCCATGATTGAATGGTAGAGCAGACCTGAAGGGCTGAATGGACTATTTCAGCTCCTATACCTTATGATCTTATAGATATTCGGAGCTTGGCCACAGATCAGCCATGATCTCATTGAAAGTTGGAATGGGCTCAAGGGGCTGAATGACCTACTCCTGTTCCTCTGTTTATTAGAGTTTTCTTGTTAACTCAAGAAGGCCTGATTACATTAAGTCCTTTTAAAACACAAACACAGTTGGTTTGGGAAGAAGGTACCAACAGGGAAGGGATCCTTTATAAATTAACCGTCAAACAACTGACGGGATAGGTAAAGAAAGGAATTTGAAAGACCCCATTTGGAACTATAATAACTTGGAGAACACTGTTTGGTGTTTGCTTATAACAAATTGGGGTTCATGACCACAACTTTAACCCAGAGAAAATAAACTAAGGAATTAAAGATGGTAGACTATCAACTTGAAATCAATTTAATGCTATAGAGCAATCTGCACACCAGTGCGTTCCTAGCAGAATTAGGGGAAGTGATTTGTGAGGGTTTAAACGTTTCGTCCCTTGATCAGTTAAGTGATTGAATGAAAGTCCTTGCAATTAGAATTTCACCAGAAAGCCAGAAGATCCAAAGTTATAAAAGAGGTGGTCAGTTTACAGGAGATTCAGTATGATGAAATGGGGTGAAATAGTGGCAGATTCACCAATTAGAAATCAGAATTTCAGGAAAAAAAATGGTGGAAAGACAAAGAGAGTGAGAGAGAGAAGAGATTTGGGAGAAATACGAAAAGGAGGAAAAGAGAGAGTTACCAGGATAAAGAAAGGGTGGCCATATTTCCTCAGGGTGAAGCCAGCAAGCCTGCGTGATATTGAGGCTAAACTCCACTGCTGGGGAAAGCCATAGCCGGAGAATGCACTAAGTGCCAAAGTGCTGATAAATGCGATTGGAGGAGGGTACATGTCTTTGCTGGTTGCATCTGGTGTAAGATTACATTGGCATCAGTGGCCATTGAATTTGTTCACATTCTGCCCGTGGTCAGGGTCCACCTGCTCCTTCATAATAACCTGGCAGGATCAAAGGCAATAGCATCTCCAGCTGTCCCTGGGAAGCTTGCTGAATTCAGGGAGGCCAAGCAGATTTGGCAGGATTTTTCCCTGACTGTGTGATCATGCAATTTATGGCTAGACAAGCTCAGCCAGTACAGGCCGAGCTGGCATTGTGAACAGAAGACCCTCCAGTCTGGTTATCTGAAAGATTATTTGGGAATCTAAAAGATGCCAATGAAATAGTAAATGGAATGCCCTTGGCAGCAGCCTAACAGCTGATCCACTGTTAAAAACAAATAGAAATTGTTGGAGAAACTCAGCGGATGTTGCAGCATCTGTGGAGAGAAAGCAGAGTTAACATTTCATTCCAGAGGCCCTTCTTCAGAACGCTGTTCAAAACATTAGCTCAGACTGCTCATGCTGGAACTGAGGAAGATGCAATATTGAGAACGAGATGCTGAGGAGGAAATGAACACTACCTCATAGACCTGTAAATGATGAGTGGACAGTGATCCACAGATATGCAATTCTAATGGCTGAATATGTTGTCATGCACAAAACCCAAGCTCGCATCACTCAGTATCTGTACCCCACAAGGACGCAGCAAGGTTTTGCAGAACCTGCCACACTGACCCAGGTTGTGGGAAAACCCAATCTGCAATAATACTTGCAGCTATGATTCCTGAACTGGCTTTTGGGGAACCATTCAGCAAGGTGTCAGTATACTGTGTGGGGCCTCTACCCAAATCAAAAAGGGGCTGCCAGCATATCCTTACAATTATTGACATGGCATTCCATTTCTTAGAGGCTGTTCCCAATAACCAGATCTGCCAAAGCAGTGGTGACCCAATTCTTTAATTAGTATGGTTTGACCAGCTAGATCTGGGCACAAAGTTTTGTCCAAAATATCCCAGAAGGTCACATGTGAGCCAGTAGAGGTCTTCAGCATATCACACATAGTCACAAGAGGTGCTAGAAAGGTACCACCTGACCCGAAAAACAATGTGCAGGACATTCTGCCATGAGTACCTCCATGACTGGGATAAATTACTAGATTATCTTCTGTTTGCTACCAGGAACTGACCCAATGAATCACTAGATATACTCCATTTGAATTAGTTCACATGCACCAAGTTTGAGGGACTCTGAAAGGAATCAAGAGGAGGTTTATGAACAGAAAAACAAAGTTTCCATGTCAGATTCTGTGCCAAGTTTCCAACAGTGACTCGAGAGCTTGTAAAGTGGCTGAACAACACTTGAAAATCTCTGAGACAACAGGCACACACGTTATGGCCTTAACCTTCTAGCCAGGAGTCTACATGCTAATACTCCTACCAATATTCGCTGAACACTGAAAAGCCTGGCTCAGAGGTCCAAAGAGAGCAGTCAAGAAGCTTGAGGAAGTGAACTATCTGAGGCCCTAGATCAGGGAGAAAAAGCAAAGGATGTGTCATGTCAACATGATAAAGTAATACCACATTCAAAATGGTGACAGGCAGTCTGTCTCATTGTCACTGTCCCAGAGGATGAGAGAAGCAGTGAGAATGAATTGGATGTTTGATATGACTGAAGCCCGTGCTGATCCTCCTACTTGCCAGTTAACTATTAAAGAAATACAAGCAAGCCTAGACTATTTACTTACCCACCTAAATACAGAACAGCAAGCAGGCTTAATGAGAACTGCTCATTGTATTAAAGTCTTATGTAGAAACTAGCCAGGATGCACCACACTAGTCATGATATGGATATGGAAGAGGCCCCTCCCAATAGGTAATATTCCCATTAGCTAGACTCAGATTTGAGGTGACTTTAACTACATGCCTGAGTGCTAACTTATAGAGCTTAGCAGCAGTAGCTGGAGCTCCCAGTTACTCAAGTTTGGAAGATAGCACAGATAGGTCCATTAAAGCAGCCTACATTTCCAAGATAGACTTACTCAAGGGGAACTGGCAGATGCCCTAGAGTGGCCAGATAAACAAAATCTTTGTCTTCATAACTCCAAATGACTTAAGTGTCAAATCATGCCCTCAGGACACTAAAATGCACCAACCACTTTTCAAATTCTGACTAGTCAGATAGTGGCATGCTTATTTAATTGTATAGTGTATCTGGACACTAGGTCTAGTGTACAGCAACACCTGGGAACCGTACTTAGAAAAAAAACTTGGAAGTTCTCTTCCAGGAAAGTCATCTGACCCAGTGGTCAACCTTGAAAAGAATGATTTCACTAAGGCTGAAGCAATCTATCTGGGACTTGTTGTGGGTCAAGGATGAATACCACCAAGACCTGCAAAAGTACAAGCAATAGCACTGATGCCTATTCCTAGAACAAAATGAAAAATCATGAGGTTTTCAGGAATGCATGGGTTCTATCGAAACCTCAGCATAGTTGTGTCAGAAGATAGAATAAAGCAAAGGTAGCATTGACTGAGAAATGCTAAATGGATTTTGAGAAGATGAATGTCATTTTAATAACCAAGACTGTACTTTTAGCTCCAACATGTCATCAGTGAGAGTGACATTGATGTAGGGGCTTTTTTTAGGAAGGTTTATCAAGAGTAGCGAGACTCATAAGATACTTTGCCAAGAAACTAAAGAAGCATCAGAGATAGTAATCCATGGTACCGAAGCAACCCCTTGATATATTATTAAATCTCAATCACGGAGATAGACCCAAAATAGGTACAGAGACAACTGCTATATTGCAAAGCCTGTTAATGCTTGTGGAAACATTTGAGACCTGGAATTGGAATTTATTGCATCAACCATACCATTTAAAAATTAAAACACGTTGGAGGGAAATGGAATGAAATGAAGACGATACTGGAGAGTTAATAGTGGGGAACACTGAAACGGCAAAGATGCTAAATCAATACTTTTCCTCAGTTTTCATGGTGGAGGACAATTTTACCATTCCTATTGGAACAGGCAAGTCAGAGGCAATAGATAGGGTAGAATGTAGAACAATCAACATCGATAGGGAAAAGGTACTCAGTAAACTATTAGAATTGAGGGCAGACAAGTCCCCTGGGCCTGATGGCCTACACCTGAGGGTATTAAAGGAAGTAACGGTGGAGATAGTGGATCTATTGGTTACAATATTCCAAAATGCCCTGGACACGGGAAAGGTTCCAATGGATTGCAAAAATGCTAACGTAACATCTTTATTCAGAAAGGGAGGCAATACGTGAGAAATTACATACCAGTTATTTTCCCATCTGTTGTTGTCAAAGTGTTAGAATCAATTATCAAGGAAGCAATATCAAGACATTTGGAAAATCAAAACGCTATCTATCAGAGACAGCACGGTTTTATGAAAGGCAAATCATGTTTGAATAATTTGCTAGAGTTCTTCAAAAATGTAACAAGCAAAGTAGATAAAGGGGATCCTACATTACATCTGGACTTCTGGAAGGTGTTTGATAAGGTACTGCACAAAAGGTTAATTTACAAAGTTGAATCATATGGGATTAGGGGTAATTTATTAGCAAGGATAGGCAACTGGCCGATGCACAGAAGACAGAGAGTCGCAATAAATGAGCTTTTTTCTGGATGGCAAGAAGTAACTAGTTGAGTGCCAGAGGGTTCAGTCCTTGGACCCAGCTATTTACAATGTACATTAACAACTCGGATACATGGATAGAAGGCTCTATAGCCAAATTTGTGAACGACACAAAATAGGCAGTATGGTAAATTGCAATGCAGAAATAAGAATCTTACAAGCGCATATAGATAGGTTAGTAGAGTAGGCCAAAATATGGCAGATGGAGTTTAATGAGGATAAGTGAGATGCCATGCATTTTGGCTGGAAAAATAGTAAGGTGACCTATTGTCTAAATGGGGAGAGACTTTAGAGTATTCTGGTTGGTGCAGAAGGATCTGATTGTCCTTTTTCATGAGTCACAGAAAACAAGCATGCAGGTACAGCAGATAATAAAGTAAGCGAATGGAATGTTGGCTTTTGTAGCTAAAGGAATAGAATATAAAGGTAAGGAAGTATTGTTGCAACTATACAAGGCATTGGTCAGACCACACCTGGAATATTGTGCACAGTTTTGGTCCTCTTATTTGAGGAAAGATGCAGTGGCATTGCAGGCAGTTCAGAGGAAGTTCACTAGATTGATCCCAGAGATGAGGGGTTTGTCATATGAAGAAAGATTGAACATCTTAGGCCTATACTCTCAGTACTTTAGAAGAATGAGTGAAGATCAAATTAAGATATTCAAGATGATAAAAGGAATGGATAAAATAGATGTGGAGTGGATGCTTCCTCTTGTGGGGCATACTAAGACTAGAGGTCATAGTCTTGGAATAAGGGAAGCAAATTTAAAACAGAGTTGAAGAGAAATTAATTCTCCCTAAAGGTTGTGAATCTGGGGAATTTGCTACCCCAAAGTGCAGCGGATGCTGGGACAGTGAGTAAATCTGAGGAGTTAGTCAGATTTTTAATTGATAATGGGTTGAAGGGCTATGGGGAGAAGACAGGAAAATGGGGTTGAAGAGCATATCAGCCATGATCGAATGGTAGAGCAGACTTCGATGGGCCAAATGGCCTAATTCTGCCCCTCTATCTTATAAACTTATCTTATGAAATCAAATGTGATTACAGATACCTATCTAGAAATAGAGACCTAGTTAGAAATGAAGATCAGAAAGACCAAGTGAAATGAGAACTGATCTCATTTCATTCATGTGAGGGCAAGTGTCATAATACTGGATCAGTTATGCACATTTGATCTTGAACTGCAATGTGATTCTTTCTTTAGAAGGCCGTACTGATAAAGCCAAAATGACAGCAGATGTAAATTCAGTGGCTGGCAGGAGACATACACTGAACACTACACATCATGAAGTGTTAAGGAAGCTTCGATGGAGGGGACTTTAAACAGAGAAGTGCATTTCAAACTACACTTTAGTCTCCTCGGCATTAGCTCAGACTGCTGAGGTACCCATATATACTAGCTTGGGTTCAAGCATAAGTGCACTGTGAGTGTCGTGTTTGAAGAATCCATCCTGTATTCACCCCGCTTTGGAAAACTGGTTAAGTTGGCTCCTTTTAAAACACGAATTCATATGGTCTGAGAGAAAGGTATCGATAAAGGAGGGGAACCTTTGTAACCAGAGGAAGCAGGTGAACAATGAAAGCAAGCTAGTTCATTCCTCTTCTTCTAGGAGCATATCCCCTATCTGGAACTGAAATAACTTGCGGAATCTTGCCTGGGGTCTGCCCACGACATCAAAAAAATAGAGGCAGCTGACTACAGGCAACAAGTTGATTAATTTACTAGGTCTTGCCATACTTTCACTCTAAACATACACAAATACTGAGAGATCAGTGTTCTGATGGCCAAGATTCCATGAAAGGTACAAATACTGCTCCATTTTGGGTTAGCATCCTTGGGCTTTGCTTTTGATTGGAAAATTAATATGACCAAGAATGCTCAAGCCCAGACCTTTACAAAGGAAAATCTGGGATCGTTTACAGCCACTGCCTCCCAAACCTCTTTTTCAGACCTTACTTGGAGGCTTGAAAATTGTTGTGACCACCACCACCAGTCCTCTCCCTCCATGGAAAGTGGGAGTGCAATGGATGGGGGGATAGGGTTTGACAACAGATCTATAAAGGCAGAGGGTACAGGTGAGAAGATCTGGGTGTGCAGTTGGAAGAGTGAGAAGCTCGATAGAAGCCATTACCATCATGGAGCTCAGGATTCCACTTCCTGTCCCTATTCCCCACTTTAGGAAGCCTTGGTTTAAGCTGTTCCAGAACATCTCAGTTTGAGACAACATTAACTGACAATTACCCTAAAGATTGCAGGAACAAATTAAAATCAAAATTAAAACAAAAAGCCAAACCACATTTTTATTTTGTTTATTCAGTCTTATAAATTCAGAAATATGGTTCTTGTACATTTCAAATGATAATGTTACTAGAACTCAATACAATGGTAAAGATGTTACACATTTTTAAAACTCCAATGGCAGTAGATTGGTCTGTCATATGACTTATTCCATTATTAGATGATCAGTCAAGCTGACAGTTGGAACGTTGCCCTGATGGTATGATGTTCCATCTTGGAGGTAGGAGAAAGTGGGAAAGGAGTGAAGACAGAGGGAAAACTGACAATGCCCATCTCTTTAATCTGACTGCTAACAGCCAAAGTAAAGGTCAAGCAACTCTCACTTGCAGATTAAGTGAAGTTTAAGAATGGTCTTCAAAATATATTTTCTCAATTCTACCCAGTTAATTTGCAAGTGTTTTGAAAACTGTAGTCATGGAGAAATGAAAATTTATACTAACCTGTTGGTGGGAGGTAGGAAATCAGAATAATGGCTCTAGTGGATGGTTCATGTTGTTTTCCCCCTTCCTATTGTAATACAATGGAAACATTTAGGACCAAGTTCCAGAATCCTTTTGTTTTTCAAGCAAAAGATTTGGAAAATTGGCACTTCCATTAGTTAGATACCATAACAAAACACTCTCCAGGAAACTCTGTTGCTCACTGGATGGATGGCACTTTCTGGACCCAGGAAGACATTGGATGGTTGCATTATTACAGCTGTGCAGGAGAGTTGATAAAGGCAGCAAGTGACATTAGACAATAGCATTGCAGTAAAACGTTTTTAATTAATGTCATATCTAGGCTTAAACAATGACATTAGATCAATTAATTTTAATCTGCAATGTTCTGAATTTATCCCCCTTTAGAAAGTAATGAAAACAATGTCAAAGCACGTAAGGAACCACATTTCTTTGTATGTATCCATCCAACTCCCCACCCCATACATCCAATGTCAGTGTCAATATTCTCCCAATTGGTAATGTTTTACCACATCTTACAAACATAACATGTAGTGCTTTGTTTCTATTTCATACACCATCCATCCTGTTAGTATCTTGCAACAGATCACAATTCAGTTTAAGTGATGAGTACCTCCATCATTTGGAGTTCAAATTTTGCTCAGGGACTAGGTTCAAAATTGTCATCTGAACTCATTAAATTAGCAGCGTCAGGGAGCAGACTTGAAGTGGATTTGAACCCAAGTAGTGGGTAGAAACAAGTATGTCCCGGAACATAGGGCCACAACAATCCTTTCCTCACCCTCCTTCAGCTTGGGCTGGATTGCATCACTTGACAAGAAACAAAATGATTCTGCTCTAATGAACAGCATTACCCCTTCCCTGATTGATAATAGCTTTCTGTACAATCAAAGGTGGGCTATCATTTTAAAAAAAAGGTGCAAAACAAGAAGGGCCATCACAGTCCTTAGAGCATTAAAAGGAACATTATGGGCTGTGCTGGCTTTATCCAGAGTTGACCAAACAATCATGTTTAATCTTACTGGAATGTAAATGGATTTTTAAAAATCTGAAACTTTCTCAGGTTCTATCTTGCTGCACTCAACATACACATCAAAATTTCAAGCTTCAACAACACAAGACAGCTTCAAGTATTTTTGTTGCATTAATAAATTAATGAAAAAATGCTCTTTATCACAATAACATAAATCAGTAAAAAATAATAAGATAAAAATTTCATCTCTGAATTACAAAGATACAAAAATGTATAAAAAAGTTTTTTTCTCATATTCACCACCCCACCCCAAAGATGTTGGATATGCTTGAAGGGAAGCTTTAATTTATTTGTTTTTAAAGCAAGGAAGAAAACCATCACTCACCGACCACTGGTGTTCTGAAAGAAATTAAAAGCTAATGCATCACAATGCTCAAGACTTAATACTGCTTCCTTCTTCAACAGGAAATAACGAAGATACAGTACTGTGGGAGTTTCTCAGTTTATAACCAAAGATCTTCTGTAAAATGAATGATTCCCAGGCAACCAAAATGACAACAATAGGAGAGTTCTTACAGCTGCATCTCGGCTATCAGGTGACGTTTTATTCATAAACCATTTGGGGTCAGTACAGATTGCTGTTTAGTATGTGAAACTAAGTCTCCACATGTAACACATTCTTTAAATATTACAATAATTGGTATTATTAGAACAATGGAACATTGACTTTTATAGAGCTCTTGATCTTTCCACTGTCATTGAGCAAGGTTTGTTCATTTTGGGAGTGGAGTGTGTTAAATATGTAACTAATTCTTGAATAAGTTGCTTAGGTCGGTGTTCCTAAAACTGTGCTCAAGGTGAATGATGTGCAAGATCTAAACCTACGTTCGTCTGATCACCCAATCTACCACACATTTTCTGTGATCAAACAGGAGTTCCAAAGAGTTAGTAAAACAAAGATGGGGAGTACTACATTTGCCCTGTTTTGTAACCAGAAGGGTCATGCTTTCTTGTGGATACAACAAGCACTATGCCTTTATGGGGGATCAATACCTTCATTTTAAGGAGTCTTGCAAGGTTGCTTTACCATGCCTATGCACAAACTACTGACTAATGACACGGTAAGTGACAAGAGTACATTACGCCAATCCTACTTATTACAACTGGTTGTTGTTTGTAACAAATAAATAAAAATCAGGATTTTGAAAATACAAATGACAGACTTCTTCATTTATCCCATACAGTGGCTTCATGGCTTTAACCCAGGAGAAATATACTGAATTAAAGTATTTATAGCTAACAGAATAAGACTCATTTTGTCTTATTAATCTCACTCTCTAAAACACAACAACCCAATGGTTTTAAATTGATTTAAGATTTTTTTTTAAGTTACCCAATTCTCACCTACAACTCTTCAATTGTGCCAGGTCCATTGAATGGTTAATGTATTTACAATATTAACTTAAGAGTATTACACGTCAGAAAGTTAATGTTAGGAAACATTTAACCATTCATGACGTAAAGGGACAATCTTGTTGGTCTGGGGAGTTTCCATGGGAGCTTAACTGAGTGCTTCAAAAACTTGACTGAAATTCCCTAATATTGGCCATCGGGGTAAACTTGACCCTATTATGAGCTGCAGCTTGCTTACAATACTTCTGGTGTACTTGCAGCCCAAAGACTGCAGTGGTTCAAGAAGGTAGCTTACCATCATTTTCTCCAAAGTAATCAGGCATTGACTATAAATGTTGGCTTAACCAGTTACATCCACATCTCATGAACACATTTTTAAAAATGAGCTGAATGTTGTATAGTTAACCTAACTCACAGGTGGCTAAAATACATAATTAATTACAAATTTTTAGAACACATTGTGGTGCCATTTGCCCTGGTGAAGATGATGCTGTTTATTATCTAGGATAATATATATCAGAGGTTTAAAAGAGGGTAAAAACCAAAAGAAGTGCAGATGCTGTAAATCAGGAACAAAAACAAAGTTGCTGGAAAAGCTCAGCAGGTCTGGCAGCATCTGTGAAGGAGAAAACAGAGTTAATGTTTCGGGTCCGGTGACCCTTTCTTGTTGTTGTTTAAAAGAGGGTATTTGAAGGAATATTTGGGACAATGGTGCTAAAATAGGACTGCAAAGAGTAGGATATTTTCAGATAAGATTCCAATTGATAATGAAAATGAAAACAACAAACAATGCAACAGATTAGACCCAGTATGAACTAGAATTCACTAGAATTTCTGGAACTGTACACCTGCATTTCTGGAATTTATGGATAATTGTCATCTGAGATTCTCAGAAGTTGCATTCCATTGTTATGATGTGCATTAGCTTATTTTGCGTACACCTTGTTGAGTAGGAATGCACAGAGAAATTTATGAGCTACATTACAGTATGAACTTAGCCAGTATGTACTATGTTTATAAATAAACTCTTGTTTAAGATTTATAAGTCTCCATATAATGATGATTCCTGCTGTGAAGCCCCTCTCTACTTAATGAATAGATTTATTTCTTAGACAAAGATTTAGGGTCCCTTGCCTGTCATATAAGCATGTATAAGACATTTATGTACCATAATAGTGCAGAACCTTCAAAATATCACAACTGGAAACACATTTATAAAAATAATGGTTCCATTATTTCAGATAAAAAGTTTGATAGAGTGATTTTGTATGTTTTATTCAAGGAGACCTTATGATTGGCTAATTGCACCATCTTCTCAACTCACTTCAGATTAAACAGTCATCTGAGTGCATGTACTGATTTGGCAGTGAAATGCTTATTTGTGCACTTGTGAGGGGGAGTGAAATTTATTCACAACAGCAGGTTATTCAGTAACATGATCTATACGATGCAGATTGGCATAAACTGGGCAACTCCAAACTCATCCATTGCATCATTTCCTCCTGAACAAAGAGATACTGGATTGCAAGTCAGTCCCCCATCAGGCTGTACTGGAGGAGCAAACGACATGTTGTTACTTACAGTATGAATAGAGTAAACTCTCAATTAGTCCCAAATGCAGTTATTACCTTATTAATATTTATCACTTCCATTTGATAACATGAGACTGTAATTATTCCATTGTAAAAATTAAATGAGAATTTGAAGAAATATAGGCTGTTGCAAATCTTGAGCTTGAACACTAGAGGATGGCAGTAGTTTTCTTCCTTATTTAACCTATCTACCCTGTTATCTACCATAAAACTCTACAGAGAAAGATGGATGTTGCTGCTAATAGAGGAGATCATCTCTCTCTCAAGTGGGCGTGGAAATTAAATATTCTCCTAGTCTGGAATGTTCAATATTCTTTGCTTTTTTGGCACTCACAATGGTGCCCAAATCAGTGCGATTTTCAAAGTTGATAATGTCCTCTGATAGGAACAATTTTGAGAATGAAGTAATATCCATTTTCCTTTTGTTTAAGGACCCAATAGTTCTGTAGGCTGTGGCTAACTGCTTTGATCCCTCGGTTTTAGGTAGAGTGATTTGTCCCGTTTCTCAGTAACATTTGGTCTTCGTGCCACTTCAGCCTTTGGGTATCCAGAGACAAAACACAGACACAGGAAAGCGATATTGCCTCAAGACTGCGTGTCAGCTCTTGCCATTCTGTTTAAATAAAAGCAAATTAAGAATGCACTTATTTTAAATTCAATCAAGGGCAAGCAGCAGTGTTAAGCATCAGAATTCAGCATGTTCAATAATAACTGGTTCGTGCATTCGAAAACAAACAGGTTGATCAAACTAAATGCAGATATAGTCTCAATTTCAATTTCAGGGTACAGGACTGATTTCTACCCGCTATTACACCTCAGTTGTGCTGATTTTTATTTTCATCCACAGAATCCATAGAATCTCTACTGTGTGGAAACAGGCCATTTGGCTCAAAAAGCCCACACCAATTCTCTGAATAGCATCCCACTCAGTCTCACCCGGCTACCCTATCCCTGTGACCCTGCATTTCTTATGGCTAATCTACCTAATCTGCACATCTCTGGACACTACGGGCAATTTAGCATGGCCAATCCACCTTAACCGCACATCTTTGGACTGTCGGAGGAAACTAGAGCACCCGGAGGAAACCCACACAGACATGGGGAGAACATGCAAACTCCACATAGTCGCCCGAGGCCGGAATCTCAGGTCCCTGGTGCTGTGAGGCAGCAGTGCTAACCACTGAGCCACCGTGCCACCCCAAAAAATCAAACCCTTAGACCAACGAGCCATCGCCAGGCCAAACTGCACCTCATTTTTAATTGAAGAACACAACTTAAATTGAAGATCACTAGCAATCTCAAAGTTGCAGTGGAACATACCAAATTCAAAAAGTGTGGACAAGTGAAAGTGAGTAATATAGCAAGCTAGAACTACAATACTCTGAAAAGTGGGGCCGAACTCCAGTAATGGCATACAATCAGAAGTGAAGCCAGACATTTGGTTGAATTTGTATTATCAAGAATCAGAACTGAGACATCAAAATCAAACTCACGTGAAAACTAGCATTTTTATTGACCTCATCATTAACAAACTCATTATTGTGAAATGGTAGCTTAGAGATTGAACCTGGCAGAAGCCACCTGAAGTTCAGTACAGAAAGATAAACATATTGAGCACCTTTAGTTAGTTTTCTCACACATGCCATTTTGAGGAGCAAAGGCCAGGTGCTTACCCAAAAGGAGAGATAGTAATAAAAGGAGATCTGATTATCTGGTTTAACAAGGTATAGAGCTGGATGAACACAGCAGGCCAAGCAACATCAGAGGAGCAGGAAAGCTGACGTTTCGGGTCTAGACCCTTCTTCAGAAAATCTGGCTTCATTTTCTGAAGAAGGGTCTAGACCCGAAACGCCTCTGATGCTGCTTGGCCTGCGGTGTTCATCCAGCTCTACACCTTGTTATATCAAATTCTCCAACATCGGCAGTTCCTACTATCTCTGTAACTGATTATCTGGGCCTTGTTTGCTGCATGGTCGAGTTAGATCTATTTGTTGACATCAGTTTACAGGTTAGAGAATAGCACTAGTATTGCATTAGAGAGTGAATTATAACTGCATACAATAGGTATCAATGAATCAATGAGAAATATTTGCAAAGAGAATGAATTAGAGGAAATACGGTTTATCTAAGGTAAGAGGGAATGTGGTCTATTTAAATTCAGTTTCACATTTTGGAATTTTATATATAAAACAAATGAATTATGCTAATGAAATGCAACATAATAAGAGAAAAAGGACAAATAATGTGAGAATGAATGCAAGTCGATGCCTTTTATTTCACACTCTATAATGCTAATGCATTGAAATCCTGTGTGGTGGGGTGAATACAACTCAATTCATTTGAAATACACTTAATTGGAAGGAATATGATCAACTGAAGTTTATATAGCTTAAAAACTAAGGTTAGATGAGAGGGGTGAAAAGAAACTCAGTGTGGAGTATAAACCCGTGAATGAAGCAGTTAGGAAAGATGGCTGGTTTCTGTGCTGAGGATGTCAAGTTTTCTGTAACTGAACAAGATTTGTATATCAGATGTTCAGTATGTGTACACATGATATTCAATGTTAATAGGTCCAAGCAGGGTAGATCAAAATACATGTACTGAAAGGGAACTGCAAGTAATTGATCCCCTTCGGCATAACAGAATTCCAGTTTAATGTATGTGGTGCAGATGTGGCCCATTCCCCGATCCTGCACCACTGCAGTCACCCAAGCTATCTTTCACTTTACATGGAGGTCAAAGATGGACCACAGGGATACCATTTACAAAGCTCTAGATAAAGGTGGAGAAAGGATGCCACCCTCATCCTGATGGCAAACTTTGTATTTGGCTGCATCCAGCTGTGCATAGACCAGCAGTACGCAAACACCAAGTGTCACTACACACTGAGGTTCTATCTGTCCCTAGCGGTACGAAGGATAGGTCTGGCCTCGTTGCCATGGAACGCTCTAAGTAGTTCCATTTCACTTGTACCTAGTGGAAAAATCACCTTTGACCTCAAGTATATCAAGCAGTGATGAGCACATAGCATCCTTGAGACCATGCAGGAAAAGAGAGGGTTGGTTCTGTCAGGTGGTTCCCTGAGCAGACTGTCAGTCATTTGGCAGAATGTTTCATCGCCAGAACTTTCCAAAAAGCACCAAGACGATGCTTAGCGGGTGGTGAGAAGAGAACTACCTGGCTGATCCTACATGTACGCCCAGACTTTCTGTACCACCGCACGCTGCCCTCAAAGCAGCTGCGGCGGGGGTAGAGACTCTCACACAGCTCCTTCTGGAATGTGCCTTTGCAAATACAGTCTGAACAGAGATACAGTGGCTTTTGATGAGGTTCATCCCAAGCAGTCCCATGACGTAGTACTCTGTGCTCTATAGGCTGTTCCGCGGGACACACACTGAGGCAAATATATACTGCACCTGGAGGACCATCAACACAGTGAAAGATGCTCTTTGGTCTGCCCAATAACCTGTTGGTTTCCAGTGCACAAAGTTGATCTTGATTGAGTGTTGCAGCCAGTGCAAGGTCCAGGGCTAAATACTGAGGGATGCATTAGAGCTAGGGATAGCTGCTGTCAGGGCAGAGTGGGGAAAGACGAACATCTAAGGTCTTTCTGCCAAAGTACAAGGGTCTGTTCTGTTGCCAGACCTTCCTATTGCTTCAAAATGAATGTAAATAATTTCTTGCATGAGTAGAAAATGCCTTTGTTTTTGCAACAGCAGGAAAGCTCTGTGAAATGTCAAAATTCCAATGGTTTGTTTGGTGTTTTTCTCTACAAAGACGGTACAGGATTGATTTAGAACCTTTGTATGTACTTACAGATGATTTTTATAAATAAATTACATTTTGCAGTAAAATAATTATTGAATGATTGTTTTTGTGTTCTCTGCCTGAAGGCATGTCCAACCTACAGCCTTCATCATGGGTAGGGCAAGGAGGTAGATCTCGATTCAATCCCACTGAGAACATAAATTGAACTATTTGCTTGAGGTATCAAGCTGATCAAAACCAGGGGTCCGTCTAACTAAGTGTACCGGCCCCTGAAGGAGTCCAGTTTGCTGCGACAACACACTTCCACCTGCATGCTGTAGCCTGGAGGTATAGATAGTGATTGCAAAGGCTTCAATTTCCTTTCCTTCACCTGGCTGACCAGGAATCAGTCCCTTTCTTTACTGCTCACTATCAGTGCGTTGGAAGGATTTACACGTTGATCCTCAGCCATGTTATGAACGAATCTTTCTTGGTCATCATGTTCTCAGATGGGACTTACTGAGTTATTACACAGTGAGGTTGGTGTAGCATTAACTTTTGAAACTGGATGTCGATGTGTTAGCACACCGATTGCTGTCTGCGGAACCTCTGAGCAGCCATGGCCATGCAGATTAGAAAAGATGTTACACACCTCTGAGTAACAACATGGGTTGATTTATTTTCACAACTCTGAAATAATGCAACTGAGAAGGGTGAGCTGAAAGTCAAATCTTGTCATAACGAAGTTGGTTGTAAACTGCAACATTGCAGTGCTTGGTCGGAGATCAAACTCCAATAATCATTACGAAGTTCTAACTCTTTCAAAATTTACTTGTAACAGGCTGTCACTTATTGGTTTCGTGCCCAAGATAAGTTTATAGCAATGACTGAAAAAATTTCTTTCAAAGTAACATGTTTCATCACATTTTTGAATTGGTTCTAAATCTTGGTTACTTGAGCAACATTAGAGTCATGGAGATATACAGCATGGAAACAGACCCTTCAAATCATCTCTTCCATGAAGACTAGATATCCTAGATACATCTAGTCCCATTTGCCAGCATCTGCCCCATATCCCTCTAAAATCTTCCTATTCATATACACATCCAGATGCCTTTTAAATGTTGTAATTATATCAGCCTCCACCACTTCCTTTCGGAGGTTTACTCCATACATGTACCACGCTCTGCATGAACGAGTTGCCCCTTAGGTCCCTTTTAAATCTTTCCCCTCTCACCTTAAACCTATGCCCTCTAGTTTTAGACTCTCTACCCCAGGGAAAAGACCTTGTCTATTTACCCCATCCATGCCCTTCATGATTTTACAAACTTCTATAAGGTCCCCCTCAGTCTCTGACGCTCCAGGGAAAATAGCCCCAGCCTATTCAGTCTTTCCCTATAGCTTAAACCGTACAATCCTGGCAATGTCTTAGTAAAATCTTTTCTGAACTCTTTCAAGTTTCACAACATCCTTCCTACAGCAGGGAGATCAGAATTGCACAGAGTATTCCAAAACTGGCATAACCAATGTCCTATACAGCTGCAACATGACCTCCCAAATCCTACACTCAATGCACTGACCAATAAAGGCAAGCACACCAAACGCCTTCTTCACTATCCTATCTACTTGTAACTCCACTTTCCAGGAACTATGAACCCGCACTCCAAGGTTGCTTTGTTCAGCAACACTCCCCAGGACCTTACCATTAAGTGTATAAGTCCTGTCCTGATTTCTCTTTCCAAAATGCAGCACCTCACGTTTACCCAAATTAAACTCCGTCTGCCATTCCTCGGTCCATCGGCCCATCTGATCAATCTACCGTTGTACTCTGAGATAGCTGCCTTCAATGTCCACTACACCTTCAGTTTTAGTGTCATTTGCAAACTTACTAACCATACCTCTTATATTCACATCCAAATCATTTATGCAAATGATGAAAAGCAGCAGACCCAGCACCGAGCCTTGTGGCACACCACTGGTCACCAGCCTCCAGTCTGAAAAGCAACTCTCCACCACCACCCTGTGTCTCCTACCTTCGAGACAGTTTTGTATCCAAATGGCTAGTTCTCCCTGTATTCCTTGTGACCTAACCTTGCTAACCAGTCTACCATGAAGAACCTTGTCAAATGCCTTACTGAAGTCCATACAGATCACGTCGACCACTCTGCCTTCATCAATCCTCTTCGTTACTTCTTCAAAAAACTCAATCAAGTTAGTGAGACACGATTTTCCATGCACAAAGCCATGTTGACCATCCCTAATCAGTTCTTGCTTTTCCGAATACATGTAAATCCTGTCCCTCAGGATTCCCTCTAACAACTTGCTCATCACTAACGTCAGGCTCACTGGTTTATAGTTCCCTTAGTTTTCGTTACCACATTTCTTAAATAGTGGCACCACGTTAGTCAACCTCCAGTCTTTCAGCACCTCACCAGTGGCTATCAATGATACAAATATCTCAACAATGAGCCCAACAATCACTTCCCTAGCTTCCCAAAGGGTTCTGGGTACACCTGATCAGGTCCCGGGAATTTATCCACTTATATGCATTTACGCCGTCCAGCACTTCCTTCTTTCTAGTAAGCACATTTTTCAAGATGTAGTTATTATTTCCCCACAGTCTATATCTTTCATGCCCTTCTCCACAGTAAACTGTGATACAAAATACTCATTTAGTATCTCCTTCATTTCCTCAGCTCCAAATGTAGGTGGCCTTGCTGATCTTTAAGGGGCCCTATTCTCTCCCTAGTTACCCTTTTGTCCTTAAAGTATTTATGAAAATCTCTTTGGTTCTCTTTAATCTTATTTGCTAAAGCTATCTCATTTGGCGGCCCTGATTTCCCTCTTAGGTATACTCCTACTGCCTTTATACTATTCTAGGGATTCACTCGATTTCTGCTGTCTATACCTGATATACTTCCTTCTTTTTCTTAACAAAACCTCAATTTCTCTAGTCATCCAGCATTCTGATCACTTGCCAACCTTGCCCTTCACCGTTACAGGAACAGTCTCTGGACTCTCGTTTTCACTTATGCTGAGTTTAATTGTTTCTCTTTCTTGAAGTGCACATCAACCATCCTTTTATTAGGCATAATATAAACAAAACGTAAAGCATTTGTAGAAAGATACCGCATAAATACGGCACATGGCTTTTTTAAGTGAGGCTGCTGATTAAGTACTGAAATATGGTACATTTTGATTCTCTACGTGAATTAGATTAGAAATAAACAAATTCCTTACACTTAGAGGCTATGCCTGTTAACTAAAGACTGATCATGCAGATTTCAGAGTTTAAAGAGCACCGTTGAAATCCCTTGTGACACCTTGTATTTCATCTCTTCAAATTCCAACCCAATACAATTTCTGTTTTCTGGAACATCTTTTTAATCTATGCCAATGCTGTGTTAAGACTTTAAGAAATAATTTCCATGAAGTCCAAGAACTTTTATTTTGGATGTTAAAGGAAGGGGTTTTCAGAATTAGTTAACATTCATCACATTTTGTTTTCAATAATTAATTCAGAGAAGTGGGATTAAGATGTGAGATTTCATTTTATTCAGAAAGAAGAGCTATAAAACGTCAGGTAAAGCCAGAAAAACTCTGCGAGAACTGGTTGCATAAATTACATTTTGATATAATGAACTAGTTTAGAAACACTCATCATCCTTGAATTGAATTATTGTAATTCTGTTTTACAGAGACTTAATAACAAAGCAAGTATTTGCCTCAACTGGTCCACATATGTTTATGCTTCAATCAGGTTTCATCCCAATCATTTTCATCTAAACTAAAACCTTACATTTCAGATGCTTAGAAGTACTTCACTCTTCTCTATTATGACTAATCTTCTCAACCATACTTTTCAATCTACATTTTCGCCTGGATGGGATTTGACTGAAGATAATGACATGAGAAAAACATACTGCCTCTTACTCTACCTCACTGTTACCCACATCCTTAAAATTTTGGAATAAACAATTTTTTTTAGTGTTTCCTTCTTTCTATAAACAATTTTTAAGTTTCAAGCACAGTTAATGACTACTTCTTGATTTATCTTGACTTTTCTCTCACTCTTCAGAAATGACAGTGTGCTTTACTATGGGTTTTTCTTCAAAAGAATTCCTGGGTGAAAACTCATTGTGAATGACATGTCCAATGTTAAAAGAAGTTAAAGACAAAGTAGTAAATTAGGAAGAAATAATTAGATAACTCCAAGATTGGACTTTAAAAGTCTGGGGAAAGAAATGCGGAGAAGTTTGATAACTTTATACAGTAAGTTAGTACTGCCCCAATAACAGACAATTGGCACTGTAATTCACAACCACTGGCATTTGAACCTTCAGTGCACATAATGTACATCACTGCCACACTTGCATCAGGCCATTAGTCATAACAATTTGTACTTACTCTGAATCTGGCGAAATCTCTGAGATGCTATGAGATGTTGCAGAGTGTGGTGTTGAAGGGCATGGGGCAGAGGTCATTGAGGATGTCTGTGCCCCTGAAGGGGTAAAAGTAGTCTGTGGGGCAGATGGAGTGGTGGTGGAGGGAGCAGAAGAAAGGGCAGAAGAATTAAAAGAAGCAAGGATGGAGGATAAAATATCCAACTGCTCTGTAGAAGGTTGTCGGCTTGGTAGTGGCCCTAGTTGCTCTCTGGAAGGCTGTCTTCTGGGAAGAGTATTTAGTTGTTCTCTGGAGGGATGCCTGCTAGGCACTGGATCCAAACGCTCTCTGGATAAGTACCTGCGAGACATTGAGTCGAGTTGCTCTCGTGAAGAATATTGACTTGATGTTAGACCTAGTTGCTCTCTAGATGGTTGTCTTCTAGATAGGGCATCTAGATGTTCTCTGGAGGGTTGTTTATTTGACAGTGCCTCTAAATGTTCCCGGGATGCATGCCTACTGGGAACCATGTTCATCTGCTCTCTAGGCATTTGCCTATTGGGCACAGTGTTTAGCCATTCCTTGGACATTTGTCTTACAGGTAACATATCTAGATGTTCTCTGGAACCATGCCTCCTTGGTATTGAGTCTAGCTGTTCTCTGGACCCATGTCTACTCAGCACTCTGTCTTGATGTTCCCTAGCAGCATGCCTACTTGGGATTGTGTCGAGCTGTTCTCTGGACCCATGCCGGCTGGGAACAGTTTCTAGTCGGTCTCGTGATGCATGCCTGCTGGAGAGTGCATCCAGCTGTTCCTTGGACATATGTCTCCTGACTAGCATATCCAACTGTTCACGTGATGAATATCGGCTGGCCGGTTGAGACAGACTGCCTGCGCCGGAGTACATACGGCCATAGGAGGCTGCTGGAACAACCCTGGGACCTAGCGTTGAAGTATTGTACCAAGGCAACTCAATCTGCATTCTGTTGATGGAATTTGAACTTTCATTCTTCAGTGTTGCAGATGGGTATTGCATTCTGTTTTTCAGAATTCCTAGACAAAACATATAAACAACAGTTCATATTATTTCATGATTTTATGCTGAATAAAGTGAGAAATGATAATGCAGCCAAAGTAAATTATCCCTAATTTGCCCAGTTGCAAGTCAGAAAATTGTAGAGACATAATAATTGAATTCTGTGTCCCCAAATCACGTGGAAGTAAAAACTGCCCAGTGTTTTCACTCTGGATTACTATGTGATAACCTCTATTCTAAACAGCTTGTTTGGGATTTTGTGATAAATGAGGATTAAACCGTCATTATACTGTGAAACTGACAGCAATCTCTGCCACTCACATAAGCAGAGATAAATCAGAAACCCAGAAGTTGCTGTCAGTGATTTCCCCAGATCTTCTAAAAAGTGTACTGCTCAAACATTTGCAGCTGGAAAATAATTAGAAATCACTGAATTGATGTGAACTTCCACAATTTCCACTATTATTTGCAATGACATGTCTTATGAAATAAATATAAGTGGGGTTTTCAGCACACACTAGATCATAATTATTGACAAACAAGGCACTAAAAAACTAAATTTTGTGTTTGTGGAATATTGAATTTCTCCATGTTATGATACAAGTTCTATGGATTCATAACATTAAAAAATTATAAAGTTTTAGCTACTACCCAAACTCCCCTGATTATGTCCAAAACTTTATTTCACTTTCTGTAAGTTACAAAAATTGATTCAACAGTTGCTTGTGGTTTTCTGGTCTGCTGTCTGTGAGAACCACTTGTTGTGCCTGCTTGATGCTTTCAGTTGCTAGAAATCCATTATTGCTGGTGCCGGAATGAAATTTACGTTGGGAAACGTGAAATCCATGGCACAGGACTCACTCAATCTTTTTCAGTAACTTCCTTCGCAGTCAGCACTGACCACCATCATTTTGCTCCTGACCACAAAACTATTGACCACATCTGAATGTTCAGTTATAAAAAGATCACATCTTCTTCTCAAACAGTTTGGCAGTTTTTGTTGTCTGTAATCACACTTGCAATTCTTCATTGAGTAGAGGATTTAAGCACCCAGAGATATATATCAGAATTTTTACTGCTAAAAACAAAATAGAGGCCCACAATTGTTCATACAATCATCTCTCACTTGAAGGGAATGCATATCAAAGAACTGAAAGTGGAGGTTAGCACATAATTTTCAAGCTACACTTTAGAATGCCATGTAGTAGACTTATTTTGAAAAAATATTAATCAGAATTTTTAATTATAAAGTACCTAAGTTCATTATGACACACTTTCAAATCAGAAAGTGTTTTGCAGTATAATAGAATATAGCAAGCCTAACAGTCAGATAAGTTAAATTAACACCATTTACCATTTTGAGTTTTCACCTGAAGACTTACTCTAAAAACGTTACCTAAGAAAAATTTTGTTTCAAAACTGTAGTTCTTTGGGTTTGGATGACATAATTCAACACTTGAGTATATCACAGCCTTTTTTGCATGGGAGTCCAATAAATCTGTTCATGTCATGTAGTTCAATGTAAGTCTGTCTTCTGCTTTATGTCAGGCAAACAGAAATATGAAGGAAAGGCAAAAACTTTCCCTAATCCACACTCACATTTATAGTAGACATTGACACAACATCAGAACATAGAGTTTTTGTGATCCTTGATGTCTATTACTGCACGTGTCCTGACCAACATTTGGTCAGCAATTGCATCAGTAAAGATACATTATCTGGCTACCATGGTGTGTTTGTAAAATCTCATTGTGCACAAATTAGCTGCCACAGTTCCTTGTATTACAGCAGTGACTACGCTTCAAAGTATCTGAGAAGTACTTTGGGATGTCCTGAAGGCACAAGGCTATAATAATGCCTGACTTTTCCTATTTTTGGTGTATCTCATTGTTCCATATTTTGCATCTTGATTTTTACCATCACTCTTCATATTACATCTTACAGCCTTCAGGTGGCTAGCCTGCGAATCTTCTCTACTGGTCCCCTTTTTGGATCCTGTATTTACAATATCAGTTCAATAATTCTTCAGCAATGTTGAGGATTCTTTTTGCAATCTTTACCTTTTCGCTGTCGCTCTTGTTTTAATAGATGGGTTGGTGTATTCTCATCACCGCTTGCATTGGATGGGTCAGGTTGGTTGTTGTTAGTGGCATCCTTATTGAAATCAAGGCCCAGCTTTCTTTCTGAGCCCCACTTCTGCAGTGAGCAGGCATGGACTTCACACTCACCCAGTGCTGGCCAATAGGATATTAAATCATTGCCATCACAATCTGTAAAATATAATGAAGCATTTTACAGGCCCTGCCTGCATTAAACAAAGTGCAAGTTCTGTGAAAATTTTACCACAGCTAAGAATTGGGAATTAACACAGAATAGGCCAATGTCTAGAGTTCCTGCTCTCAAGCAGAGCCTCTGCTGATTCAAAAAGGGATGGTAAAGTTCAGCTGTCAGGTTCATGTGCCCAAGGCAGTGCGTACCACATTTTGTACGGAAAACACATTTCAGGCTGGGGAAAAAGATGTGCTGTTGGCAAACTTAACCCTCAAGAATTATGCTGATTTCATTTGTTTCTGGCCTTTTTGCCTCAAGGATTGCCCATATAAAGTGGAATCATAAGAATCCTTCTGACCTGTTTGATTGAAGCTGATGCTTAAATGCATACCTTTTCTCATTTAGCATTGAGGTTTGTTTGAATTTTGTTCTCTTCATTATTGTTTGATGTTGAGTGCAACATTTTCTTATCTATAAAATACCTGACTTGGGAATAATTTTCTGCAGTGTTTTTGCTCAGCACTGACATAGCAGTAGTCACAATAGGGTGGAATGAAATTCCTTCAGGGATTTCTGATGACAACGCAACATTTGGATGAGAAAACTTGTATTCATCAGGGCAACAAATGTTGGTACACACCTACAGTTACAGACTAAGTCATCTAGACTGCCCATACTAATGCTCTTCAAATGTAGCAATATGGGCATAGACATCTCTCGATCCTTTCAACCCAATACTGGTGACTATGTCAAACCTTTCCACAGAGAAAAACAAAAGAGCATTTGTGTTTGCCAGAGGCAACATACATCACTTTCTCCTTTGCTAGATCCATCAACTTAACCAAAGATAGAGTGCTCTTGGATATCAAAATCTCACATGTACGGGGTGCAATAGGTACCGCCCAAGATTTGTTTAGACTGTTGAAACAGGTTGCCATCTCTGCCAGGTGGGAGGCTATCTAGTGGACAGTCTACCCTGAAGACCCAAAGAAGGCAGTACCTGAATCACATCGGCATTCTGAATATGATTATGCCTCCCCATTGGGTTTCTGTTCACTTCATTTTTGTCTGATGTTTCTTCGCCCTTGTGCACATCCTGTGCTTTATAAATATTTCAGATTCATTCAGAAGCTTAACAGAGATTGAAAGATTTTTTGCTCACTCTTGTGTGCATGTCCCTCACACATGAGGTGCTAGGCAGATCTTGTATCTACAACATGAGTCCTCGGGTTAGCTATGTTAAAACCAAGGCTATGTTTGCGACCTTACACTAATTATACATAAAACTGTCTCACCAACCTAGAGTACTCCAGGTTAACTCAATTTTGCACAGGTTTACCATTCTTACAAAAAAACGGTTAAAAATGTTGTTACAACTCTGTTTATTTAACTGATCATTCAGTGCTAATCTTGAATGTGGCAGGGATTTGCCAATATCTTTAAATTTACGGCAATTTTTCTTTCTTTATAATAGTTGTTCATGCATGTTCTCTGCAGTATTCTCAGAAGAGGGGAACTTACCTATAGTAGTGAGTAAGTCAGAAACTTAAAAATGCTGCATGTTTGACACTAACAGCTTTGTTATGTCAATATAAAACTTACCTTGGCTAAATTGCTAAATTCTCCAAGAAATGTGGAGAGATTTCCTAACCTTCTTCATAAACACACTGACCTGATAAATAAATGTAATTAATGTACCACAGTCACACTTGAGAAGCATATCAAAATGTCATAATAAAACAAAGAACTGTGGATGCTAGAGATTTGAAACAAAAACAGGAATTAATGGAGAAACTCAGCAGGTCTGGCAGCATCTGTGGGAGGAAAGCAGAGTTAATGCTTTGAGTCCCAATGCACTAGTTCTGTTGGTATTGTTGTTTGGGTATATACACTGCTCATGGTACAATGTTCAGCTCCACAACTGGTTGTACAACTCTTCAGATACTGAAAGCGTATGTGCCCACATGTAGCAAGGCATGGACAACATTCAGACTTGGGCTTATAAGTGGCAACTAAAATTCACACCACACAAGTGCCAGGTAATGACCATCGTGAACAACTGAAAGTACGATCATTTTCCCTTGGTTTTCAATGACTGCAACTGTCAAACCCCCCGCCATTAAAATCCTGGTGTGACTACTGACCAGAAACCTAACAGGACCAGCCACATAAACAATGGGGCGAGGATAACAGGTCTGAGAGAATTACTTAATGGTGAGTAACTTGAGTTTTAATTTCTCAGAACCTTTCCACCACTTACAAGGATGAAGTTTGGTGTGTGATAGAATACTCTCAAATTGACTGGATGAGTGTCTTTCAACAGCATAAAAAATTTGTCTCAATCCAAGTCAAGACAACAAACTGAGCATTCACTCCCTCCACCACTGTGCATTGAAATCATCTCCAAGATACACTGAAGCAACTTGTTGAGGTTTCTGTGATATAACCCCCTCAAAGCTGCAATGCATATCACTTGGAAGAACAGCAGGCTCATGGGAACAGCATAGCAATCTGGCTTGGAAATAAATTGCTTTTCCTACAGCATCACCGGTTTAAACTCCTGAACTGCTAGCATTACATGGCAGCATCCTCACCACAAAAGGTTAAAGGAAGTGGTCCGGAAACACTTCTTGATAGCATTTAGCAAACAGCAATGAATGCAAGCCTTGTCAGCTGATCCCATGAATAAACATGAACAATAATTATAATTGTGCTGTTCAAATTTGCAAAAGGACAATTTAGACTGCTCAAAAATGAGCCACTCAATATTTTATCTAAGAAAATATCCATCTGGAGGGAAATAAGGGAATGTTGAGCAAACAGAAACAAAAAGGATTTCTCCACTATTAGAATGTCAATAATCTTGAGACCATGGCTTATCCATATTTTCTAACAAACTCAGAGACAGAAAACCTAAAAGAGGGAAATATTATTAGGAGAGGTGAGCAATAAAGAGCAGAGAGAAATAAATATTATGATGTTAGAGTCAGAATTTTATAATAAAGATGGTTTTGGGTCAGTTGTGCCTATGCTGGCTATTGAAAAATTTTCTAATTTTGTCCCACACTCCAAACTTTTCCCATAAGCATGCAAGTTAGTTATTTTCAAGTACACGTCCAGTCGCCTTATTAAGTGATCTTACAGAATCAGGTTCCATCACTGGTTTAGACAGAGCATCTTAGATCTTAAGAACCACGTATGAGAAGAAATTTCTCAGTTCCTCTCCAGTTCTTTTGGTAAATATTTAAAAAATATGAACGCTGGTTACTCAATCACTTAGCAGACAGAACTGTATCTCCCTTTCTTGCTTGATGAAACACCTCATTATTTTGAATAACTCCACTACTTAAACTTCCTTGCTTTAAGGACAGCAATCTTAGTTTCTCCAATCTAAATCTTATACAGCCATTTATTGTACAATCCTTCACCTGTTACTTCATCAGATGACTGAATCAGATTATTCAGATATGGTTTACCTTGCTCATGTCAATGCTGACCATGTCTTATCATCCCACGAAACTCCAAAAGAGAATTTGTTTTGTCCTCAATGTTAATCTGTTTGGTTTTCCACCACCGATGTCAGACAGTTTGGCCTGCAGTTACCAGAAACTCCCCCCACACTTTTTGGGCAGGGGAACAAACTTCTAATCCTCTGGTCCCATTCCCATATCAAAGGAATTGTGGTCAGAGAGCTGAGTCCACAGTCAGATCAGCCACAATCTTGTTGAATTGCAGAGCAGGCTCAAAGAGATGACTGGCCACCTCTGGCTCCTAATTCATGGGTTCATAATTAATTAGTATAAAAGCTAAAGACAATTTGATCATTTCTCAAAAAAATTATAATTAGTGTTAAATTGATAAACAAAATCTATTGGAGTTAGATAGCAAGGGCTAGATTAGTAAAAGTCCCTGAATTCTTCTGTAAATTAAAATTTTATGTATATAAATAAGAATAATTAAGTAAACACATTTCAGTTGAGCTCCCTACAAAATAATATTAGAACAAGGAATCCAGGTGGATTATGAAGTGGTCGGTCAGTCTATATTTATTTAAGTCTTATTAAATCTAATAAAGATAGATATGATAAGCTCCCTCAATCTCAAGGAGTGAATGTCCTGCTCCAGGTTTTGAAGTTTGAGCAATAGCAGGTGTGAATGTGGTGCATTTGCAAAGTTGAGAGTTTTGTGCATCACCCAAAGTGCTGTTGGGAATGGGGTTCCAGAATTTTGACTCAGTGACAGTGAAGGAATAGTAATGCTGACTCCTCAGGTTAGTGAAATGCAGGCAGGGCAGAAATGGATGGCCAGCAGAATGTAACATGAAAAAGGAAAAACAAGGTATACAAAAGATTGGGAGGGACAGCACTAGAGTCAGACATTGTAAGGTTTTGCACATAAGGTGTTCAGGAATGATAGGAAAAGAAGTAGCAAGGATGGCAGCATTAATTCGGGAGAGAGGGGATTCCTGAGATGGGTCTTAGTTACTACTGAAAAAACAGAGGAACCATTGCACTACTGGGTACACTCTATAAGTCACCAACCAGTGGGAAAGGTATAAAAGAACAAATTTGCAGGAAATTACAGGGAAGTTCATGAACTATAGTGCAGTTATCATGGGGAACTTTAATGATCCTAACATAGATTGTGATAGTAACACAGTGTAAAGGGGAAAGAGTTTTTGAAATATACTCAGGAAAATTTCTAGGCCAATAAGTTTAGAATCTAATGAGGGAGGAGGCAGTACTGTTTATGGTGGAGGACAGGAATTGGAGTGTCATAAGGTTTAATTCAGCTACGGGAAAGGAAAGATGTAATTCAGATTAAAATTAGGAGAGGGCTAATTTAATGAGGAGAACACTGATCTTGTCCAGGTAAATTAGAATCAAAGAATGGCAAGCAAAGCCATCATAGGTCAACCGACTGCCCTTAAAGAGGAGAAGGCTCAGGGTATAATTGAGATACATTCCCAGGAAAAGGAAAGATAAGACAAACGAAGCCAGAATTCCCTGGGTGGCAAAAAAGATAGAGCAAGATGAAGCAGAAAGACATTGCCTAAGACAGATGTCAGTTTGATAATACAAGTATAAATCAAACTGAATACTGAACGTGCAGAGGGCAAGTACAAAACATAAATCAGAGAAACAAAAAGGGTGTAACAGAAGGCATTGGCAGATACCATGAAAAGGAATCCAGAGTTTTCAAGAAGCATATAAATAGTGAATAACTGGTAAAATATCAGGCAGGACCAATTAAGAACCAAAAAAGGGGATTTACACATCTGAGATACTAACCAATACCTAACATTTTCTTTAAGGAGTATGCCATCAAAGTCATAGTGAAAGAGGAAGTGCTTGAGACCCTGTTCAGACTAAAAATTGATAACCAGGAGACATTAAAAAGGCTATCCATACTTAAAAGCTGTTAAGTCACAAGAAACAGATGAGATGCATATGGATATACTGAAGGAAGGAAGGAAAGAAATTGTGAGCCTCTGGTCTTAAGTTTTCCAAATTTTTAATACAGGTGGTGGTACTAGAGAATTACAGAAATTACATCCTGATAAAAAGCGGAATGATAAACTTGGCAACCATATGCCACTCAGTTTAACTTGCATGGTGGGAAACTTTAAAAACAGTACACTGGCACAAATTTAACAGTCACTTGGACAAATGTGGATTAATCAGACAAAACCAGAGGGAGTGCAGCAAAAACTCACCAAACTAATTCCTGGGATGATATAACTGTCCTAAGGAGATTGGGTCTATTCTCTAAAGAAGAATGAGAGGTGATAACCCTGAAACTTACAAAACTTTTAAAAGGCTAAACAGGGTGGATCCAGAAAGAATGTTTCCTCTGGCTGGGGCTGGGGCAGGCAGTGGGGGTGGCGAGGACACTCAGAAATACTGGTCAGATAATTTTTCACTGTTTGTCATGCAAACCAATGAACATCCCTAGGGCAGTCAACTCTTGATTCTGAAAAGTACCCAGTCTACCTCAGTTTACCCTGGAAGCTTATGGTCTTTCACATCTTTGAGTAACAGCTGTTTCATGCTTTTAATCAGTAGCAACAAGAGTTATATTGTACATTAAGAACATGCTGTCTTCAAGCCAAAAAGTTAAAAATATGTTTTCTCTATTACAGAAATAAGTAATGTGCTCTATGGATTTTAGTGCTAGTGTGATGCCAGGTGTGCAAGCTGTGACAAAGACTCATGAACCATATCAAATAGAATATCCCTTTGGTTTTTCACAAGTAGATGATATGGACAGTACCCAATCAGTCCATGCTTGCAAAATTGTCAATGCTGTGTCCAACATTTGGTTGATAACCTGGAATATGTAAGAAATTATGCTGACTACCAATTTAGGATTGGTAGTCAGGCTTGTGGTATGGTGCATTTGCTTGCAATTGAAACTAACCCTTGAATTGGTAGCCTTGTGAAATGGTCAGAGGAAAATTTTCAACAAAATTTCCACCAATAACTAAAATAACTTGAATGAAAGTCTTTTACTCTATGTCTCTTTGGTACTGACAAAAGATGAACTTTTCCTTTAACAAAGGTTTCCAAGGTAACAAACTGAAATAGCTTTGCGTGTTTTCAACTCATCAACTGGTTAGCCCACACTACCAAATGGGCTATAATTTGGTGACCTTTCTTTTCGTTTAAGCTTCTCATTCTTTCAGCTTGACTGAATGCTCTGAATCCAGCTGGAACACAAAGTTTATTAGCCTACAGTTGATCCCAGGATATAGTTTTCAGGGATAGTAGGAACTGCAGATACTGGAGAATCTGAAGAAGGCTGTAGGCCCGAAACGTCAGCTTTCCTGTTCCTCTGATGCTGCTTGGCCTGCTGTGTTCATCCAGCCCTACACCTTGTTATCTTATATAGTTTTCAGGCATTTCTCAGTAAGCATTGGGCTACAGAACCCATCCTGCTCTTTGAATAATGCCCACCGTATAGTTGCACAATAAAACTGCAGGGTGCAATTTCTGTTCTCAAGGGTCCCTATTGAATATCTTTAAGGCAGAGGTAGATTGATTCTATTGCCCAACAAGAAACTAAGAGATAGATGTGAATAAGGAATTCAAAACGGCAAACAGATCGGCTATGATGTTACTGAATGGCACGGCAGGTTTGAGGGGTTAAGTGGCCTACTTCTGCTACCAGTTGTATGTTCATACATCTTACCATCATTTATTTAAAAGAGCTATTTTACACCTCTGGTAATAGGAGCATTTAAGAGAGTGCTGAGATAGTTAAAACGCTATGTGTGAATAATGAGGTGCTAAATGCATCTGTTCAAATGAACAATTAACAGATTAGCATTTACAAAGTGGAGATGTGAATGATTAAACAGCTGCTCAAGTGTATTTAGAACATTATATTCTTTATTGTAGACTAAATATATTGAGCAATTACTCAAACTGAGAGAAAGAAAGACAGCAGTTGTGCCCTCTAGAAGCACAGTGGAGCAAACTGTTTCTGCTAACATTTATTGGAAAGTCACAATTCTAATTTAAATCTCAATATGAACTTCTATTGAGAAACAGCAAATTATTCCAGTATTTTAGCAAAATTCTGCTTCTTTAATTTGCTACATAGAATAGAATAGAATCCCTACAGTGTGGAAACAGGCCCTTTGGCCCAACAAGTCCACACCGACCCTTGGAGCATCCCACCCAGACACATCCCTGAACACTTCGGGCAACTTAGCATAGCCAATCCGCCTAGCCTGCACATTTTTGGACTGTGGGAGGAAACCGGAGCACCCGGAGGAAACCAATGCAGACATGGGGAGAATGTGCAAACTCCACACAGACAGTTGGCTGAGGGTGGAATTGAACCTGGGTCCCTGGCACTGTGAGGCAGCAGTGCTAACCACTGAGCCACCATGCTGCCTTAATTCCATAATTCCAAATGTAAGACACAGTCAGATTTTCTTTTGCTGCGTGGCTAGGGTAAAGCAAAAACAAGGAAACTGGGTTAATGAAACGAAGTTAGCCTAAATTTCCAATCATTTATTTAACCAATGGAAAATTAGGCAAGCTCCATGGGTTGGGGAGTGTGCTTCACATTTTTCAATTCTTTTCGTTACAAAGGGGCAACACAACAGCCATAGGTTACATGAATAACATTAACCGCACGATTACTAAAGTTTTATAATTGCTAATGATTGCTAAATTATGTATTTTAGAACTGCTGGCAAAGGCAGCTTAGCAGATGCTTTGTGCAGAAATTAATTCTGTTCCAGGCTTGTACTGAGCTTTAACCTGGGGCTATTACTCTTAAAAAGTTTGATTTATATATGGGGCGGGGCTGGGCTGGGTGTACTTCATTATTCATACTTTCAAAAACTTCACATGGACATCTTTTGCCCAAATTTCTTTTTAGTCTTGTCAATGCAGACCCATTCACATCCCTGACAAATGACATCCATTCCTGAAACCAATCACCCTGTGACTTCTTTGGGAAATAAAGCAGTCAGGACTAATCTGTAGATCTAGACAAGCAGCAGCTTTAGTTTGTGCTTAAAGTTCAAATTCTGATCTGAATTTACTGTGGCTGTCCAGATGAAACTGTTAAGTTTAGCTTTCAAAAGAATTGTGTGCTTGCCTGAATACAAGGGTTGTAGAGTTCAAGCACAAATGCTAAAATACTTAAATATTTAGGACTGCGCTCTGCAAAAAGGTTAGGTCAGTTAACAAATCCAAAGGAAGTAATGCAGATTTTTTTTTAACAGAATCCCTACAGTGTGGAAGCAGGCCCTTCGGCCCAACAAGTCCACACTGACCCTCAGAGCATTCCACTCAGACCCATCCCCGCTAATCTGCACATCCCTGAACACTACCGGCAATCCACCTAGACAGCACATCTTTGGACAGTGGGAGGAAACCAGAGCACCCAGAGGAAACCCACGCAGAACAGGGAGAATGTGCAAACTCCACACAGACAGTTGCCTGAGGGTGGAATCGAACCCGGGTCGCTAGTGCTGTGAGGTAGCAGTGTGGACCACTGAGCCACCGTGCTGCTCTCAATTGATGTAACTGGAATCACACAACCTATGATGTCAAATCAAAGTGGTGCATAACAATACCCTAAAGCAGACTCATTCTCGTTTTGATTGGAGTCAGCCCAGGCCCTGGCTTTTCTAAATCAGTTTCAATATAAGACTAAAACTACTCACATGTAGGATAAAATGGTCTGGTATAAAAGTTGCAATGATTCAGACATTGATCTCAAAATTTAAAAGGTTGTTGTCTAATTCCATTTCACATAGAAATGTGGCTTAGACCTCATTGGTCAGAGCTGTACCTGAAAGCAAGCTCCAGAGGTTAAATGATGTTAAATAATAAAATCCCATTACAGAAACAGAACTTTGTATCTCCAGCCAGTGAAAGTATGTTTCACTCCTGATCCATTTTGTCAGCAAAAAAAAGATTTGTTGCATTTGAGTTAAATCTGACAAGGAAGAATCGCTATTTTGTCATTTTCTACTTACCTTTAGGAGTTGTATGCAGGGGATCAGTAAGCAGCCGTTCACTGTTTGCCGTTCGCTTAAATCGGCGTGGAAAGCGTCCTCGATATCGTTCATTTTCCTCACTTTCTGATGACGCTAAAGAAAGGCTACGCTCCTCATCCAACGACAAATCACTATCAGTGTCAGAATCATTGTCTGTTTGCAAGAATGACAAAGTGTTAACTTATTGTGTTAATTTTTGTTCTTAAAGTCTAATCTAGTCTGTAATTACCAATAACCAGAAAGTTCCTTCTAAGTAGACTTCTTTTTCTTTCTTGCAGCTTATAAAGGGTAAACACTCTGCTGTGAGACAGTAAGAACTACCAATGCTGGAGTCAGAGATAACACAGTGTGGAGGTGGAGGAACACAGCAGGCCAGGCAGCATCAGGGGAGCTGGAAAGTTGACATTTCGGGTCGGGACCCTGCTCCTCTGCTGCTGCCTGGCCTGCTGTATTCCTCCAGCTCTACACTGTATACACTCTACTGTGAAACTGAATAGTTAATTAGCTAAATGAATGAATCTGGCTTCTTCTACCCTAATTTAGTTATCAATAAATGCAGAACTCTTCAGTGCAGCCAGAGGCAAAATAAGTGCAACTCAGGAAACAGTGCAAACATGAGAGTGTGTTGAGTGAGGGAGTTGGGAGAACTAAACGTTCATTTGTTTTGCTTTTGTATCCTTCTTCTTCTGTACATTCTTGCTCTGCTACAGGGAAAGGAGCTAGCTGTTTGGTGAGTATCTGCTAAGTGGTTAAGGTCTGTTCTATTCTTAAGGTTTAAAATAGAATACAAATTGAAGGTAAAGCCCACAAAATAAATAAAAAAGCAACATAATGAAAGGAATAACACAATTAAGTAACTATTTCAAATTCATTAAGGATAGCAGATGGTTTTTGTGTCATGCAACATGTGGGAGCTCCTGGATATCCTAACAATCCTGGGTAAACGTGTCTGCAGTCATGTTCACAACTACAGGAGCATTGGCTCAGAGTCATCAAGCTGGAAGCTGAGCTACAGACATGTCAGGGAAAGGGAAGTTACCTGGATGCTTGTGATTTAGAAATTATTGCTGGTGATGGAAATGATGAATTCTTCATGGATACAATCATGCACCATCCCTTGGCCATTGTTTTAATGCTAACAGTAATCATTTACTTTAACATCTCACTAATGTGAAGCATCTGCTCATATCACCAATAATCAATTGACATTTAAAAATGTCATAAACTAAAAATGTCATAAACTAAAAGGCTTTGGCCCAACAGCTGGATAATAGCATTAGACAGAATAGCTCTTTCTCAGCTGGCAAGGACATAAGGCAGGTCAACTGGCCTCTTTCTTTGCTATAAATGTCTATGATTGCATACAATTCATAGTTACACTCTGAAAATGCGTTCTTGAATTAACCAGCTAATACTAAAGCAAAACAGCTGTGAAATAAATTGTTCCAGTAGCTTTCATTCCCCTAACTTTCATGGTAATATGTTGTTGGACTGGTATTTACTCCTATCCTGGACTAATAATCCAGAGGACATGAGTTAAAACCATACCATGGAAGCTTGAGAATTTGAATGCAGTTTGGAAAATCTGAAAGTAAAAATGTGGCATCAGTAAAAGTGACATAAAACTCGTCATTAAAAACCCAATTAGTTCACTAACGTCCTAAAGGGAAGGAAACCTGCTGTATTTACCAATCTGGCCTGTATGCGACTCCAGTCACACAACAAATGTGTCTAGGTTTTAACTGCACTCTGGCTAACAAGCCACTCAGTTGGTAATTAGGGATGGGGAACAAAAGCCAGTTTTGACTGTGATGCCCATAGTCCAAATCAATTTTTAAAAATTAAAATTAGATGGTTTTTGGAATCCTGTGTCATACCACCATTTCGTGTTGATATAATTTTGTTTGTGTGCTCTTGGTGCTTAACATCAGCTGTGCTAAACACATTAAAAAAACCCTAGAAAAAGCTGCAATTATGGAGTTCAGGCAGCTTTTGTGCACAGAAACAGAGTTAATGTTTCAGATTACATCAAAACTTTTAAGACCTTCAGACCAAAGGTCATCATTGAACTGAAATGCTAACTTAGTTTCTTTCTCTATACAGGCTGGATGACCTGTCGAGTAACTGCAGCATTATCTGTTTCTTTATGATAATAATTCTTACAGTTAATCATTGGCTTACAATGTATTTAATGGAGGTAATCTTAAATATGTTCTTTGCAAGGAAAAAACAACCACCGGGCATTTCAAAGCATGTTATAGTGAATGAAATAATGAAATGCAGCCACTGCTGTAACATGGCAGTCCATTTGCACACAGCAAGCTCCCACAAACAGCAAAGTAATAATGATCCAATCTCTGTTTTTGTTTGATATTGATGATAAAAATATACAGGCCAATATTCTGGGGATAAATCTGCTCTTTGAAATAATGCCAAGGGGGGATGAGGCCTCTGTTTAATGTCTCACTCAAAAGATTGGCATCTCTGGCATTGCACCAGGTTTTCAGTACTTCATTGGAGTGCCAGCCTTGATCCTTGTGCTCAAGTCTGGAGTGCGACTTAAACCTGGACCTTCCGATACACAGAGACACACAGACACTAAGTCTGTATAGGTTTACTTAAGAGTTCCTTGCTTAACCTATATCTGTCTGTTGTTTGGCCTTGTAGAGCCATTGTCTTTGCACAGTTGAATATAAAGATCATTAAAAAATGCGTTATTTGTGAAGGCTCATATTTTACAACGGACAGAAATGTGTGTCATGTTGGAACACTTCCATCTAGAAGGACAAGGGCAGAAGATACATGGGAACACCACCACCTGCAAGTTCCCCTCCAAATCACTCAAGATCCTGACTTGGAAATATCATTGTTCCTTCAATGTTGCTGGGTCAAAATTTCTGGAATTCCCTCCCAAGCATATTGTGGGTCTACTGGCAGCACATGGACTGTGGTTCAAGAAGGCAGCTCACCATCACTTTCTCAAGGGCAACTAAGGACAGGCAATTAATGTTGGCCCAGCCAGCGGCATCCATGTCCCACAAGTGAATGAAGAAAAAAAGGTATAAGTTTTTGTTGCAAGAGATGTCTACTGCCATGCAGTATTTGAATGTGTTCTGTACATCTTGTTATCACCCTTGATGAGACCACCAAATTTGTTATGATCCCATTCGGGGCCAGTAACATTCTTATTTAAAGTAGACAAAGTTTAAAATCCCAGGTTACTAAGAGAACAAAGCCAGAAGATTCTATCCTTTTTGAACTAACAAAATAAACTTTATACCATACAAGGCTGGAAAACTAAAACAACCTATAATATTCAAATGATTTAAATTCTAACATGCAGAAATAACTCTGAAGTAAATGTGAGTTCACAGAATTGTTGGTTTTGGAGGAGGAATTTTGGACCTTTCGATCTGCGTTGGCTGTCTGAGCATTTTAACTTAGAGCCAGTCTCTTGTCCGTTTCCTGTAATCCTGCATGTTTCTATTTAATCATTCGATACTGTGAAATCCTCAGCTGAACCTGCCTCCACCATATTTCCAGGCAGTGCATCCCATACACTATCCACCAAAGCTAACTCAATTCAATTCAGTTTTATGAAAAAAAATTCTCATGTTTCATTTGCTTCTTTTGCAAAACACTTTAAAACTATGCTCTTTGGTTTTTTTTTAACCAGTTTATGAGTGGGAACAGTTTCTCCCTATCCACTCTGTCCAGGCCCCTCATGATTTTGAAAATGTCGATCAAATCTACCCTTAGCATTCTCCTCTCCGAGGAAAACATCCCCAGCTTCTCCAATCTTCTCCTATAAGTGATGGGATTCACCCCTGGAATGATTCTCACAAACCTCACACCCTCTCAAATGCATTCACATCCTTCCAGCACTGTGGTACCTAGAATACTCCTCAGGTCTAACCAGCGTCTTTTACAAGTTCATCACGACCCCTCTGCTTTTGTACTCTATTTCCCTATTTATGAAGTTTCGAAGACTGAATACTTTATTAACACCTTTCTCTACTTGTCCTGCTACCTATAATGACTTACTTACACATACACCCAGGTTTCTCTACTCCTGTACATTATCCGAAATAGTACCCTTTATTTGGGACTGTCTCTCCATATTCTTTGTACCACTTCTCCAGATTGCCACCTATCTGTCCACAGCACCGAGTCAATGTCTTTCTTTACAATATCTCTCTGGTTTTATATTGTCCAGAAGATTCAAAATTGTCCCCTGCAAACCAAGATCTAGACCATTAACACACATCAGGAAAACCAAGGATTCCACTAGATTTCTGGGGAATTCCACTACAAACCTCCTTCCAGCCTGAAAAATACCCAAAATACTCTTTTTTTTCTAAAATTAGCTAATTATGTATCATCGTTTCTATTGTCCCTTTTATTCCATGAGCTAAACTTTCCTCACAAGTTGCTGTGATGCACTTTATCAAACACCTTTCATGAGCACGACATCTTAGACCTTCCCCTCACCAAAGTCCATCTGCTTTCTCTTCAAAAATCTCCTGCAGGTTCATTAAACAAGATTTTCCCTCAACAATACTGAATCTTCTGAATCAATCCACATTTTTCGATGAGACTCTTAGTTCTGTCCCAAATAATTGTTTGTAGAAGTTTCTCCACCACTGAAGCAAATTTGACCGGCCTATATTTGCTGGTTTATCTTTACAAACTTTTCGAACAATAGCATAAGACTCCAAATATTTAGCATATCCCTCTTATTCAGGGAAGACTTATCACTTTGGAGTTATTACTTCCTTCAATATCCCTGAATGCATTATGTCCAGTCTCAGTACCTTATCAACTTGAAGTAACAGCACTTTATCCAATATTGAGCCCTTCTAGTTTGCTGTTTTGTTGGCATGCCTTAGGCTTGAGCTAACAGACAAACTGTGGTCAAACATCCTGCACAGCATATTAAAAGGCAGATTCTACCGATTTCTCAGCAATCCAGCCAGACATTGTGAATCACCACATCTCATTAAAACTTCTCTTCCTTCACAAAGAATTCCAATCCTTCATTTTTCAAGATCTAGGTGCTGGAACTTTTTCAAAGGAGCTCCATCTCAGCCTGTCTCAATAGCTGTGCACACTCTAATACCACAAACTCTTCTCCTGAGACCACATTCCCAGGATTCTTGAAACTGCTTGTAAGCAGCTAATTACTAGTACAATTCCAGCTTTTTAACAAAGAGCCGGCTACATAGAGACAGTTCTGCCCCTGAATTTCCTTCAGCTTCCAGGCTGAAACTTCTTGTCCTTCTTTTGCAGCTGAGCTGACCAACATCTGAAGTTACCTTCCTCTGTTTCAGCCAGACTATGATGTAGAGGTTCTGGTGTTGGACTGGGGTGGATAAAGTTAGAAATCACACAACACCAGATTATAGTCCAACAGTTTATTTGAAAACACAAGCTTTTGGAGCCTCAGTCCTTCTTCAGCTCCGAAAGCTTGTGCTTTCAAATAAACCTGTTGGACTATAACCTGGTGTCGTGTGATTTCTAACTTCAGCCAGACTATAAAGAGGTACTACCCTTGCTCCTCAACCATGCTGCTGCTAAAAACTACTCACCTCCCAACTACTTAATCTGTTCTCCTGAATCTGCATCCCCCTGGGTTTCACATCGCTATGCTCTAGTATGTTATCACTGGCCAAGTTCAAGCTCCGAGCAGAATTGCATTGCCCATTGGCTGTTCTTCACCTTGAGCTGCAAGGAGCCAGCTAATAGCAGCACTTTAGCAATAGTGTTTTCTCTTCACTGTCTCCTAAAAATGATTAACACTGACTATTTTCACTGACCCTTAAACAGATCTCAGTAGCCTTAAAAAAAACACTCCAAGGACCAACCATTGGAACATCCTGAGACTTGAACGTTACAACCTTCTGAAGTTACTGGCTTCCAGACAGACACTGAAAACTGGACTTTATCATTATATATTTTATTGAAGTTTCAGGCCCAGGCACAGACCTGTATCCTCGATGCTGAACGTGTCCCCTTTATAACCTGGATGAATTTGGCAAAGACAACTTCACACATATCAGCTTCATGGTTGCTCGATTGCTCTGAGTTAGAGTAAAGAGGTCTGCCACTTTAACTGCTACCTTCTTTGGGGAAATACTTTGGTCTATGTATATGGGTTCAGATGCCAGCTTTCGCACAATCAGACCCAAAAAGCAGATTAAAGTCAAGAAGATCTACCAGTAGGTTTTAACCTCTGGTAACACTAGTTTTATTTGCAGGGTTGCTTCCAATTATATGTATAACACAATGAAACAATATTATGAACAAAATTGAGCATTTGTTTCAGACAGCATCTGTATATCTATCAATAATATGCAATTCAAATCCTATCAATGAAACCCCATACAGATGGCCTAAAGGCCCTCCGCTTCTTCCTGTCCCGCAGGCCCGACCAGTCCCCCTCCACTGACACCCTCATCCGCTTAGCCGAACTCGTCCTCACCCTCAACAACTTCTCTTTCAATTCCTCCCACTTCCTACAGACAAAGGGGGTGGCCATGGGTACCCGCATGGGCCCAAGCTATGCCTGCCTCTTTGTAGGTTACGTGGAACAATCCCTCCTCCGTACCTACACTGGCCCTAAACCCTACCTCTTCCTCCGTTACATTGATGACTGTATCGGCGCCGCCTCGTGCTCCCACGAGGAGCTCAAATAGTTCATCCACTTCACCAACACCTTCCACCCCAACCTTAAGTTTACCTGGACCATCTCTAATACCTCTCTCTCCTTCCTGGACCTCTCTGTCTCCATCTCAGGCAACCACCTGGAAACCGATATCCATTTCAAGCCCACTGACTCCCACAGCTACCTAGAATACACCTCCTCCCACCCACCTTCCTGCAAAAATGCCATCCCCTATTCCCAATTCCTTCGCCTCCGCCGCATCTGCACCCAGGATGAGGCATTCCACTCCCGTACATCTCAGTTGTCCTCGTTTTTCAAGGGCCGTAACTTCACCCCCTCAGTGGTCGAGAACGCCCTCAACTGTGTCTCCCACATTTCCCGCAACTCATCCCTCACACCCGGTCCACGCAATAAGAATCAAAAAAGAATCCCCCTCGTCCTCACGTACCACCCTACCAACCTCCGGATCCAATGCATCATCCTCCGACACTTCCGCCATCTGCAATCCGACCGCACCACGAAAGACATCTTTCCCTCCCCACCCTTATCTGCTTTCCGGAGGGACAACTCTCTCCGTGACTCCCTTGTCCGCTCCACACTCCCCTCCAGCTCCACCACACCCAGCACTTTTCCCTGTAACCGCAGGAAGTGCTACACCTGCCCCCATACCTTCTCCCTCACCCCCATCCCAGGCCCCAAGGAGACTTTCCACATCAAGCAGATGTTCACCTGCACATCTGCCAATGTGGTATACTGCATCCGCTGTTCCCGTTGTGGCCTCCTCTACATCGGGGAAACCAAGCGGAGGCTCGGGGACCGCTTTGCAGAACACCTATGCTCGGTTCGCACTAAACAACTGCACCTCCCAGTCACGAACCGTTTCAACTCCCCCTCCCATTCCTCAGACGACATGTCCATCCTGGACCTCCTGCAGTGCCACAATGATGCCACCCGAAGGTTGCAGGAACAGCAACTCATATTCTGCTTGGGAACCCTGCAGCCCAATGGTATCAATGTGGATTTCACAAGCTTCAAAATCTCCCCTCCCCCTACCGCATCCCAAAACCAGTCCAGCTCGTCCCCGCCTCCCTAACCTGTTCTTCCTCCCACCTATCCCCTCCTCCCACCTCAAGCCGCACCCCCATCTCCTACCTACTAACCTCATCCCGCCCCCTTGACCTGTCCGTCCTCCCTGGACTGACCTATCCCCTCCCTAACTCCCCACCTACACTCACCTTTACTGGCTCCATCCCCGCCTCTTCGACCTGTTTGTTTCCTCTCCACCTATTCTCTCCTCTATCCATCTTTTATCCGCCTCCCCCTCTCTCCCTATTTATTTCAGAACCCCCTTCCCCTCCCCCATTTCTGATGAAGGGTCTAGCCCCGAAACGTCAGCCTTTCTGCTCCTATGATGCTGCTTAGCCTGCTGTGTTCAGCCAGCTCTGCACCTTGTTGTCTTGGCCAAATTTCCTCTTTGTTTACCATTCATCCAAACATTCCACCACTTCCCCCAGCCTGTCTACTCGAGTTAACCAGTCAGCAAACCAGTTTGACTTTGGTGAGCAGTTTAAAGCTGCAACAACTTTCCATTTTCCCAGTTTAGTATACCACCACTTGCAAGGTGGTCTCCTCCAAATATACACCATGCTGATTTGGAACTATCACTGTCACTGGATCAAAATACTGGAACTTGTTTCACAGTAGCATCGTGGATATATAGGCTTCAGCAGTTCACGAAGCTGGCTCACCACTTCTCAAACAAAATCATGAATGAACAACAAATGTTGGCCGAGATAGAGATGCTCATGTCTCATGAAAGAATGTTTTTAACAAGTTGAGTAGGATCAATAGTGCGATGAATTTTAAAGGGTACAGGACAGGAATTGGTTTGATGAACTGAATGAGCTTTCCTTATTTGAAGGTTTTTAAGGTTTAGCTTGGCCAAAGTGCCCTGGGGCAAAGCTGACACTGCTACGCGCTGAGGTGCAGCAGCACTTCAATGAAAATCATAGAAAACTCTACAGACCAGTAGTGTTCAACGTTGCGCAAATATAAAATCTGTTGAGGAGAAAATGTATAGTACAGAAACAACTAATGTCACAAAGAGAAGTTAAATGTTTCTGTTGACGTACAGTGATATTTTGTAATAACCTCACCTCCTCCTCCACCTGCATCCTGTGGTCGATGAAACATTGCAACGTCTATGTCAGTAGGCCCAGTGTGACCCAACAAGGTTTGATCCAAGGCAGAACCCTGTTGTACCAACAAATTTTCTCTGAGGGATGCAAAAAAGCAAAAAAGATTGAGAAGAATGCATAACAAAACCAAGTTTTAGTACACCTTTTTGTTACATTTCAAAAGACTGGTTGGTGAACTCACTTTTCATGTTTGGATCCTGAATTAGAATTCCGGTCAAAAACAGGACCGTGAAAGCCAATTTTCCTTAAGTTCAGCACTTTTATATTTTTTGAGGGCTCTAATTTAGATTATACCCTGGCTATACCCAAGTTGGGAGTACACAATTGGTCACTGGTTCAACTAAGGATATACAATCAATTTCTTTGTGCTGGAAGTGTACGCTCAGCCATTGGTTAAGGTAGGATTGGACACAGCAATAACACAATTTCTTGTCAAAAAAATGGTCGCTTGGCAAAGTACCAGTGTAAAACTTACTCTAGTGAACAGATATCAACACCTCAAGGAGAAAAGTGTTATGAAGAACAGAAAATTCAGGACAACAAACCTGGTGGAATGTGCTGCAAGATAAAACAGAAGGATTCAGGTAACTCTCTTCACTTGACTTGGTGCCTGGAAATGGACGTGGAATTGCAACCACTATGGCATTAATAGCCCCTAAACTCAGTCCTTCTTATTGCAGTCCAATTACAGTGGATATTACATCTCTATCTCTAACCTGACGTGCCTCTAAAACTCTACTGCCTGGCTCTCTTGGAGAGAGACTGAAACCAACTTTGGGCAATGCATTCTTCAGCCACTCTCTTAAAGTGGTTTCTTTCATTGGATAAGGAGACTGGGCCAGTTACGTCTCTGATAACTCAATCACATTGCCACCTTTGTTTTCAGGCATCAGCAGCATGCGTTAATGTATCAAAATATAAGGTATGGCATCTAAAGTAACCTTTCTGCCCAAAGTACACCATTCCACTTGGTGGTAACAAGGACATAGTATCACCAGTCTGAATATAGAATCCACACTTATTGGCAGAGAAGTGTAATTTACATTTCTGTTGTCATTTCTTTCCACGATAGAACTTCATATAAAAGCTTTACTATTCCCCAGTGTAAAAACACGATGCAGTTTTTCCTAATGGCTATTTCCTATTGGCATACCTGAGATAGCCAGGCTGGCTGGAGTGAGTCCGTGCAGACCGGGCAGTGCTAACTGATGATATTGTTGATGTCCCAAGTGTTATCCGATGCAATCCGCTTTCCTCAAACAGTGATGTGTTATTGTACGGATGGGAACCCTAGCAGCACAAGAACAAATATGTCTACATGTTAATGTCGCACGGCAGGAACTTGCTGCACCTACAAGTGAACGGAAAACCACTGGCAAACAAGTGAACTGAAATGAAGCAGCCAGAATCCTTGGAGTCATGTGGCGAAATGAGATAAAGTGCCGATTTAATTCTGCTATACACTCCACCTTTACTGTGAAATTTAAATCCAACAATCATGATCTCTTTTATGCACTGTAAGTATGTGTGGGTATATACTTTTTATGAACAAAATGTTGATATCAGAGGAAACGGTGGAACACAAACACAAAGATCAATTCAATATGAAGTTTTCAGCTGCAAACAGATTTCCTTTATGCATCTTTGTGATTAAAGTTTGGTATATATTATTCTAAGTTAGAAATAAATGGGTTCTTGGTTTTCAGTGCTGTGAAGATATTCATGACATTTTGACTTATCTTTGAGACAAAATTTGCTGAAAAACTGTGATCATTTCTAAGGTCATTCTTGAGCATTGGGGCTTTCCTATTGAATTCAGGACAACTTGGCCAGTTTCTTTATCAAAAGATAGAAGCAGGGAGGTTGTTTGCACTGGTGGGTGAAACTAGAACTAGGGGGCATTGCCTCAAAATAAGGGGGAGCAGAATTAGGATTGAGTTGAGAAGGAACTTCTTCACTCAGAGGGTTGTGAATCTGTAGAATTCCCTGCCCAGTGAAACAGTTGAGGCTACCTTGTGGAATGTTTTTAAGGGAAAGATAGATTTTTGAACAGTAAAGGAATTAAGCATTATGGTGAGGGGAGCGGAGTCCACGAAAAAGATCAGCCATGATCTTATTGAATGGTGGAGCAGGCTGGAGAAACCAGATGGCCTACTCCTGTTCCTATTTCTTATGTTCTTATTTATTTCTGTAGCAGAGACCAAGATTCCAAGATGGTGTGTTGCCTCCCTGGTCCAGGGTCAAGGATCTGAGTGGGTACAAGATATTCTGAAAGGGGATGGTGAGCATCCAGAGGCCGTGGTTCATATTGGTACAAAGGACATATGAAAGAAGAGAGATGAGGTCCTGCAAAGGGAATTTAGGGAGTTTGGTAGAAAGTTGAATAGCAGGACCTCTAGGGTTGTAATCTTGGGATTTCTCCCTGTGCTACATGTTAGTGAGGCCAGATGTAGGAAGATAATATACAGTTGAATGTGTGGCTAAAGAGCTGGTGTAGGATAGAGAGTTTCAGATATTTGAATCATTGGGATATCTTCCAGGGCAGGAGGGGCCTGTACAAGAAGGACAGGTTGCACCTAAACTGGAGGAAAACCAATATCCTGGCAGGGAGGTTTGCAAGTGCCACTCGGGAGGTTTGGGAACCAGAGCAGTTGGTGAGCGTGCAGAGTGATTCAGGGGAAGGTACAGGTTAAGTGAAGTAAGTCTAACAAGAAGAACAGGCAGGACCAGGTCAGTGAATGCGGTAGGACTGGCAGTCTGAAGTGTTTTTATTTCAATGCAAGGAGTATAACAGGTAAGGCAGATGAATTTAGAGCCTGGATTAGTATAGGGGACCACAATGTTACAGCCATTACAGACGCTTCGTTGACAGAAGAAACGAACTGGCAGCTCAATAATCCAGGAGTTAGATGTTTCAGGAATGATAGACAGGGATGTAAAAGTAGAGACAGATGTAAAAGGAGTGGGAGAGTTGCACTGCTAATCAAGAAGCATGTCGCAGCTGCAATAAGAAAGAACATAGTGGAGGCTCATTTAGCAAGGCCATATGGGTATGGCTCAGGAATAAGAAAGGGGCAGGCCCTATGATGGGATTATACCATAGGCCTACCAATAGCCAGTGGGAGGGGGAGGAACATGAAAAGATGTTAAAACAACAAGGTTGTTGTAATGGGTGTTGCTAATTTCCTCAATATTGACTGGAACTCCCTTAATGCCAGTGGTATAGATGGGGCAGAATTTATTAGGTGCATCCAAGGAGGATTTCTTGAAACAATGTGTAGATAGTACAATTGGGACTAGACCTTGTATCAGGGAATGAGCCTGGCCAGGTAATCAGCTGAGTCCTCTGCAGTGGTACACATCTGCATCCTTCTCCTTTAGTGAACTAGCAAACAAAACAAACCTTCCCTCTTCCTTATCTTCTTAAGCCAGATGCAGATAAGGATAAGACTGGTCCTCAGGTGAAAGGGCGAAACTAGGGGAAGGCTAACTGTAACAGTATTAAGCAGGAACTGAATAAACTAGACAGGGGGACGCTGTTTCAGGGTAAATCCACATCAGATATACAGCAGTCTTTTAAAGGCCAGTTGATCAGAGATCAGGAGCAGCATGTTCCTGTGAGGATGGCAAGACTCAGGAATCCTGGATGACAAGAGATATTGAAAGTTTAGTCAAAAAGAAAAAAGAAGCATTTGTAAGCTTTCAGAAACTGAAATCAGAGGAGGCCCTTGAGGAACATAAAGGAAGGAGGAAAGAACTTATAGAATTAGGAGGGCTAAATGGGGCCAGACATGTCCTTGGCAAGTTGGATTAAGGTGCATCCCAAGGTATTTTATACATATATTAGGAGCAAAGGAGTAGCTAGGGAAAAAGTGGGTCCACTCAAAGACAAAGGAGGGAACTTATGCATGGAGCCAGAGGAAGTGGGCGAGGTTTTTAATGAGTACTTTGCATTGACATTCACCAATGACAAGGACATGGATGATTGTAAGATTAGGGAGGGGTATGTTGACATTCCAGGGCATGCCAATATTAAGAAAGTGGTGATTTTGGGTGGCTTGAAATACATTCAGGTGGCCTGATGGGATCTATCCCAGGATACCAAGGGAGGCAAGAGAGGAGATTGCAGGGACCTTGGCAGAGATCTTTGCGTTCTCTTTAGCCACAGATGAGGTCATGGAAGACTGGAGAATAGCTAATGGTATTTCTTTGTTTAAGAAGGGCAACAGGGTTAATCCAGAAAATTACAGGCCTCTGAGCCTTACATAGGGAAATTATTAGAGAAGATTCTTATGGAAAAGATTTACTTACATTTGGAAAAGAATGGGACTTTGTATGGGGGAGGTCTTGTTTCACAGATTTGATTGAGTGATCGAGCATTGGATGTCAGATAAGATGTCTGACAACAATGTTAGAGTTATTCTTACACACAACTGTCTTATATTAGTATCCTTACACACAGCATAATAGAGTAACAGAATACGAGTTTGATCAATGTTGCAATTAGCTTCCAGTCTTAGGTGTGCTGTTGTTCGAGGGATGGAATGTCAAATCACATGTAATTCTTACATTTCCTAATTGACTAATTGAAGCAACAAAGAAAGAGATGTGGAACATGACAAAGAAGTAATGATGACATTGTTATTTTGTGCAGGACATATAACATTTTAACTGTTATTTTCCCACTGCTTACTCAAATATGGAATCACTGTGATCAATATGTTTACTTTTAGCACGTGTATAACTAACTTGTCCTACATTTGAGAAAGAAATAATTTTTTTTGCAGGTTCAAACCTTCACTCATCTGATATCCTTGCCTCAACCATACTGGAGATAGTAAGTGAAGGAGTGGGAAAATCTGGACCATAGCCATGTGCCTTGTGGATGTGGATAACAGTGATACTGGTCAACAAGGTGCAGGGCTGGATGAACACAGCAGGCCAAGCAGCATCATAGGAGCAGAGAGGCTGACGTTTCGGGCCTAGACCCTTCATCTTTTGGTTTTCTAGCTGTTTATTGCTCTCACTTGATTAGCTGTGAGTGATTATGATCTAATGGTACATGCGAAAGGAGAAAATAGGGGAAAGGATCACGGGTTCAGGATTAATTATGGTCAAACAGAAAATAAATGCTATGCAGTTGAGGTGCCCCACAAGACAATGAGAAACAGTTTAGAGTTTTAACACTGTTTCTGTTTTACTTGAATTGGCTCACTATTTAATAGTTTTGTTTTTACCGAGAGCTGAGGTGCTCGTGTTGTATCATCACCCTGGCTTCTCTTTCCAAGGCAAGCCAATTTCCAGGCTTCCTGCACTTCTTCACTCAGGATACAGAACAATACTAGGACCGCCAATCCCTGCAGGAGATTAAAAAAACCAATAAACACCATAAACACAAAATTCCATTTATTCTGCAGGCCAGATATTAGACACACCTTTATAACTCACACTGAAATCCTAAATGCATTGAGTATGTACAAGTTGGCCTTGATGTTTAATGTAATGTATTATGGAATGATAAAGTCAGTGGGATTTTCACTCTCACTTCCATGCTAATCCAGGTTTATTTTGGAGCCAGCTCAGAATAAATCTGGCACTGCAACTTATTCTTTAAAGTGATTTCCTATTCACTTTAAATTTACTACGTGCATGTGACATTAACGTAAAGCCTATTTGCTAACCATAAAAACACATTATTGAAAGATGGAAGGAAGAAGTATAACAGTCAAACTTGCTAAGAAGAAAACAGCAAGTGGAGAGAGGACAGGTTTGAGAGGAGAATGGAGAAACTTAACCGATCACAGTCCTATGCAATTACAACAACTCTGAAAGATAAATGAAGCAATCACTGGAATTGAAGCTAACTGCACATTTTAAAGGAATGATCCTTTACTAAACTCCACTGTTAAACAGCTGTCACCTGCTCCTGTTTGGTAATATAATGTAATGTAATGTAACATCATGGCTGAGCACCATGCTTGAAGGTTTGCAGGTTACATTATTGTTGAGTAGAATGGTCTGCATACTCTGGAGTTTAGAAGGATGATAGGTACTCTTGTTGAAATGCATAAAGTTTCCAGAGCTTTTGACAGAATAGATGCTCAGAGTCTACTTGCACTGCCAACTGGGACTGGAAACAAAGGTAAGGTTGAGCAATTTATACTTTACATGTAATACCACATTGATTTCCTAACTTTTGCCTACTATGGAAACCTGTGCTGATAATGATGATACTGTAATGGATGACAACATGACAAAGACATGCATTCAACTGTTACTTTCAAACCGTATACGAGGATTTGAAAACATTTCAATGAAGTTGTGAAATCTGAGATAAGCTAAAGTTGCATACTCAGTGGATATGTTAAAATAATTTTCAATACATAACCAATAAGAAACAATGGGTTAAATTCCACCACTCAGGCAAGAGACTTGAAAACATGCTCCCATGCAGACTGCTAGTGACAGAAAGTGTTTACCTGTAAACAGCAGAGAACAGTGTAGAGGTAGTGAAAAGCAAGGATGCTGTTGTTGACGGCCATCAGCCCGAAAAGCCATGTGGCGCTAACAACTAGTAGCAGAATGAAGGTGCTTCGAATTGTAGTACTGGAGAGACAGAGAGAACCAGAGAATAACCTTCATGTGCCAGAGCATGGAAACAATACAGCATGTTGGCAGATACAGCATACTCACCAATGCTTAATGCAGAAACGTGCTCGTGAGGAACAATGGGGAAGGGCTCAGTACAGGAGAAAGGAGCTAGCTGTTTTCAACAGGGTCATGGTAACTAGACAAATATAGTTCTATTGTCTAAATGAAACTGTCAGAAGCAGATATGAGAATTTAACAGCAGTTTAAAAAAACATACTTATTATAATTAAGAGGAATGTTGTAGATTGCTAAAGTTAAGGATAAGGTAGAAGTCTCCTAACCAGGAATTTATGGGTTCAAGTACTGAGCATGCCTGACACTAGAAGGTATTTCTCATCTCAGTCAGGGTGGGTGTCCCAATTCCTGCATGGTGACAAAGGCTTTTACCATAGATGGAGGGTCATGAGGCATGGTACATTTTACCTGGTGTCTATGCAAATAAAGTTACATCACTGGAAACGTGCTGATCACAGATGGGGAAAATTATGTACGGCAAATTGACCTAACATCCTGATGAGAAGTCTGCTCCTAAGACAACAATATGGGGGGGTAAGGGGGGAAAAATTACAGGAGAACAAATTATTTTGGGGACAAAAAGGTAACGAAGGAGAGGTCCTGGGGGTAACGGCATCTACTCACAGAGAACTGATAGGTTCGAAGTTAGTGTAGGGCCCAGGTTTAATCCCAGCATCCCAGTTCCTCACACGTCGCTTGGTAGCCCTAAGCACGTAAATAAAAATAAGGCCTGGACAGACATCAGAGAACACCCGTTTTTCCAGAAGTATTTGCAGAGGGGACAGTGCTCAAGCAGTAAAGGTAAATTGCATACTCTGGCTAGAAAGAGGTGAACTGTCAGGAAATTGAAATTTACGAGTTCCAGAGAAATTTGCTCAACGATGGCATACTAAATATTGTTGTTAAAGGAAAGAACATCTTAAAACATGGCTTTCAACTTGGAAACTCTAGGTACAAAGTTTAATCATAATATGCACTCTGGGAACTCATTTTATTTTCAAATATTGCTTTTTTTTTTCTTCTCACAGTTACAACATTTCATGTCTCTCATATGGTAATAACAATTTAATAAAGGAAATTAAAACCAATTTTGTCAGCTTTTATTTCTTTTAATTCCCACCTTTACTGTTTTGCCCTCCAGTCTTTATGATGGAGGGTCAATCACGGCATGCACTGTTAACATCCCAGCCAGATCCAGCAAAAATATTCAAAGTTAAAAACATTTGAAAACTGAAATGATGAAATCATTTTGTGGATAGTCACTATGCTTTGGAACCAGTTAGGAATAGTGACATCGCCAACACTGTTTACTTCTGATGCTGGTGGTAAGAAGTATGAACATGTTAAATTGCTGATAATGATATTCAGGCCCAAAAACTGGTAAACAACATGATAGCATGAAATTGGGATTGGGTGCACTTTTTCTCAATGAGTTAGATTCATTTACTGAATGCTTGACTGAAGAAATGGTTCCTTGGAACAAATAATATTGAAGGGAGATTTGATAGAGATGTACAAAATTGGCAGGTTTTGATAACATAAACAAAGAAAAACTGTTCCTTTTACCTAACAGTACAAGGACTGAGGGGCACAAATGTGAGGAAGAACACTTTGATGCTGCAAGTGTTAATGATCCGAAACTTGCTGCCTATGAGGGGAGGGGATGAGGAGTTGATGTATAATTTCAAAAGGAAATTGGACACTTAAGGCAAATAGACTTGCACGGTTGCAAGGAACTAGCAGGGAAAACAGAATGATTGCACTGTTCTTCAGAGAGCCAGCATGCTCATGGTGGGAAGAACAGCTTCCCTCTGTGCTGTAAAAAAATGGCTCGAGTCTTACAGTTGAGATGTGGTAAAAATATTAATAGGCATACATAATGTAAATTACAGTTAATACCGCAATTTTTAAAAAATAGAAAATTAAGAACAGGTCATAATTTCCTCCTTTAGTTAACATAAACACAACTACGCAAATTGTAAATCCTCACTGATCATTCGGCCCTTTTGTGGAAAATAGGGTGTCACAGAAGACCTTAAAGCCTCAATGAAAACTTAGTCTGTAACCAGTCATTGGACATTAATACTAAAAGACATTGTAGTTATGCAGCTGCATAATGGCTTACAAGTGTTTTTAAGTGTCCATTGAAATTTCCTGAAATCAGTCTGCATTGATGTGCTTGGGGGACATAATAAAAGATTTATAGTATTTCTGGTTTTTGAACAGGTAGGTGGTAATGGCAAATTTAGCAAAACAGTTTTATGTAGTACTGCTTGTTACTACCTGATGGCGCTATTACACTGTATAAACCTGAGCAATATCATTCATGATCTCCAGCACTACAGAACACATCTCTCAGCTATTTATTATTCCTCAGGTCTGTGACAACAGTATTTCATCTTAGACGTCCTGTTGAGCAGGGATTTTTTTTGCTTCACAGGCCACATACGAGCATTCCATTAGCTGGTGCATCTCTGCCTGTATTAACAGATCTTGATTTATCACTGATGAACTTAGTGTTGAAAAAAATCCTAAAGACCCAAAAACTTCAAACAGAATAAATCAAAATATGGAGAAGTTTGAGTTCTGTAGGCTTTGAGGTATAAAATGTCAAGAACCAATTGTTGAAACAGCCCCAAAATAAAGGACAATATTCCTAGATGTTGTTTTTGCATTGAACAGGCTAAAAAAATGTTGAGAGGTATACTGCCATAAAATACTTTAAGGTTGATAGGTATAGCTCAGACAAGGGCAATAGAAAAACAAGCATTTTCTAAAACGGCAGTCAGACAATGGCTCACCAAGGCTCCTCAGCCAGCACCTTCTAATACCACGGCTATAAACATCTGGAAGCCACAATTGCAGCAGGTTCCCATCAGCAAGTTGCCCTCCAAGCCATTTCCTATCCTGCCTTTGAAATATATTACTGTTCGTTCTGTGTTACTGGGTCAAAATCATGGAATTCTATCCCTCACCGTACTGTACACCAAATACATTTCAAGAGACAGTTCACCTTCACCTTCTCTAGGGCAGCCAGGGACCAGCAGCAAATACTGGCCCTGCCACCTATACATCCCATAAATAAATAAAAACGGTAGCTGCAGCACCTATTTGAGATTCAGGTAATTATTGTAGCCTCAAGTTGAGTGAATCTTATTCGTGTACTGATAGACGCAGCATGTGATAGCTAGAAGTGGCCGAGGAGAAACATCTGGTGAAAGCACAATTGTAATATGGTCTTTGACCCGCATCACCAAACCCTTCCAGCTGCAGTGTGTCCAGTGGCAGCTATTGCCCATAATAAATCTTACATAAAATTAACAAATCTTTTTGGAGTGGTAGTGAAATGTTTACAGTCCTTGGAAAGGTCATCTCTAGCCATAAGCCATTAGTTTCATAAATATTGATTGGGAGATTAGGAGGACAATAGGACGCGGCTTGGTAGAAACACAAAAAAATGAAGGGAATAGAAGACAAAAACCAAATGAACTGCAGATACTGTAAATCAGAAACAAAAACAGGAGTTGCTGGAAAAGCTCAGCAGGTCTGGCAGCATCTGTGAACAGTTCTGAGGAAGGGTCACTGGACCCGAAACGTAAAATCTGATTTCTCTTCACAGATGCTGCCAGACCTGCTGAGTCTTTCCAGCAACTGCTGTTTTTGTTTCTGAAGGGAACAAAAGATTTGGGTTAACACAGTAAGAATAACAAGGAAACATATTCACACATCACGTAATGCAAGAAATAATAAAGTCAATATAAAGTTCATGTGATAAAAATGGGAAGAGACAATTGAAAATCTGTAACTTTAAAAGTCATGGAAAACATGTAAAAGAATAAGTTTTCATGTTTTTTCCCCTATATAGGTTGTATCTTTCTAATCCGCCACTCATGGCACCATAGAATTTGCTGGACCATGGAAGGTCAGCACTGGAGTTTTTAAAACTATTCCTTTTTCTACTTCAGCTCATCTTCTGCTATCCTGAAGATGCTGACTTGGATAGAGGAATTTCCCTTGCGCGAGCATCTGAGGGTGACTGTCAATGGTTATTCAGCTGGGGATAATTGCACTTCTATAGGAAAACCAGAAGTTCTGCAGGTGCCGGACCACAAACGTCACTGTACCAGAGAGATGGAGATTAAGGAGGTGCAAATTCAATTGCTCATAATGAAACGGATAACTAAGTTTAAAGAAAAACATATTTGGCAGCTTATGGTGTGAAATAATTTTCCCTATCTCACATCCAACGTACCTGATGCCTTGTTGCTAAAAAGTACTGCCAGTTTTAATTCCTTTGGTCAGTTACGAAATTGCAGGCTTAAGTTATAACCTTAGGGAAATGATTGCTGAATATTTGTTTTCCTCTTTGATCATTATTTTATGTATTTGTTGAAATCCCTTATGAGTTGTTTCTGACATCTGTGCATTTACATTATTTAATTTTTAAATGAAAAAATAAATATGCAACAGTGATTAGGAAGTAGGAAACAAAGCAGAATTTGCGGCAGAAACTAATGATATAAACTTGTTTTCATTTGATTTGGATCTTTATTTATTTCTCCAAGGAATCTAAAAGTGACTTCAATATAGGACTATCTCTGATTCAATATAGGACTACTGGAAAGCAATCCATATGTTTTCCAATAACACTTGTGCTGGAAGGTACATCACTGATGAAGTTTGTAATTCTTAAACTGTTTTTCTTTAGATTCACCTGGAAATATCAACACTAATGTAAGTTCAAGGTGGAAGGTCTTATTATAGAACAAAACTCAAAGCAACAAATAAATGTCAACTTGAGAAAACAATGGAAATGTCTGTAGTAAATCTAAAAAGTGTATCAAAATGCCACATTAACTGATTTTATGTTACAGCATTTATTTTACTACTCACAGAATTGATCTTTTCTTGGCTTCCTTCTGTGTTGGAACACAGGACATTCTTGCTACCAACAATGAGATCACAATGTTCATCTAAAAGCAACAAATATCGAAATGAAACTTTAAACAAAGCTTCAGCTTCAGAAAGCAGTCAAAATACCTATTTGTTGAGATGTAGAAAATGGCAACAGCAGAAAATAATATTTATACTAAGTTATGAAAATGGTAATCTCACAGGAGAGTAAATTAAAAATTAGTTTGAAGAACTAACTGAAGCCGAAGAAAGGAAGAAAACAGAATCTCCTCTCATCCAGAAGTAATACACAAATTCAATGAGATTCTTGAAAGAATATTAAACTTCATATTTTTGCAAAGAAGTTTTAGTAAATATTAGCTCATCATTGACCAAGAAACAAATAGTTGTGGGGATTTTCTTCCTGTTGTTTGAATCACAATCTTCTAAAATCTGGTAATTCCCATAGGAAGGGTGTTCTATTTTAATTTTTTTCATGGAATGCAAGCATCCCTGGCAAGGCTAGGATTTATCACCCATTTCTATTTGCCCTTGGAGAAGGTGGTGATGGTGGTGAGCCACCTTCTTGAACAGTAACAATTCATTTGATGTAGGTGTACCCACAGTGCTGTGAGGAAGGGAGTTCCATGTCTTTGAACTCGTGACAACGAATGAAGGGCAGTGAGGCTCAAAGGGAAATTTGCAGGTGATGGTGGTTCAATATTTCCTGCATTTGTTCTTCTAAGTGGCTCAGGTTGCAGGTGCTGTCGAAGGAAGCTTGGCGAGTTGTTGCAAAACATCTTGCAACATGCATTGGTGCCACGGGTCAATGGCAGAGGAGAGCATGTTTAAGATGGTGGATTGGTTCACTATTAAGCAGGCTGTTTTGTCCTGGATGGTTCTGAGATTCAGGTGTTGGACAGCCACTTATCCAGGCAAGTGTTTCCATCACAAGTTTGACTTGTATTTTTGACAAGTCAGGAGGTAAGTAACTTGTTGCTGAATTATCAGCTATGACTTGCTCCTGTTGCTGAAGTATTTATATGGCTGGTCCAGTTCAGCGTCTGTTCAACTGTAACCCCAAGGATTTAAATGTTAGGGAACTCAACAATAGTAATGCTGTCAAATGTCAAAGGGGCAGGGATAAATTATTCCTTTGTAGAGAAGGTAATGCCTTGCACCTATATGACACAAACATTACTTGTCACTACCATAAGAGACACCTAATTGCTCTATTCTGCAGCTAAGATTATAATTATTTTGCTCTTTCTACAGTATGACAACAACCCAGGGGAGTATTTTCCCCAAATTCCCACTGACATTTATTTTGGTAGGTCTCCTTGATGCCTCATTCAGTCAGGTGTTGCCTTGACGTAATGGGTAATTATTCTCCTGCTGAGCTCAGCTCTTTTGATAATATTTAGACTAAGGCTGTAAAGAGATCAGGAGCTGAGTGGCCCTGGTAGAACTCAGTCTGAGCATTAGTGAGGAGGTTATTGCTGTGTAAGTGCTGCGTGACAGCACTGTTGACCAAATCTTCTATTACTTTTTTGATGATTGATAGCAGACTGCTGGGATGATTACTGGCTGGAGATCTGTCCTTCTATTTGTCAACAGGGCATACCTGGACAGTTTTACACACTGTTGTGTTTTTGCCAGTATAGTCACTGTACTGCAATATCTTGGCTAGGGGTATGGCTGTTCTAGCGTAAACATTTTCAGAATTACTGCCACAATGTTGTCAGGGCATGCAGTCTTTACTGTATCCAGAGTATTCAGCCATTTCTTGATATCATATGGAAATAAAGGAATTGGTTGATGATTGGCATCTGTGATGGTGAGGACCTCAGGGAGATGCAATTCACTCAGCACTTCCAACTGGAAATAGTTACAAGTGTTCAGCCCTGTCTTTTACGCCGATGCGCTGGGTTCCCCATCAAAGTGGATGGGGGCAATTGATGCTTCTTCCTTTGGTTATTTATTTAATTGTCCCTCTACATACAGAACTGACTGAATTTGATCTGATCCACTGTTATGGATTGCTTAGCTCTATCCATCAGATGTTGCTTCTGCTGTTTAGCATATGTTTGGTCCCATGTAGTAGCTTCACCTTGTTGGCATCCCTTTTATAGGTACACCTGGTGCTACTGGTGCTAACCTGTTCTAAGGTTGATCCCTGGCTTAATGTTAATGGTAAAGTGAAGGATATGCTAGATCATGAGGTTACAGATTGTTGTTGAATACAACTCTTCTGCTGTTGATGGTCTACCGCAACCTTCAACCCCAGATTTGAGTGGTTGTATCTGTGTTGAATCTATCCAATTTAACACAATGGTCATGTCAGAATGCAAAGTATAGTATGCTCAATGAGAAGACTAGACCACGTCTCCAAGGATGGTGTAGTTGTCATTCCTACCAATACTGGCATTATCAGAACCATATGTGATAGGTAGATTGGTGACAATGAAGTCAAGTATGTTTTGCTGTCCTGTTGGTTCATTCACTACTAGTTGCAGGCCATGTGACAGCTGTGTCCTTCTCAACCTGGCCAACTCCATCAGATACTAGAGCATTTAAGTGCCCCAAATAGAGAAGCATTTATTCAACAGCTGAGGCTCATGCCTTGAGATTTCAAGGGTGCCTGGAGTCATGAGGGCAATTCCATCTTGATTGTATACCACTGTTCTGACACTTCTGGTAGGTCTGCCTGAGGGTGGACAAGGCTTAACCTGGTACAATGACAGAGGAGTCTAGGACTCCATTGCAAGGCATGATTCCAAGAGTATGAATGTGAGAGGATATTGCTCATTGGGTCTGCGGTACACCTTTCCAAAACTCTCAGATGTTAGTAAGAAGGACTTCGTAAACTTGACTGGCAGGGTGTTTAATGTAGTTTCCAATCAATAATGGTCCATAAGGCAGCGAAAGAATGAATGCAAACAAGAGAGAGATCAGCAAATAGCAGGCATTAAGACAATAATGAGATAGAGTGAAACAAAAAGTTGAATGAAGATGAAGCACAGATAGGTCAGAATTATAAACTTAACATTTTATGGAAGGCCCAAAGCTCTGAGTACTTATTTTGAAATAAAAGGAATAATATTTACCACAATAACAACAGCAATTGGTCCAGCAAAGCTCCAGATCAGCTTATCATGTACAGAGATCCAGCAGAAATCAGGATTTCCATAACCTTCTGGGTCCAGACCAACTGCAAGACCTAGAAAGCATAGCGATAGATTGAGAAATAGAAAATATAAATTAAAAGTTCACAAAGTTGACCAGAAGATTGTCTCACGAATACAAATTAAAACCGGACCCAATGCTGTTCTCAAGTACCTAGCCACCAGCAGATACGTAAGAACAAGTTGTCTCCCTTTTCACCCAGAGGATGAGATGTATCCTTTGATCTGTGAGAAGTGACTTTGAAATTGAGAAACTAAGGAGAGAAATGGGGAAAGGTGGGCCTGTTTTCCAAGTGAAAGTAGAAACATTAATCCAATCATATGTGGAATTCCCAGTGTTAGGCCTGCCCATGGCTGAAGTTAATATAAAAATGGCTGAAAGTGGTTTTCGGTTGACATTAAAATGACTGAGGAAGAATTTTAGCTGAAACAGCAGCTTGCAGAACCTGCTGTTTCAAATTAAACTATAAAATAGATTAATTAGATGCTTTCATACAGAGAGAAAATCCAAGATAATTAGATAAAGATAATACACAAAGAGTCCTGTGAAATGTATAAAATGAGCGTTGTTACACAGAAGAAAATGCAGCTTTTTGCACAGACAGTTTGTAAGAAACATCCTTGAGAAACTCAGAAAAAAGCCCCCTTTTCAGGCTGGTCCAAAGTTTGGTATTGATCATGGGATAGATGGGATGGGTCTGACCCACATCAGGTAAGACTCTGAGGTAATTATAAGTGTAGGTGATATAAAAAATTGAGTTTTAAGTATATAAGCATTAAGGGATTTAACTGCCTTCCCATGGAAACTCAGTCCGAGGCAGAGAAGCCCCCTTGCAATTAGCAGCCAAGTTCTGGGGTGGCACGGTGGCTCAGTGGTTAGCACACTGTGTCCAGGGATGTGTAGGTTAGGTGGGTTAGCCATGGGAAATGTACGGTTACAGGGACAGGGGATAGGTCTGGGTGGGATACTCTTCAGAGGGTTGGTATTGACTCGATGAGCTGAGTGGCCTGCTTCCATGCTGTGGGGAGTCTATGATATTGAATAGCTTACGCAAGAGCTAAAGCCTGGAATGTGGTTGAATAAGATGTGTTGTAAAGGCCCAAGGATAAGTGATAAGAGGGTCTGGTAAACATGTGAGATCATGGAAATACCTAGAACTGTTCATCAACTGATCATTCAGTCACATGATTAACCTGAATAGATGTGTATGTAATCAAATAATAATATGATTGGTTTGTAACAGCCAAAGGTGGGCTAAAAGCAAATGTATAGAAAATGTATGTTTCCTGTTGTTCAACAGAGAAGCTTCTGAAGAGACTTTCTTCCCAGCGGTATAAAACAATAAAACCCGTTTACCACGAAGTGCACCTGAGCGTCAAGTGATTCATTCAGTCATTTCGCTCCAAACACCAGTAACCATTGGTGCTGAGAGTGCCACATTACCTTGCTCTAAAATTTGTTATGGGAACCTCAAAATTCCCAAAGAATAAACCTTCGATTTCTAAATTTAGAGAAACCTGGTTTATTGAAAGCCTGGCAATGCAGGGGCACAAGCTCAAATACAATGCAAGATATGTGAAGGTGAGATTGGAGATGATGCTCAAAGTGATAAAACTATCTTTAGTAAGGAAGGAGTTCAATATTTTGACAGATTGCCCTCTGAGGCTTGAAAATCTGAATCATTAATGATTTGGAAAACAAGCAGTTCAGGTGGGGGAAATTCAGGTGCTTGGTTCAATTTTAATTTCATGAGAAGAACAATAAAATACAATGTTGTGCCAGTTGAGTAGCACCTAACTGCTTGACTCAAACATAAAGCAACGGTGTAAGTTCCAAAAGACTTTAAAAAAACTTTCTTGTGCCCACTGATGGGTTTTGTCAATTCTCTTCCATGCCTCTAGATGTACTACTACATGTAAACATAGCTTTCTATTTGTACCCCAAGCAAAGAGGAAAGGGGTAAAAGACAGACATAAAACGGACCATGGGGTCACTGAGCAAAAATGGTGACTACAGCTAAAAACACATTAGTTAAAATATATATTGAGGTTTGTGGCAAAGAGTGTAGAACTTTCTTCCTAAGGGCATTGTGGGTCAACCTACAGCATGTGGACTGTAGCAGTTCAAGAAGGCAGCTCATCACCAGCTTCTCAAGGACAATTAGGGATGGATAATAACTACCGGCCAGCCAGTAATGTCCACGTCCCACAAATAGCCTTTCACTGCGTGTATTATTAATGCAAACCTGTGATTATGGCAGGCACTCCCCAACCAATGGCATAGTAGAATCGCATAGCACCGTAGTTGATGTTCCTAGCTTCAGTTTGCATCCGGTAGATGTGCAGTCCCTCCACAAAGATCCAAGCAAAGGTTGCCATGAAAAAGTAGTGCAGCAAAATGGCAATCACTGTGCAGAGAAACTGTAGGGAAGAAATTCTGATGGTTAATGAAGATTCTGTATTAAGGCACTACATTAACAACAACCTTTGCAGTCTATGAATCAATAAAGAAGAGCCACATTTTGTAAGGATTTGTATTATTCATGAACATAAAACAGGCAGCAGTGTTTTTTTTTGAAAAGCACTCGGAGGATGGCAGTTCTCACAGGACTTCTGTCCCCAGATCTTAAACCCAGGGAAAGGCAGGCCAGCAGCCTCATCAGAAGAGGCAGCACAAGTCTCTCACCTGTTCTCCACCCGGCTGATGAGACGCCCAATACAACAATTCAACAAAAATCCGCTCATTATTTCTAAGCATAGGTTGATAGGATAGTGAAGGTGGTGTTTGGTATGCTTGCCTTTATTGGTCAGTGCATTGAGTATAGGAGTTGGGAGGTCACGTTGCAGGTTGACAAGACATTGGTTAGGCTACGTTTGGAATACTGCATGCAATTCTGGTGTCCTTGCTATAGAAAGGATGTTGTGAAACTTGAAAGAGTTCAGAAAAGATTTACAAGGCCGTTGCCAGGATTGGAAGGTTTGAGCTATTGGGAGAGGCTGAATAGGCTGGGGCTATTTTCCCTGGAGCATTCCCCTGGAGGCTGAGGGGTGACCTTATAAGAGGTTTATAAAATCATGAGGGGCATGGATAGGGTGAATAGCCAAGGTCTTTTCCCTGGGATGGGGGAATCAATACTATAGGTTTAAGATGAGAGAGAAAAGATTTAAAAGGAACCCAAGGGGCAACATTTTCATGCAGAGGGTGGTGCATGTTTGGAATGAGCTGCCAGAAGTGGTGGTGGAGGCTGGTACAATTACAGCATTTAAAAGGTAACTGGATGGGTATATGAATAGGAAAGGTTTAGAGGAATATGGGTCAAAAGCTGGCAAATGGGATTAGAATAATTTAGGATGTCTGGTCAACATGGATGAGTTGGACTGAAGGGTTTGTTTCCATGCTGTACAGCTCTATGACTCTATAAACGTTGCAATTACATAGAGTAAATGTCTAGACATTTGTAGAAAGCAACGATTCAATTTTGTGCGGCTCTCCTGACACTCAGAAATTGCTCATGAGAGCAAGTGATATCACCACTGCTCAGGTGAATTGCTGGTATGTTACCCTGTGCCTGCATATCTTAATCTCCATTAACCCTTGCCCAGCCATTTCTGTTACTTTCGTACCTTCCAGATAGTATGGTCTGACATTTGCAATCTTCTACAGATAGCAGAGAGTCATAGAGTCATACAGCATGGAAACAGGCCTGTTGGTCCAACTAGTCCATGCCGAATATGTTCCCAAACCATACTAGTCCCACTTGCCTGCATTTGACCCATATCCTTTCCTGTTCATGCAGTTATCTAAATGTCTTTTAAATATTGTAACTGTATCTGCATCCACCACTTCCTCCGGCAGTTCATTCCACATACGAACCATTCACCTTGTGAAAAAGTTATTCCTCATGTCCTTCTTAAATCTTTCTCCTCTCACCTTAATAATATGTCCCCTAATTTTGAATTCTCCCATCCTAGGGAAAAGACCCTTGCTGTTCACCTTATCTATGCCCCTCATGATTTTATCAACTTCTATAAGGTCACCCTTCAACTACCTACCCTCCAGTGAAAAAGGTCCCAGCCTACTTTTATAATTCAAACCCTCCTTTCCAGACAACATCCTGGAAAATCTTTTCTGACCCCTTTCCAACTTGATAATATCCTTCCTATAACAGGGTGACCAGAACTGTACACAGTACTCCAGAAGAGGCCTCACCAGTGTCCTGTACAACCTCAACACAACGCCCCAACTTCAATACTCAAAGGTGTGAGCAATGAAGCCAAGCATACTAGAAGCCTGCTTAACCACCCTGTCTATATGTGATACGAATTTTAAAGAATTATATACCTGAAAGCCTAGGTCTCTCTGTTCTACACCACCACCCAGGGCCCTAATACTTAATTGTATAAGTCCTGTTCTTGTTTGTTGTACTGAAAGTAATACCTCGCATTTATCTAAATTAAATCCCATCTGCCACTCTTCAGCCCATTGACCCAGTTGATCAAGATCTCTTTATAATCTTATAACCTTCTTCATTGTCCACTATACCACCAATTTTGGTGTCATCTGCAAACTTACTAACCATGCTTCCTAAATTCTCATCCAAGTCATTTATACAAATGACAAAAGTGGATCCGGTATAGTGGACCCCAAGCTTGACTGTTATTACACTTAGATAATTTTACCTCAATGTAATATGAAACGGCTTTCCTTTTAGCATTACCTCAGCTCTTTCAAGTTTCATGCCTGTGGAACACCGCTGGTCACAGGCCTCCAGTCTGAAAACCAACCCTTCACCAACACCCTTTGTCTCCTATGTCTGCAAAGACTGATTCAGGTCTATTTTAAATTGATAAACTTAGGTGAAAGGATGAGATCCAAGTGCAGGATACCAGCAAGACAGACATGAATCAAAGATAAAAGAGGGTGGTAAAACAAGACGGTGGTTGGCTAAAACAAGGTTTCATAAGCCTACCATTTACAGAAAGAAGTGAAGACTGAGAAAATGAACCAAAAATAACTAACTGCTTCCACTATATATGACATTCACTGGAAAATCCTTCAAACAGATAGCTGTTACTGATGCCTCATCTCTTATACAGGAACAATGCTTTATTTGTACTATAACAATAATGTAAAAAAAACACAGATGTTATAACTGAACACCTCTCTCAACATAACACTAATTGTTGTGGGAAATATTTCAGGGTAGTTGAACCCAGCCTGCTGGCATTATCCAACCATTCAATGGAAGAATATTTTTGGATATGCACAGAATGTAAAAAAAAAGTGTAATCAGAATCAGTAAATTGGATGTTTAATACATATGGCTAGCTAAGTGCCTATAAGCCAAAGAACTCTTAATATGTTTTGGTTCTCATCAAGGATATATGAAAAAGCTTTACTGTTATTGAACTTAAATAATTTTACCTGAACATAATATGAAAAGGCTTTCCTTTTAGCATTACATCAGCTCTTTCAAGTTTCATCTAAGCAAATAATCAGCTATGCAAAGGTGTACTGAAAGCTGTATCACGGCTGAAGGATTTGATCACATCCCAAGATTACACATCGAATTACCTAGTCATGTGAACATTTCATATTAATTTCTCATTGTGCTCTACTGCTCAGTTTTAAGGAGGTAGAATGAATTCCAGTTTTGCAGACTATGACCTTATTGGAGGAAAAAAAAATTGTATATTGTCTCTTTTTTCTTAAGAGTTACTTGTATTTATATAGTGCCTCATTATCTCTTCACGAAATACTAAAGGGCTTTCTAAATAGCAGTTTACTCTTTACAATGTTATTATGCAGGTAACTGCTAAATCACAGCAATATCCCACAACAACTGAATGAATGAATTACCAGTAAACTGTGGTGCTGTTGGATGCAAAATAACTGGCATATCAAGATATTTAAGAGGTCAATGCTATTTTTAAAAAATTTTACATTCACTTCACCAGGCGGACAGTTTCTCAAAATAGAGGCTCAATTGAGAGACTGCACCTGACAATACTACGAGAAGTTGGATTATCTGAAAATTGTAACATGGCATTATTGTGATGTTCAGTTTAATTATATAATAGCCATAATAGGCAAATGCTGCAAATATTTCATCACACAATTATTATGGCCTTAGAGTGGAATAAAATTAATTAAATACAGCATAGGTGCTTGCATTAAAATTTAAAAAATGGGAGCCCTGGGAGAGCAAATGGGGTGGCATTACTGAATGAACAGCGCTTCATATAGAACAGTGTCTAAGCCTTATACTTTTGAATAATTTGAACTTCCAGTTGTACAGAAAACATTATAAATGGATATTTTGACTAATTTGACCCTCAAAGCACAGCTAATGCCACAGAAAATTAAACTTGAGCATTGAAAGCCGCTTTAGACCACAAAGTATTGGTTGCAGCCAACTGGGTGTACTGGTTGTAACTGTAGCATGGGACGCAGCAGATATTTCAGATTTCAAGTTTTCTGATTAGCACAGCTGAGTTAAACACAGTAAAGACCAGCCAAATAAGAATCAGGACCTAGAATCTGCTGCCACATGGCTGGATCCTTTTACAAATGCTCTGACCTCAACTGCTTACCCAGTTCAATGATGAGCTACAATTGGCCTCTGGACAGAAGACCATCCCTGGTTTCTTCCTTAGTAACTGAATCACAGTTCTACAGACCATCAACTTGCCCAACTTCCCTACACACGCTTGTGGGCAACAGTAAAAGCCATTGCACAATTTCAGCACGCAAGTCCCTGTCAAGTCCGACGCAGGACAGCAACAGCAAGCAACCCAAACAGCTGAACACCAACATCAACAATTCTGGTCGGAGTTAATTCTGGTAAAGGATTAGCCATGTTTTGAAACATCACAACCAGTTCTCTATTTATCCTGCGTGCAACTGTAGCAATAAGCTCCCAATCTTACTTGACTCAACTTCACCCTGAGTGCAACACCTAGGTCCTTACCTATCCAGTTCAACTCAACCTTTAGTCAAATCAGTGTTCATGCCAAATTTTGAAGGTAGGAAATGTCCAATACTACCATCACATTACCAGACTATGTCCTGTCCCACCAACAGGACAGACTCACCACAGTGGCATATATTTGTGAGGGCGTGGGCCTAGTAGTCATTAACATTAACTCCATATACCAAGAAGTCTCAGGTTTTTGAAGAAGTGTCAAAGAGGACTGATGAAGGCAGTATGGTGGACGTGATCTAAATGGACTTTAGTAAGGCATTTGACAAGATTCCTCATGGTAGACTGGTTAGCAAGTTTAGATCACATGGAATGCAGGGAGAACTAGCTATTTGGATTCAGAACTGGCTCAAAGCTAGAAGACACAGGGTGGTGATGGAGGGTTGCTTTTCAAACTGGAGGCTTGTGACCAGCGATGTGCTGCAAGGATCGGTGCTGGATCCACTGCTTTGCATGATTTATACAAATAATTTGAATGTGAACACAGGAGGTACGGTTAGTAAGTTTGCAGATGACACCAAAAAGTGAGGTGTAGTGGACAGCAAAGAAGGTTACCTCAGAGTACAATGGGATCTCGATCAGAAGGGCCAATGGGCTGTGGAGTCATCAAGATAATATTTGATCAAGCGTGGAGTCAAGGATTCCTCAGATAATTCGTGTTCAAATACAGTAATACCTGGATAAATTTCAGTCCTGGGCTGATGAATATCAAGTGACCTTTATGCCACGCAAGTGCAAGGCAATGTCCATCTCCAATCTCCACCATGACCGAATCCAACCATCTCCCCTTGATGGTATTACCATCACTTGATGTTCTGCTAACAACTTCCTTGTGTGGCGACAGGGTTACCTTTGACCAGAAATTGAACTAGACCAGTCAAATAAAAACTATGGTTACAGGAGCAGGTCAGATGCTCAGTAGTTCAGTGGTGACCCCTCAAAGCCTGTTCATCATCAATATGGCACAGATCAGTTATGCCGTGGAACACCCCTCATTTACCTGGATAAGTGCAGCTCCAATAATGTTCAAAAGAATTAAAAGTATCCAGGACAAGAAGCCTGCTTGATTGGAATCCCATATAGTGACTCAAACAGTCATTCCTTCTGCCACGAAGGCACAGTAGCAGCAGTTTGCATCATCTACAAATGCAGTGCAACAAATCACTAAGGCTTGTTAGACAGTATCTTCCAAACCAGCGACAAGCTTACTACCGAGAAGAACAAGGGTAGCAGATACATGGCAACACTGCAACTTGCATGTTTCCCTTCAAGCCACAGACAATCCTGACTTGGAACTATATCACTGGATCAAAATCCTGGTACCCTCTTCCTAACAACACTGCAGGTCTTCCTGCACCACATGGATTCCAGCAGTTCAAGTCAGCAGCTGCTCACCGTTACCTACTTATGGGCATTTAGGAATTGGCAATAAATGCTGGTCTAGCCAGCATTACTTAAGTGCAGTGAACAATAAAAAGCACCATTTGGGAGTAATTAAAAAGCAGCAATGTTTAAACCTTCCAATGTAACTAACGTTTATGTTATTGATTACTTAACCATTTTCATGCAGATTGTTCTTCATGTTTGTGCAGTGTGACAACAGATCTGACTGCTTTGTTTAATACTCATGTAATTCAAGAACTAATGCAACTCACCCTGCCCATGTATTACATTTTTCTTTCCCTTTACCTCCCATCCCACTCCTGGTTTGCCTGCTCCCCTAAATCTGAATACAAAGTTTCAATGGTTCCATTGGAAGTTTAGGTCCTAGCCTCCCACTAAACCGTCCATTATCAGGGTTTCACCATCTATTGTCTAAAAATGCACTTTAACAGATCTTCCATTCCTTCATGCATGGCAAAAAGATGACAGGTGTCCCAGCCACCCCTACATTTCCAGACAGGAAGTCATTTTTATTTTTGCTGAGTAGGGATTTGCTTCCCAGCTGTGCCACCAATGTTTCCTTTAAACTGAATAGATGCCACACAGAGATTCCTCTGTGTTTCTGCGCATACCAATTAGTATGCTGATACATTGACTTCTGGTTTCAAAAAGAGGTGTCTGCAACAAAAAGAAGAGGGAGTATTGTTTTCCACCTGTGGAGCGGAAAAAAAGAGTGTTCTCAAGAAAGACAGTCAGAGTGCTAGAGAAGGAAAAGGAGTGAGAGGTACAGGGTGATAGAGTTAAAAGGAGAAAAAGTGAGAAAGACAAAGGAAGAAACATAAAAGTATAGGGAATAATCACAGAATGAGGAAGATAATGAGATTTGTGTGATAAAGGGCTGTAGATAAGAGAACAGAGAAAAAAAAAACAGGACAAAGAGTGGCCCACAAATGACACAATAAAAGGGAAAGAACCTGAAGCAAAGTCAAGCAGATAGACAGTTACAGGAAGACAGACGATTAAAAAATTCCACAGATAATGCCACAGGAAATTAACTTGTTCTATTCAAAGTAGAGACACATACCTCTTTGCATAACTCCAAAGTACTAATATTTCTATGTGCTCTGTGAAGGTTCAATGACCGTGGGACATATATGGTTCTGGAAACTAGCTTCCTTCCTTACCTGATTCTCTGTTTGATTAATTCCCAAAAGGAAGACAAGCTCTGCACAGAAGATGGCCGCTGCAATGTTGCAATGGATACCACGAGTGTTGGATTTGAGTCCATTTAGACAGGTCAGGATGAAGAAAGTCAAAAGCAGTGCCACAAGAGACACACTGATAGTTGAATAGGTGACGATCGCCAAGGTCTCCAGATCTCCTTCCAGCTGCTACAGGGAACATTGATAAAAATGAATGCTTACACGTTGCCAGAACACAAGGAAGTGCACTTTATGAAAAGACCACTTGTTATCATCTTGACTGTTCTTTCCAAAGAAGCTCTCTTATTTTGCACCCAGTCTTTCCAATGTATTTTAATTTATTTCAAGAATGAGACAGGAGTGCCTCCAGCTTCGTTGAAACTGGTTCACTCAGCACAGCCGTTGGACTTAATTAAAATCAAAAGAACTGCAGATGCTGTAAATCAGTAAGAAAAACATATGTTGCTAGAAAAGTTGAGCAGATCTGGCAGCATCTGCGAAGAGAAATCAGAGTTAATGTTTTGGGTCCAGTGACCCTTCCTCAGAACTCAGGTGTGAACCAAGACCATATCATCTAGTCCATTCATCATTAAGAAGGATGCAAAGGCTTTAATAAATTCAGCCCATATTCTCTTGAATTTAGAAGAATGATAGGGGTAGATAGGGTGGACACAGAGAATGATTTTTCTGGTCAGGGGATCCAAATCGTGCATGTCAGAATAAGCAGCCAATTACTTCGAACTGAGGAGAAATGACCTTCACTCAAAGGGTTGTGAATTTTTGAAATTCTCTACACTGAAGGCTCGTAGATACTCCATCATCGATTACATTTCTTGCTGGCATAAAGATTTTTGGCTTGTCAGGGAATCAAAGGATAAATGGAGCGGGCACGATATTGGGAATATCACAATGTGCAGCAGAGTGATGGGCAGTGTGGTCTGTTTCTGTTCCTATCACTTGTGTTCTTATTAAAAGAGTATGCAGAAAGGATTGACAAGAATGACTCCAGGAATGAGGAACTTCATTTATGCAGACAGGTTGGAGAAACTAAGACCTCTTCCAAGGAGAGAAGGTTGGAAGGGTTTTGATGGTGATATTCAAAATTGGGAGGTATGTTGGTAGTGAGGGACTAACTGTTCCCATGCTCAAAGGATTGAAAATCAGATGGTTTAAATTTAAGGTAATCAGCAAAAGAAGCTACGAGGAGGATTTTCTTTTCATGCAGCGTGTAGTTGGATTTAGAATACACTTCCCGAGACCATGCTGGAAGCACGTCCAATCAGGGCATTTAAAAGAGAATTGAATAATTATCTGAAAAGGGTTGTAGGGAAAAGGCAGAAGAATGGAACCAGGTGAATTTCTTGGCAATTAAAACAGCTGTCACTAAAAGTAAGTGCTTAATTATTTTTTACCATCCTTCTTGGCATGCTATGACTCACCTTTGTAGCAGGTGGGATTTGATCCCATACCTTCTGGCTCAGAGGCAAAAGTTTGTTAAAAACAGCTTTGCTCTCCCAGTCACTGGCTGTTGTCAAACTCTGAAGCTTGCTGCATCCAGAACGCACCATCTTTTAAACATGAACTCCAGTTCATGGATAATAACATTACAAAGTCTTATCCTGGGGCTAAGCATCTTTTGAAAATATTTATACTTGCAAATTTTTAATAATATTACTTGTTTCCAGTATTCCAGAAATACTGTACAGATTTCCAAAATCTAAAAGCAAAGACAGACACAACTTATTTTTAAACCTGAACTGAGAGGTGAAAAGCACTTAATATCTGCTGCTGGACAATTTGGTTTCTTATAATTACAGTCCCGTTGAAAAAGAACAGATAGTATATGTTTTCCTGTTGATTCCTTTCTTCCATAACTCTAGAAATTAGTACAATTTAATATCACCCAGTAATGATCAAATATTTATTTTGTGAAAATTTGGGGCCTTCTTAAGGAGTACTATAACTCTTAAGCAAAATGCTATACATAACGTGCTATATCTCTTGAGAAAAATGTTTTGTACTGATAATCAACGCTTTGATGATGCTTACCTCACGATGTGAAATGTCCATGAGAACTCCAAAGATGCCAAGCTGTGAACACTGACATCGGACGTGGGTGGTGTTTCGGTGAACAAGGTCACAATCCTTTGCTGTCCAAGTGCCAGCTGGTTCAGATCTGCAAGAGAATGTGACTATTGGTTGGATAAGTCTTTGATGTCTGTGGTCGATATAGCATTCAGAAGCCAAGTCCAGGCAGGGTGAAACAGTCTCTTTTGTTTCTCTTCCACCTGGAAATACAAAATTAAGGCCTGGAAAATTGAAAACGAGACACCCTATTCACTTATCAAAACACAATTTTGTTTTAAATTTGTCATGCAAATTTAAACTTTCTGTTCTTTCAGTTTAAAGTCATCCTCTAATAAAATATCACATAGTGAAACCATTGTAGGCCAGGTTTTTGTTAATTATTAGCCCTTAACGAACAGGTTAGAATTGACAGCAGCCAGAGTGATTGGATGCCATCACATCAGCACCTGTAAATCAATGTGTGTGCAGTCCATTGCATCCTGAACCTCTGAAAACCCTGCTAGCTTGACAAAGGTGTAAGCCATCTTTCTCCCTCTTTTAAATTACAGCATATCAATGTTCACCCTCATGAACAGCAGACAGCAGCCTGACAGATATCAGATGGACAGCCTGCTGGTGTCCAGAGGAAGTTGCTCATTGCCACTGTCACTTTAGCAACAGCTATGGCATCACTGTCCTTGTCCTGCTCAAAGGTTGAAGATTAGTCGATTTTCAAAAGCACCTCCTGAGTAAAACAAAATCATATACACCATTCCTCACTAAGGTTGAGGCCGAGGAGGACAGAAGCCACAGAACCCATGACTGGGGGCAAGTAGTCTGTGAAAATCCCTTAGAGTGAGAACCAAGGCCTTCATTCCACGTAACATTACATACTGTTGATTTCACCATCTTTAAGTGACAGCAGAAAATTCACAGCACTTTTACTAACTCAACAGTAGTGGGCAGAAACCTATCTGCAGGCATTTGATGATTTCTTTAAAGATCACTGGTGGGGTATCATTCCTGCTGAATGCAAGTTCAGCAATGCAAGGTTAAGACTGAACCTTAAATGGAGATGAGTTTAAAAGTGGCACTGCTACTGTCAAATTCAAATGACATGCTGATTTGTGCCATCATCTGTCGTCTCTGCTCACTTCCAGTGCACAGTCCCACAAGGCTTCATCAAAATGTCATCTAGTACTGTCTGTACCAGAAATGAGCACGATCCATTCTGCACCTGTAAACACAGTGATGATACTGAAATAACGTTTTGCATAGATCAAGGCCAATGGAATTCTACTGTACCAACAAACACGAAAAAAAGAGAAAGAAGTTGAAAAGGCAGGACAGTCACCAGGGTACGTTTTGAAGCAGAAAACATTCTCAGCCAACAAAAGGCTAAAACTTAGAATTAGAATTCAGGTATAAAACCAGAAGGTTCAAAATGAGCTGGAATCTCAAAAACCAAAACAGTAACTGCCACGATTTAAACCACTATAAGCAGCTTAAGGAACAAAATCAGTCACTGGCTAATCAGGAACAAAACGTGGCTGTAGTGCATCAGGATAAGAAAATTTTGGAACAGCAACTGCAGTTTATATACGAAAACTTGACAACAACCACCCCCCGCCCAAAGACAAAATCAACTGACAAGATCTAGACCTATCAGTAAATTACCTATACCTTCTAGCAACATGCAGGCTCACTTGATATTGTAAATAGATAAACTTTCTTTTGGAAAGGAAGTAGATGTTATTTGTCTATCTTGCTTCTAAGAAACTTGATCTTCATGGATTCTATGTGTTGTGTATAAACAATCGTGCAACTCTTCAATAAAAACAAAGAACTGCTAATGCTGGAAATCAGAAACACAAACAGAAATTGCTAGAAAAACTCAGCAGATCTGGCAGTATCTGTGCAGAGAAAGCAGAGTCAATGTTTCGAGTCTAGAGATCCTGCTTCACCTTCCTCTCCAAAAATGCTGTCGGACCTGCTGAGATTTTCCATCAACTTCTGTTTGTGTTGCAACATTTCCTTGCAGTTAATCTGCTTTATGTCTGAAAGCTGCATGCGCAAAAATGTCTTTTTGATATAATGCTTGGTTCAAATTTTGAAATGTGTTTTACTGTTTTAAATAAAGCAAACAATGAAGTTAATCAATTTTTGATGTCTGAATGCTTATTAGACTATTGTCGTGAACATGACTCAAACCGGTTTTCATTCACTTCAAACACTTAATGAAAAACAGACGGACAATAAATGTACTTTGAAAATAAACATCACCTAAAATAAATGCATGTGCTTGTCACACTGGAAACAGCTCTTGTATTTCATAGCATTGCCACTCCCTTGATTCAATTACTGCTGTGTACCTTATGTGCAGCCATTTTCACAGAAAACCATAAGACATAGGAGCAGAATTAAGCCATTCAGCCCATCGAGTCTACTCTGCCATTTGATCATGGCTGATATGTTTCTCAACCCCATTCTCCTGCTTGCTCCCTGTAACCCTTGATTCCTTTACTAATCAATAACCTATCTTAATTACACTCAATTATTTGGCCTCCATACCCCTCTGCGGTAATGAGTTCCACAGACTCACCACCCTCTGGTGGAAGAAATTACTCCTCATCTCAGTTCTAAAGTGTTGTCCCCTCACTCTGAGGCTGTGGCCTAGGTCCTAATCTCTTCTATGAGTGGAACATCTTCTCCACATCCACTCTATCCAGGACTCTCAGTATTCTGTAAATTTCAATGTAAATCCCCCCCTCATCCTTCTAAACTCCATCCAATACAGACCCACAGTCCTCAACTGCTCCCCATATGACAAGCCCTTCATCCCCGGGATTATTCTCGAAAACCTCATCCGCCAGTACATCCATGCCTAGATACGGGGCCCAAAACTGCTTGTAATATTCCAAATTAGTTCTGACCAGAGCCTTATACAGACTCAGCAGTAAATTTTTGCACTGGTATTCTAAACACTTTTGAAATGAATGCCAACATTGCATTTGTCAACTGAACTTGCATGTTAACGTTAAGAGAATCCTGAACTAGGACTCTCAAGCCCCTTTGTGCTTCAGATTCCCAAAATCTTTCCCCGTTTAGAAAACAGTCTACACTTCTATCCTTCCTACCAAAACGCGTGACATCAGAATTTCTCACATTGTATTCCATCTGACACTTCTTTGCCCAATCTCCTAGCCTGTCCAAGTCCTTCTGCAGCCTCCCCAATTCCTCAACATGCTTGTCCTTCCACCTACCTTTGTGTCATCTGGCACAATGTCCTGAGTTCCTTCAGCCAATTGTTAACATATAGCATGAATAGTTGTGGTCTCAACGCTGACCCTGAGGAACTCCATTAGGCCCTGCGGCACCTTATCATAGGCCTTCTGGGAATCCAAACCACTAGCTCTCCTTTGTCTAACTCACTTGTTACCTCCTCAAAGAATTCTAACAGATTTGTCAGGCATAACCTCCTCTTGAGGAGCCATTTTAGCCCTTTTATACCAGGCATTTCCCCAAGTACTCAGCAATCTCATCCTTAATAAAAGATTCTAAAATCTTACCAACAACTAAGGTCAGGCTAACCATACTATGGGTTTCTGTCTCTGCCTCCATCCAATCTTAAATAGGCATGTTACCTTAGTCATTTTACAGTTCTCTGGGACCCTCCCTGACTCCAGTGATTCCAGAATCTCCTCAGCTATCTCCTTCAGAACTCTACTCCAGTGTCCAATGTCCACTCTTATCTTTTAGATACCTAAAAAAATTCTTGAAATCTTCTTTTATATTTCGAGAGAGCTTATGCTCATATTTTATCTTCTGCCCGCTTATTGCTGCTTTAGTTATCCTCTTCTGGTTTATAAAGCCTACCAAAACCGCTGGCTTTCCACTGATCTTCACCACATTGTGTGGTGTTTCTTTTGCTTTTATGCTGTCTCTGACCTCCCTTGTCAGTCATGGTTGCCTCATCCTCCCATTAGCATGTTTTCTCTTCCCTAACATGAATTTCTGCTGTGCCTCCCAAATTACCCCTAACCATTATTGCTCCACCATCTTCCCTGCTAGGTTCCTCCTTCCAACCAACTCTGGCCAGCTCCTCCCTCACATCTTTACAGTTACCTTTACTCAATTGTAATACCGTTACATCCGATGCAATCTTCTCCCTTTTAAACTGCAGGATGAATTCAATCATGTTATGGACAGTGCCCTCTAGGGGTTCCTTCACCTTCAACTCCCGAATCAAGTCTGCCTCACTAAATCCAGGATTGCCTGTTCCCTACCACAAACTGCTCCAAAAAAACTCTCTCATAGACATTCCACAAATTCCTCTTCTTAAGATCTGCTACCAACCTCATTATTCCATCCATTTGCATATTGAAATCCCCCATGTTTATTGTAATACAGGTATTTCAACTATAATGTGTATTTCATTAATGTAAATTGGCTGTAGTACAATTGATGAATAGTAGACACTGGATAACAGAAACTTTCTACTGTACAGTATAGTGATTTTCTATAGCAATTTTCCATTAACATGTTTTTCTATGGCGATTTTCTATAGAGCAACTGTTGTGTTACAGGAGAAATACCTGTAGTGCCTTTCTTACATGCTTTTTCTATTGTTATGAAGCAGAGGTCGACCCCCCCCGATAATTAAAACCGAAACATCCAGAGAGGCTTGACTCGCCGCCTTGGTCGAATTCTTTTGTCAGGAATATTAATTAAGAGTGCCGCTGTGCCTTTATCTAGATAATGCTTTCTTTAAGTGCTGAGAGCCGGTCTCTTAGGAGATGGCAGTTCACTCTCTGCCAATTTTGTAACAGTGCCCATCTTTTATACCCTTGACAACATATTAATTTCTTACAATGGGATTGGTCCTATGTTGTCAAAACCATCAGATTTAAATTTAATTGGTTTTTACCATCTAGGTGTCTGGTTTAAATTAATTGGCTAAATTCAAACTTGTTGCCTGGATAACAAAAACGTGGCTTGGACTGCTAACTACGATGCAAATGTTACAATTCAGATGCTCTGTGCATCTGCAAACCACAAGCTGCCCATAGACACTATCTTTTTCTCTCCAAAGCTAGAAAAAGCACATCATCTTTTAAACAGACCACACACTGCTTTCTCCGCCTATCATTTTATAAACATCAATATTTTACAAACACTAAATTCTAATGTCCTGCCTTCCAATCCACAAGTACTCTACCTGACTTTGCAACACTATCTCCTGATTCATTTTCTTTCCCACATCCTTAACTCTAAGTACACAGATTCTATGGCTACATATAATTTCCTGTTATTGATTTAATTTAATTTCTTACTAAAAAGGTAAGCCCGCACCCTCTGCCCATCTGACTGTCCTTTCAATAGAACGTGTATCCTTGGACATTTAGTTCCCAGCCCTTATCCCTTGCAGTCAAATAATGAACTGCCAGAGGAAGTGGTGGAGGCTGGTACAATTACAACATTTGAAAAGCATCTGGATGGGTATATGAATTGGAAGGGTTGAGGGGGATAGGGGCCAAATGCTGGCAAATGGGACTAGATTCATTTAGGATATCTGGTGAGCATGGACAAGTTGGAGCAAACGCTATGTTTCCGTGCTATACAACTCCATAACTCTATGGCATCATACCCACCAATTTCAACGTGCACTACAAACTCTTATCTCGTTTCCTATACCGTGTGCATTTAAGTACAACACCTTCAGTCCTGTGTTGACTGTCTCCCTTCTCATAGTTTTCCCTTTATCTGTTATGCTTGAAGTTAGATTTCTGACGTTTCCATACTCTTTGTCCTATTACTTGTTCTGGAAATTTTAACTTCTGCTGAGTCATCTCCCACTCTTTTAACAGGTACATAACAGTTATGGACTAATGTGAATCAAAAAATCTTGAAAATAGAGTCTAATTACAGTTAGAATGTATAAATTAAACTTTCTCCTCCTTTAAACAGGGCCTAGGAGAGCACAGTACACACTGCCCATGCCCCTGGAGAGGCCCAGGTGTATTGATGAGGAGCCTGACAAGCCTGATGGTCAGTACCCAAATCAGCTAATCTAGCAGATAGACCATCCTGATTACCCATCACAAGCTACTCAGCCAATGACTGCTCTCATTCTGAAGACCTGCAATCACTGGCTTCATTAACTGAGAAGGACATGCCTGATTTTCTCGTCACTCTGTTCTTGCTGACTTTGGGATCCACTCATATTCTGAAACCTGGGTGCTTTCAGCTGCTGCTTTCTTCGCTTTAGATCTGACTGGAGGCTGATGGAGCACAAGGTAAGGATTTGGGCCACTGGCCTCAACTCTACAATTAATTTGCCCCATAAAGCCCTCCCAACTTCCTCCCACAATGCTGGGTGGCCTTGGGCTGGGTTTCTTCCTCCCAACCTCCCTCAGTGGCACATGGTCCTGGGCTGCAGCCTTTAACCCCAACCTCCTCCCTCAACGGTGTGTGGCACGGCTTCTACACAGTTAGGTACATTTTAAACATGCCACTTAGGCATAAAACTCATGCTGTGGATAGGCAAATAAAAATCCTTAATTTCAAAATGGCTGGCTGGTCTAATTAATCTTATACTGGACAGCAAATTGAAAATATAGAGCTGTATAATACATCTGTTGGTCACAGTTAATAAAAAATAATATTTTCTGTTGTGATAACAATGCTTTCTTTGGATATCTAACACTATCAATTGGGAATGAGTAAGGATGTCAATATTTGTAAAGACATTTTGAGAGCTGGCGTTTTAAGCCGTTGCAGTTTTTCTTGTATCTCAACATCCACCCCACTGAACTAAATTAACCTTTTCTAGAATTAGATACTTTAGTGCAAGTATAAGGCTAGTTTTTGTCCCACTCTCAGACCCAAAGCTTTCAATGGAAATGTTCCAAATACTTTATTAGTTGCAATGGTACAGGAAGCCCTTTGTACATAGAGATCTTAATCAGTTGAATAGTTATCAGACGTAAAGCTTTGAGATTTCAAAAGTATGTTACTTATTTTTATAGCAAACGTTTTCATCAAAAAGCACTTTGAATAAAAAGAATGTTCTTCAAACATTACTTCGCTTTTAAACAGAATGGTCTCTCAGGGAATTAAGAGATATGGGGAGTGGGCAGGAGAGAGGAGTTGAACACCAAGATAGGCCATGACTGCACTGAATGGTGGATCATTTTGGACAGGCAGCATGGTCTATTCACATTTGTATCTATTGTTCTTGAATTAGCTTTATTGTCACATGCACTCCAATGAGGGCAGTAAAAAGTTTGCAATTTTGGTGCTTATGGCACCATCTTAGGTACAGATGCTTAAGAATTTAGTACAAAATTGAAAGAATAATAGATAAAAGTCTAGAATAAAGAATAAAAAGGAAAAGAAATACTCAATTTACAGTCCTTTCATCCCACTCCATGCCAGCACCTAGTCTCCGGACGGCACAGGGCCAAGTCTCTGGACCACACTGGGCTTCAAAACTCGAGGCCTCACCTCCGCTCCTCAAGGGCTTTGCTTCCCTGTGATGGCCTCCGGTCCGGGACCTGCCTCCTCCATTCCCCTCCAGGTAAGTTTAAAATGTTAAAAGCTTAAAAAAACACACTAAATAGGAAAAAAAAGAGAAAACGAACAAGGCTGTTTGGAGCAAATGAGTTCCGACTGGAGCGTCCTATTCTGCCATTTATGATATCAAGAGGTACTACTGGAGATTTAAATGTGGATGTAGGGATTATTGTAACTCTGACATGGTGATTTGAATTAAAATCTAATGACTTTCTCACACACATAATGATAGCAAATGCAGAAAAAACATTGTTAAGATGCACTTGATGATGGGTTTAATGATGCCCATCACATTTTAGTAAGAGAAATAAAAAAAAACCAGATTCATAATATTTTAACTAAAGCAATGTATTTAATCTAAATTAAAACAAATTATCATGTATGCTGGGAATCTGAAAATAATTGTGCTGGAAATACTCAGCAGGTCTCGTAGCATCTGAGAGTTAATGTGAATCTAATATGACTGCTTTTCAGATCTGAAGAGGAGAATGAGTTTAATCTATTATAATTGAACTAATGCAAATTGTAATGAGGGACTATGAAAGTTTCAAATTTAATGCAGACCTCTGCAAATAAAATTAAATGGCTATAAACAATCATCTGTGTTAGTGTGACAGAAATAAAGACTTCAGTCCCGTTCACAGCAGGTAAAAAGTACAGTTGGGAATTTGCAAGAAAAGTTTATATATTTCAGTCAATATGTACAGCAAATTAATAAATATGAGCAAAGGGTGTTAAGGAGGTAGAGATGCCAATATATCTCAGCTCAGAATATAAGCACTGTAAGGGAACAGGGCATTGCATGCTACATCAGAATGTTATAAATGGCAGAAAACAAGTGGTGCTTAAAAACAATGTACATCACTAAGCTTGTCAAAATCAGCATTTATATTAAAAGCGATTAGCTTTTATTTTTATTAGTTTCTGTTAAAGATTTCAAACAGAACTTGAAGTCAATACAAAAAAAAAGGATGATTGAGGGGGTTGGGTTAATGAGACAATTGAGAGAAAGGCTGATGGCTTTAAATGAGGAGCACAGAAGCAAGAGAAGCACCCGGGCCTGTCACTTCTTTATTTGGGCCCGTCTCCAAATTATGTCAAAACATTTACCATCATCCTACTTGACAGTCATCCATTATACACCAGGCATCGATGGGCTATTAAACAGAAAATAATTTCATTTTCCAACTGTGTCTGGCTTAAGGCTTCATACAAAGTCACATGCCAGTAAACAAGTCAATGGAACTGATTTTGACGTGCATCACTTATTCAGTAAATCTGGCTTGATGAGGTAGAGTGGGTGTATGACTGTAACAGGGGATTATGTACAGAATTACTGGCATTAGATTACTAGCCTTCTGTTGAATATATCTATTTACATTTTGTTGCAGGAAAACAGTAACAAAAATTGATGCTGGAACACTTCTGTAACCCCAATGTAAATCAAACAAGGGTCGATAAATAAAATAGGTTACTTATCAGCATTTCTGACAAAACTAATAGGAGAGATTTTCCTCCTGGAGTCACCTTGAATATCCAGCAGATGCTGCACTGCATCCAAAAGGAGATAGCAGTTTTGATGTTTGTATTCTGGACCATTTACAGCTAAAAACTGAATTTTCCTGTTATTCATGAATACATCAGTACATGGAACAATACAAAAGGCCACAGAAAGTTTGTCAGAGTTCCACAGTAGTAAAGACTTTAAGAAAAAAAAAAGTGGTTATACATTGTACACATTTACTCAATAGTTTCCTGGAGGAGCCAATTGTAATCGGCAGTAACACCTACCCACAAAACACTGATTCTATTTAGAGTGATTGTGAGAATGTAAAATCTAAGAGTTGCAAATACAGCATATATAGACTTTCATACCAATGGGAAATGATTAGGATTACAATGAAAAATGTTCACATGAAAAAGTAAAAAATTTCAGAGTGGCTTGCTGCAAATAAGTTGCCATGCTTAATTTTGATTTAAATTGTCTTTTAGTAAGCAATGCAGTACAAATGCTCATGTAAACACACCTGTCCAACTTGCACAGTGTAAATCAGATAGCAGATATTAAGCGAATGGCCGATTTAAATCCCAAATTTCAAAACAAGCATTATCGATACAATATCCAACAAAATTATCTCCTTTCTGTTCTTGGATATGAGCACTGTTCAAATCCCAACCAATTGGAGGTGTTCCATTTTATATCCAAAGCCAATCAAAATCAGAAATTGTACTTCCTCACCTTACATGTCTCAGTCTATGCAGGAAAAACTGCTTAAGGGATATGATTAAATGTTTAGGAGCAACAGTTTCATGCTGCTGTTCCTGATTTTCAAAGATATTTGTACAAATTTTAAAGTTTTCCTTAAGCTGAGTCCAAACATGTGACAAAAAGAAGAATCCAATGTCATCCAATTTAGAATGTGTTGAGGATAACCAACATTGCCCCTCCCAAGATAAAGTGAAGTTGCACACAGCTGGTAATACTTCACAAGTTGTAAAGAACTGTTACAATATTCAATGGATTGTACAGCACAGATTCCCATTTCTTTATAAAAGCAGCATTACGATTGTACGGTACCAGGGCAGGCTAACCACATAACAATTCAGGAGCAGGATGATACTGTAGGACTCAACGGAGAAGAAAAGTCTACATGAAGTGCAATCTGTACAATGACCTCCGTCACCCTCACAAGCACATTTACAAGCTGATGAATTAGACAAGGTAAGAAAACATAAGAAGATTATATTAACAGCAGGAGAGATTTAATTTGTTTATTCTTGTTTTGCATTAAACAGGTACAAGTTTGAAGAAGAATTAGGTTCTTCAAGACAGAAATAAAAAGACAGCTCAAACCCTGGGGGAAATTTGCATTCTCATTGGAGTAATTAATGGAATTATCTTCAGTGGCAGGTGGTCAGTCAAGTTGAGAATACAATACTGAATTGACTGGCTGAAAGCTTTGTCCCAGTAACCTTAGGGGTTGGGGCCAATCTTACAGTTCTTCCTCCAGCAGGCTGTCACCACCAGCCACATATTCTCTCCCCTCTCTTGTCAGCATTCGCAGATAGTGTTCTCTTCAGGACACCCTGGCCAACTCCTCCACTCCCAACATTTGCCCACAAAGCCATCCCGTGCAATCACAGAAAGTGCAACACTTGTCCGTTTACTTCTTCCCTCCTCACTATTCAAGGTCCCAGACACACTTCCCAGGTGAAGAAGCAATGTACCCTGCACCCGAGTCAATCTAGTCTACTGTATTCACTGCTCACAAAGTGGGCTTTAAAATGGGGAGACAAAATGCAGATGGGTGGGTGTTTTGCTCAACACCAATGCACTGTCCATAAAAATGACACTCAGCTTCTAGTTGTGTGTCACTTTAACACACCACTGTGTTCTTATTCCAATATTTTTGTCTCAGGTCTGCTGCAGTGCTCCAGCAAGGCTTAATGCAAGTTGGAGGAACACCTCATCTTCTTCCTAGGTATCTTACTGTCTTCAAGGACTCAACATCGAGTTTCACAATTTCAGAACATGAGCACCCTTTTCCAGTTTAATTGCTTCCCCCACATCACTGTGTCCTGTTTTGGAAGAGTTGCTCCTGGCACAGACAACACATTTTCAGACATTTACACTTCTTGTTAGCACCCAAACCAGCATTTATCTCTCTCTTGGCTTATAAGCAACCTGTTTGTTTGCTCATCCCTTTTTCCTCTCTCTCTCTTTCTCTGGGCACTGCCTCAATGTAGTCTATTCACTTTCTCCCTTCTCCCTCCACCCACATTATCAGCAAAAGTACCTTTCCCAGCTGTAGTCATTTCTGACAAAGGGCCACTGGGCTTGAAACATTAACTCTGTTTTTCTGTCTACAGATATTGCCAGATCTGACTTCCTCCAGCACTCTGTGTTTTTATTTCAGAGTTTTTCCTGTTTAGACACCTCCTTTGGACTACTGAGAAGAGTCATGATACTGTAAATACTGCAGGTCAAAAGATAAAAGGAGGAGTGATCAACCCCACTGCTTGTATTTTTGTTGTTGCACTCTGTTAACATGTTACTGAATTTTCAAACATGCATCTGACAGCAAGAACATTATGTTGCAACTGATCTAGCGTCTAAATTGCAACAACAAAATGTAGTTCTGGATTTCCTTATTAACTATTCACGATCTGTATTAATTGGTTTTGGATTTGTGCTATTTATGTGACATAGTCAATTTCTGAAGCCCAGGCATTACAATACAGGAGGAAACTTACTTAGTAACAAACTCAGGATTAGTTGCCTGTTGGGCTTTAAAAAACAATCTGACATGGACAGCTTAATGTACTTACAGACTAGAATGATTCCACTGGACACACACAGGCTTGCTGCGATTGGCAGTCTCCAGTAAACGGAATTCCAGGGTTACTGGTGGGTTTAAAGCTCCACGGACAAAGGTGTTGTTGTTGAAGATGGAGATAGTCACAATTGGAGAATTCATCACAGGATGCTTTGGAAGTCTGCAATCCAAAAGTTTTGAAGGTGTTCAATAAAGGACAGAGGCACTATGGAAAGTTTCTTCAACGTATTTCAGTTAATTGCACAAGTTTTTGTTCACACCACCCCCTGCAAGTTTCCTTCAAATGCATACTCCATCCTGACTTGCAGCAAAATCACTGTTCATTTACCATTACTGGGCCAAAATTCTGGAACTCCCTTCCTAACCACACTGCAGTTTCTCATGCATTGCAGTGGTTCAAGAAAACAGCTCAACATAACTTTCTCCAGGGCAATTAGTGATATGCAATAAAAGCTGGCTCATTTAGCAATGCTCACACCCTATGAACATTTTTTTTTTAAAATCAGAAAATAGGATGCACTGGAAGATTAGGTTTATAACTTCAGCTCTATCATCAGCAGGAAACAAACATTGTGACCAAACTTTTCCCAAAAAAGGAGCAACTGAGGGGTGAATCAGCTACTTCAGCATGTAATCAAGGCAAAACTGAGCAAGTGCAGCATTGTTAGAGGAGACTATTAGATTAAACATTAAGCAAAGTTGTCATCTGTTAATTTATGTAGATGGCAAAGGTTCCATGGTATTACTTGAAGAATAGCAGGGTAATTCGTTGAGCATTCTGATTGATGTTTTTATCCCAACCGCTTTCAACAAACAGATTAACTACTCATTTACATCAATGCCAACTGATGTGTATCAGCCAAATCTCAACCATCAGCAAAGCACTGGAAAGAATCCTCAAAAGCATTTAGTAAAAACCTTCTTACTAATGCTCAATTTAAGTTCCACCAAGATTGTTTGGCTCCCAAATGTGGTTAGAAAAGCTGAATTTCAGAACTGAAATTGCACCACACAGTCCTATTAAAACAGATGCTAATGGGGCTCAGGGAAATTCTCCAGCAGGTAGAGTTTTAAATGGCTCAAGAAATGGTTTGCTGGTTGGAGACCAATGATTTCAATCCCAGACATAACTACAAGAATTCCATAGGGCAGCATCCTAGATTCAACCAGCTCCAGCAGCTCATCAATGAACTTCCCACCATCATGAGGATAAAAGAATTATTTGTTGATGAGTGCAGACAGTAAAACATCCAGTTATTTTGGCCATTGAGTTTCTAATTCAATTTTCCAATTGCTGAGTCTCCACCATATTTGGAGAAATGGGTATGGGAGATGCTGAGGGTGGTCACGATTGATCAGCAACTCAACTAGCCATCTAAATGTTGCAGTTATTACAGCATGTCAGAGGAAGGATATTCTGTGCAAAAGATGGGGATGGGGGAAGCGTGACTGAAGTAAAACAATTTAATTGTTGGATTCTTGACTGCCAGTCCAGCACTGACTCTCTTCTTTCAAATCCTTCAACACAGGCACAGAGCAAGTTTGCACATTCCTGCTTGAAGAACAGTTTGGTCTCTAACTGAAATCTTTAGATTCAAGGAGTCACTGAAAACCAAAAACTAGCCCCCGAGAAAATCTCAGGAGCAGCCCTTGAAAAGAAAAACTATTCTTTGCCCTTTGGTACTGTAGAAACCACATCTCACCCACTTAATTACTGAACTTGTACCTTAAGTTACGGCGATCTGTGTTGAATCGGGCAGGTAATAAACTACCTAGTGTCCGATAAATAAGGAGGATCAGGATGGTCATAGTGGGCTCAGTCTCTGGTAAAATCCGTTGGTGTAAAACTTTACTAGTTTCATTCCGCACTTGGATAGAATTCTCTGCTTTGAAGGTGGGTACAGCTGCATTGACAAAGAATTGAATGAGAGATACAAACAACATTACTACAGATTGCAAAGAAAAAAAAAATTAGTCCTGATTTTAGTCCTCATGGGGTGAACAGTGTAGAGATACTGCATGTTTAATCAGGGAATCCACTGTCTTAGTAGCAAACATTGTTTATGAAATTCTATCTATTTATTATTGTTGTCCCTTGTTCAGGAATCACACCATCATACATGACGCTCATGGCCCAAGTGTATACTGACAGTCAAAGATATGTGCCCTCTTTTGAACCACAGTAGCTGTAGTTCCTGCTGTTATTGCTTACCTTTAACTTTTGATGGAAATAAAACAGATGTTGGCAGCACAATGTGCGTCTGGGCATCCCATGTAGACTGACCACGAAACAGTCTGCTGTGATAGCGAGGAAATCGCTTCCTTGTCTTTGTGCTATTCTCCACATGATCAATAGTTAGGACTGAAATCGAAATCCACAAATGAGAATTAATGGATGCACAGTCAGGACAGTAAAACATACAGCTAACTTGGCCACTGAGTTTTCAGCATTCTCAAAGACATTTTAGCAGATCTCTTCCTTCCTTTTATGCATATATAAATAAAAACTAACCAATATTTGCTTGGGTAGAACAAAGTTTTTGTTTTAATTTCACACAGGCAATTGTACTTATTACCAGCAACTGAGATCTGGTATGAGACCACATGTCAATTATAGGAAGGAAAATATGTCATCTGCTTTGTGACAAAGCATGTTAGTTACTTGCCATAACTGACACCATAAGCCAATCTGAATAATAAATTAATTTTAAAAAATGATTGCCCAGCCCTTGAAACTACAATGCTCCCAAACATTTTGAAAGAGGTCCTCAATAAAATATTGCTAAAGAGAGACATAGAGTCAAAGCTTTTTGTCTTTTGTTCTTCAGGGCTGGGACACAAGAAATCAAACTTTGAAATGAAACACCGTTTTATGCAGCATGAGAAAACAATGCTGATTGGTTGGACCATTGTTGGCATAGGAATGCAGCAAGATCTTTTAATTGTCAACCATAGCTGGCTGATTAACCTTAGACAGACTCTGACCAGCTAGGGGGTTACCCTGGGGAATGCATTAGAGATTGACAAAGAATCATGGAGGTTGCCAGTGAAAAAGGTTTAATGTGTGCACAAACTCTTTTCGTCTACACAGAGTGTGAAAAAATGTAGGTTTTAGGACATGCAAACGAAATATGCTGAGTCCAACTGACAGTCAGTTTCCAGTGAAATTCTAAGTACTCTCTGGATTATTTATTAAATTTGTCCAATAGCAGAATCACATCTAGTCCTGGACGTTATGTTGAGTTTTGCAAACATGGACTGGTTGAGCATAGTCAGTCCATTATCAATTATAGTCAAAAGGACATGTTCTTTGATACAGTCCATGAGTCACTGTGATGTATAGCCTACGTACCTGGCACTACACCAGCACCAACTCATACCAAATTACTCATTTGTGTGGTAGGCAGAAAGACATTTTGGTTTGAATGCAGCATCCTCTTACTACAGCTGAGTTTCTTGCAATGAAACTTCATTAAATACTTGTGTGTTTACTGTAACATATCAGAGTGAAATAGCTAGCTACACTCATTGCTCAATTTTTTTTAAACGCTTCTGTTTCAGGATAATCTGAGGTTGACCAATTAATTTAGGCTTGCGGGAGATAGTTGCAAAAAGCCCACTGACAGTTTTCTCAACTAACAGATTGAGGAAAGGGAGTTCTCATTTGATTTTTCCATTTAAATATAATTTGAGTGCAGGACAATGTTGATTGAGGTGTGTAAGGAACTTTGTTGCTACAGATTCAAAAATTGCAAACATGCAATCTATGTATTAGAAATATGCAGGGGAAATGGCCACTAACATCTTATCATCAAAGACAGGTTTTTTATGATAACCATAAAAAACGTTGTTAGCAAGAGCCATGTCTAAAGGACAGTGTATGGCAACATAATCTATTTGGGTGTATATGGTGTCATTAAAACTGAACTTAAATTGTTAATTTCATGAGTTCTAAGAGAATAGATTCAGGTATTGGTAGCAGATCTAGATTGTCAAGATATAGTGACGAGGTGCAAATGTTAATGGCTTGAGTGATAGCTTAATAAGTAAAAATGTTCAAAATACTCAAGGACAGAGAGTGAATCCATTCCCGAAAGTCCCCAAACCACCAAGACATTCACTCACAGAGGGGACCAAAGGGAGAAATGCTGACCCCATAAGTTGAATGGAAGGTAAAGTAACGGGGCAGCTCCTCCAAACACAGGCCTGTTCTCTCTATGCTTGCTGCCGATAGGTAGGTCCACTATCGAGCCTGAAGATAAAGGCTTCTAGGGTCTGGGTAGGGAGAAGACTAAAAGGACCACAAAGGGGCTGGGGGAGATCAGAGGGTGCCACGAGGAGGCAAAGAGTGGGGACAGGCCACTGCAGAGAGTACCTGGGAGGCAGCAGGGCTCAAGGGAAACATGAGGCCACAGGAGAGGTTGAGGTGCAAGCATTGGGAGTGAAAAGCAGGCAGCAGGTGAAGGGAAGCAAGGTAGATGCTGGAAGGAGGAGAGAACAGATTCAAACGTATCAACTAAAGAATACTCAGCTAACTAGTAGCAATGAATAACTTGCTAATGAAAGAGGTATCTTTAGCTTAAAGTTGCATACATTCAGAGTTACTCTATGCGGAAGATTGAAATGGATGCTATTGTAATTAACAGCATGTCAACTGTTAAATTTAAATCTGAATTTGAGATTGCAGATGCAGTAAAATTTAACTGTCTATTTATAATATGCCAAATTCCCAAAAATGTAATGAAAACACATCAGCTGTGACCTTTTCTTTTTGAGTTCAAAAACCTGATATGTCAATAAGATTGTGGGAAGTAAAATGACTCCATCACTTAACAAAGGAGTTACTGAGAATGAAAAAGCAGCCCCCCAAAAATCAAAAAGTAGCCCTGAAAATAAAAAAAATTGAATCCTAATATGTACTCTTGAATGATATGATTTGATAGTTTTCACATCCTGCTATATCTCCATGCCAATCATGGTCCAACTAATCAGCACCCTTTTATTATCCTGTAAAAAATGATGTTTCCTTACAAAGACTGGATTCTTATGTCTCATTTCTGATGAGCGCAAGGCAGAAAGTTTGGACCTTGTGTCTCTTTTTAGGAATATATAAGTTTTGTACCACCAAGCAAATGTAGGTACTCACTTATATTGGGGGTTACAATAGCAACTGGATTGAGGTAGGTGAGTTTCATGTTTCGTGTCAATGTCCTCATATATTCTTCAATTTGTTCCATCAGATGAGCTGTTCCTCGTTCTGTTTGCTGAAGCACATTCCAATGTTCTGCATTTTCCAGATCCAGAGCTGCACTTCCTGTTCTTAGGAGGTTCTAAAAATGGTGTACAAGAGCTGGTATATCAACACCGTAACTTGACAATATCAAACAACTGACAATGGTTTGCTGTTTTGATGAACTCTGTTATCAGAGTGTTAAAAAAGACTTGGTGAGAATTATGTCCATAAGATGCTTCCCCGCCCCCATACTTATAACACACTGTCATGTTATCAGCACATTTTATAACAAATATTCAACATCTTAAGTAGAACATTGTAGGTTAATCCTAATCACTGTCTGCAAATGAAGGTGACAAGTTTCTATAGAATTAGAAAAAAAGTGACACTTTCAATAAAAATTATTTTAGGCAATAATTTTGCATGAGAATGGATCTTCTGATTTGCCCTGATAATTAGATTTTAAAATATTTTGCCCAGTGTTGTCGGAGGTACAAGGTGATAACAGCAGGCTGAGGCAACAAGGCATTTGTATCTCCTTCAGCAACGAGGTACAAGGATTGTGAAACAGGAAAAGTGAGGAGGAGGGTGATTTCCTTATCAACTCAGGGTCAGAAAGAGAGGGTATGACAGATTGGATTAAGTGAGAGAAAACAAGAAAAAAATGACTTTAGTTGGTGTACTGTGAAAATCTTACTCCACTGTCTGTTGTAGTAAAACTCTGCAGCACAACACATGGTAAATTGGGAGTAAAATACATTCTATCAATTTCAGAGTATAAAAAATTAATTTGATTTATTTTCCTTAATTTGGTACAGATCTGTAAAAAGAATGAAGCATTAATGCAAATCTGGAGCCTCATGTGTCTTTGACTCATTATTAAAATAGTAATTATAATTAGTTTCAAAGCTTATCTAAACAAATGTAATCCAAATTAAGTATATTTAATCTATCTCACATGTTAACACTCTAGTTCCAGATTAACGCTACATGACAAATTTGATTCCACAGATTAACGAAGCACTACAAACTAAGCATGCTTGTTTCAGATTAATAATTAAAATTGCAATCATTTGAAAAACAGACCTTCAATATTTTATAAAATATAAATAATCCCAACCCATACAATGATGTCATTAATATCACCTCAATTTATGACCTTTAAGGATGAATTTCTCTGTAAACAAGCTTTGTTCTAAGAAGTTGCATGTGAAAAATATACCTTGTTGTTTCATAATTCCAAGACTGTCATTAAGAAATGTAACAAAAGCAAAATAGTCTGTGAACAGATTTGACCAATTCCACAATTATCTTCATGGGGAGCTTACTGCTCTATTTTGTTTCTCTGTATGACATTCTTCTCATGTCATGCAGCTAACCTCAATTAGGCCAGACAGTGAGGTTTCCCCATAATACTGAAGGATAAAGACAACGGCCTTGTATATCGATTCAGATTTAATGTACCAGCATACAGTAATGTTACTGGCAGGGATCAATGCAATACAGCCTTTTGTATTTGTATGCAAAAGGTTGAAGACTGTCAGCTGACTGGAAATACACATTCTTGTTATACACTATGTATTTTTGAGGTCTAAACCCATATTTCCACTATAAGCAAAATAACTTGGTAATACTATATTTTTTAGCATAGGGAGGCTTATCTCTACCATTTATATTTATGTTCAGACAATCAAAAGAAACCCCAATCCATTACAAAAATATTTTTCATGGATCCCATTTTTATAGCCTCCTTCAACAAGCTGGACTTCTGTCTCATCTAAGATTCTCAGCTTGCTCCTCTGCCTCCTACAGCAAAGTCTGCTTTTACATTCTTTTTCTGCCTGTTTGGAGCAACAGAGTCACATAGATTCTATTTATACCACACTTAAAATGGGAGCTGCAATATTAGGAGATTTTATCACAGTTTTTAACATTTTTGATTCCGTGGTATACAAGTGATTTTGTTTGGTAGAGACATGTGGTATAAATAAGAGTGACACTTCAGCCAAAAAGGAAAAATCTAGAAAACGTCACTCAATACTCCTATTGAATGTTAATTATCAGGAGGTAAAGAAAGAAGATTTGCGACAACTCCATTATCAAGGTAATCACGTGTATTCTTACAAGCAATTTTCAATTTTGTTGGAATTTATTTTCTCACTAATTATGTTCATTGAATCTATAAACGTTCTCAGCCTAGGTTTAATTCTTTGGGTTATCTGCATGAACATCAACCCTGCTTCTGATTGAGCTATTTTTGGCTTTTGTCCCTAAACTTGAACTCTATTTTTCCATCTCCCCATCTCGTCTTCACTTCAATGAGTAAAATATTACTGGGAACTGCATTCTGCTGTCAGATCTGTACCACACCAGATGGTAGTAAACTGTTCCTCTTATGTGTTACGCACGTAATATAGGAATTGACACTGAGCCACGGAGGTAGCACCAGATGGGAGGAAATAGTTTACTGTTACAAGGTGTTTACTATACCTGTCCAAGAAATGGTACTGAGGCACAAATGAATTGCTCATTTTTGCCTACCATATTATTAAGAATCTCATGGTTTTTACCTCTGTATAGTGTACATCCTGTGTTGCTGTAAGATTGAATCCACGTTGTCTACACTCAAATTCAAGCATCTTCAAGAGAAGGCGATATGTAATGTGGATGTCATTTCCAAAGTACTGGTCCATCTCCTCAGTGACTGTACGCATATGTCGGGCAAGTTTCTTTGCCTCAATGGTATTTAGTTCAGTTTCATTCCTCTCCAGCCTTTCCAGCTTTCAACAGAGACAAAGAAAAATTATATCACAGAAATCAAACTAGTGTGCGTACAATATACCAAAATCGGTGGTGGTTGAGTTAAAATGGCCAAACTCATTTATTGTTTAAACTTATTGTTCCTCATTGGTTAATTCTTGCTAGATCTTCGACAGCTACATAATGATTCAGGTGAACCAGCAATGTCTGATAGAAAAGAAAATGCGAACATATTTAAATTATCAGAAATACACAACAAATATAAATCAAGTGAGAACTCGATCCGATTCTGGCTGGGGAGGGGTCATTGCTTACAAAGATCAGGTACTATAAGGATCTTAGAGACAAAGTGATGAGTGGGATTAGGTTATATCAGAGGGTCAAAATGTCCCAAGTTCCTTCTCCCAACTGTCCTAGTTTTTTGTTTTGCCTTCCTAAGTAGATCACAGCCTAGGTGGATATATATATTGTGGTACAAAATGTACAGCAAAGTGTGGAAAGGCTAAGTACAGACAGCTTTCCCCAGCTGTCATTGTTTGTATATCATTGAAAAGATTATGTGGTTTTATTAAAAAGCAAATACAAAAGATTAAATCATATAATCGTGGACGTTTACATCACAGAAAAAGGCCAACAGGTCATTCATCTCTCTATTGGCTCTGTTTCAGTGCATCAAAACTTATCACACACACTCCATAAGTTGTGTCTTTGTTTTATAACTATAAAAGAAATTCCCATATCATCCTCCTTTCACATTTGGTAATCTTTCATGATAGCAATTCCTAGTTTTTATGACTTGAAAAGTACAACTGATAGAAAAGCGTTTAAAAATTAACCTCAGTTAAGAAGGCTTCCTGTTTGTGTTAACAAAGGTCACTGCTAAGCTTTAATATCAAAGTACACAAGCACTATTTCCTCCTTGAGCTCTCTCAAACATAGGTCTTTAGTGATCTTTTAGAATAATCACCAAACCATGGCAAAGTGTTGTGATTTATACCATGGGTAGGTAGCAGCACTCAAAACAAATGGGGCAGTAGGAAAATTTGCTCCCAATGTTCACAAAACACCCGAGACAATTCAATCACCGGGGTGATCAATCAAAAAACAAGTCACCCCAACATGCCGAATAGTCAGAATATCTGAGGAACTGTTCTTCCAAACACAGGCCGCTTCTCCTCCATAATGTGGGAGGAAAGTAATTTTGTGAAGATAAGGTTATGTTAATGATAAGAAAACTCAAAGTTGTAACAAAGGAAAAAACACTCAATGCTATTTTCTTTCCACTTTCACGTACGCATCAAAAATTTGGACAAGGTCTCCGGGAGAAAACAGGTCTTTGAAATGTGTATGCTAAGATACATACTGTAAAAAATGCTGAACACAGACCATAAGAGATGTCTGAAATTGCACATATATTCTTCAAAATTACTTCAAAATGTCAATGTTTTGGCCATTTGATCAGAGCTGATTAGTTCCTGAGCTCTCCTAAATGGAAAAATGGATGGTAACAGAGGGAGGGGTCATTCTGGGTGTGGTTGGATAATGGAATGCCACAGAGCCGTTGAAGATGGACTACAGTGAATGTGGGAGGTTGGTGTCATACGGATGAGGGATATATCCAATACCAGGAAACTTCCTGGCAGAGCAGCAACAAGCAATAGCAGCTGATCCACAGCTTGCCAAATGATCTAATCAGTGCTTACCATCTAAACAGTACCAACCATTCACAGATATTATTTAGCAACTTATTTGATTAAGGGAAAATTACAATTTGGGAGCAACTCCCAAAGAACAATCCAGATGTGGCAAAGTGGATAACAAATCGAGCAACCCCTCAAAACGTTCCTGCCAAACTTCACTAGAGTTAATCCAGTGAAAAATTCTACCCTCAATATCTAATTGACTATGACGATGTTTACGTTGCAGTATGAATGTTTAGCACAGTAGCTGAAATTTTTCCCAGAAATTATTTTAGGTTGGTTATCTTTTATTCAGGACAGATTAAAGTTTGAATACAGAAAAAGGCTTTCAAAGCAGTACTTACAGTCTCTGCCAATTGCATGAGTGGTGGCGATGTACAGTTAAAAAGATCTGGTTCCAACCAGCCATGTTCCTCCCCACAGTGGCGAATCACAGTACCTGAAATAGGTGGTTTAATATAAGACAATGATCTGAAAAAGCTGGGCTTTTAACAGAAAAAGCTTACACATGAAGCCAAGCAAAGCATCACACAGTTCAGCAGTGAGCACAACAACTTACCATCAGCCCGCATGCCTGCAAAGGGAGAAGAGGAAAAAAAAATACAAGGGTCAAGGTGACAAGAGTATGTGAAAGAAAATGAAACTACTCACCAAAACTGTGTGCTGAGAGGTTTAAAAGGAGATCAGCTTCAGCAAGTCCTTCAAATAACACTGTTTTGTGGATTTTTTATTGTTTGCACAGCATGTGCAAAAGTATTGAACTCAAGTGTATAAAAGGGATGCATTAACAATGGTTGGGACTGTCTCTACCAAACAAAATCACTTGTATACCACGGAATCAAAAATGTTAAAAACTGTGATAAAATCTCCTAATATTGCAGCTCCCATTTTAAGAGAGAAAGTATAAGTGGACAAGTATGTCAGGACATATGAAAAGTGTGTCACAAAGAGGAAGGAAAACAGAAGTAAAGAAATATTAAAGAGATAGTGAAATAGGGTACAAGGTGAGTATGTATGTATGTGTAGGAAAATAGTCAAATGGAGCAAAGATCTTTCCAATCTTTATTTGAAACTAGTACTGATGCAAATTAAGCAGGCCAAAATATTGTATAAAATATTTTTTTACAGATGTGATTAATTTAAAAAATGCCTTTACATAACAGAAGAGGTGTTCAAACTTCACATAAATTCAGCTTAATGCAGAAGTGTTTAGCTGAAATTTTATTGGCTCCCAAGAGTTTGGGAAGGGGCAGGGGGAAAGGTTACCAGTTTGGATTAGTTTCCCAATGTATTCCTTCCATTAGGGCATTTTATGAGCAGCAGGACTGGCAGGTCACCAGTTACCATGACTAGGGCCTGTTTATTGGTGCCGTCACAATTTTGCTGAGGGTGGACTGCAGCACCCCCACCCCGACCTTTCCAGCAGCAGCCTGAAGGTGGTTTTCATGAAACAAAGATATAGCCATGAGAAAGGAAGGCAGTGCCCAATGACCCCGATAATTTTCTTGGAGGGATTTCTCCTCCAGCACCCAATTCTGAAATTTTTTCAAAGATTTTTCTTGCCTATCTGCTGTAGGCCTCTTGTTCCTGGCTGCCTAAGCAACAACTACTGGTCCTGTGATTGGACTGGCACCTCATGGGGGCAGGCCACTATGCGTATTAAAGCGGCAGTTCCAGCAACAATAATATGTGGCTGAAGTCACTTCCAGCCCTGCTGCTGGGAATCTGCCACCTCTGGAAAATCCTAATCTTTTTGATCATGTTTCATAGACATATATTCTGAAGCTTCACTGACAACAAATAAACAAAATTTAAATCAATATTAATTTGTTACCATCTTAAACTGCAAACACATATAGATCCACATTTTCTAAAAACTTTCAAAGTCCAAACAGGGGTAAACTAATCAGTTAGAAACATAATCCAATGCAGACTGAGCTGGTTGAGTTGCCTAGGCCAGATTGTCGGGGCTAGAGAAGTAGAAACTGTCTAGGCTACGGTTTAGACACATTGGGTTGAATTTTCAAAATGGAATTCGGAACCCAAAATCCCACTAAAGTCTAAGTTCAACCACCATGCCTCAAGTACATCACTCATCAAGCTAATCTGAAATGCAAGTACCTGAATTGGGCAGGAAGCAGGAACTGCCTGTGGAACACAAGGGGTAAAAGGAAGATGGCAGTCATGATTGGGCTGGTCACTGACTTGCTAAAAAATGCAGAGAGATCTTTAGAGGGCCAACAACACAAAACCACAAGATGGTGCCCAAACAACAAAAACGAAGTAATGTGCTCAAACCAGTTCAAGGTCTCCAAGGTGCCCAGAATTTTCAAAACATTAAAAAATACTTTTCCCATGCCAAGCTGTGAAGTCGAACCATGTGCAATAAAATGAAAACAGCTGTACTGGTTGACTCAGCACCGAAACGCTCCTTTGGGAGTTTAATTGATTTTTAAATGGAGGAGCCTGGGTTCCCTGTTCCCTACACTCACTTTGAAAATTGGAACCTGTCCTGAAGGTGTTAAGATCTAGAGATGTCCCAAGGAAATAGGATTTTTAAATCAGATTGACACAGCGCCCTGACTCTGCCTACATTTGAAAATCTAGCACCTCAACTTTGCTGGATTTATTGTTTGTGAAAGTTGTGCATTTATTTTCTCCCTCAATTTGTGAGCTTTTTTTTTAAACATGGCTAAGCATCCTCCTAAGAAACAGGAGCAGGTGTACACTGTTTCAGCCTGTTCCACCATTCATTGAGATCATTGCTGATCCAAGTGCAGCCTTAACTCCACTTTCCTGTTGTTCCTCATAACACTTTGTTGTATTTTTTCATTAACCGGTTCAAAGATGTTAATTTGCAGCTCTGGAGCAGGTGGGACTCGATTGCGGCCTCCTGATCCAGGGATAAGGACACTACCACTGCACCATAAGATGGCCCCTAAAATATATAAGTTAATAGGTCCGAAGGATTTAATGTTCAATGTTAAATTTAATGTTACCCATTCTCTGACTGTTTCACACAGTCTGTGGGTGAAGACAGTGAGCTCTGCACGAACCTTCAGAGAACAGGCGTACTCTGTACAAATCCTGAGAATGAAAGGAATTATACCTGACTTGAACTATGAGTTCAGATATAAGGATGCCATACTGCAGTTATACAGGGCCTTGGTGAGACCATACATAGAGGCATGTGCACAGTTTTGGTCTCCCTACCTGAAAAGAACATTCTTGTCATGGAGGGAGTGCAGTGGAGGTTCATTAGGCTTTAATTGGGGATTGGCACGGTTGTCTTAGGAGCAGCAACTAGTTTGTCTGGGTCTATATTCACAAGAGTTTAGAAGGATAAAAGGGAATCTCACAGAAACATATAAAAATCTAACAGGGGTGGACAGACTTGATGCAGGGTGGATGTTTTCCCTGGCTGGAGAGTCTAGAACCAGGAAGTTACGGTCTCAGGATACAGGGTAGGCCATTTAGAACTGAGATGAGGAAACACTTCTTCACTCAGAGGGTAGTGAACCTGTGGAATTCCCTACCACAGAAGGCTGTAGAAGCTAAGTCACTGAATATATTCATGGAAACAAATACATTTTCAGACTTTAAAGACATCATAGATATGGAGGGAAAGCAGGAACGTGATATTGAGTTAGCAGATCATGGCTGTTTTGAATACTGGAGAAGCCTCAAAGATTAGAATGATCTACTCCTGCTCCTAGTTTGATGTTTCTATATAATGCAGTTGTATTTATTGATCATGCAGTAAGCCATCTTGTTAACCAAGAACAGAATGTAAAGATTCTCTGGTGGTCCATCTTCCACAGCTGATTATTTGACAGGCACTGGACAAAAAATAGGCAAAGGAGGATTGGTGCCAGTAGATTCTCTCAAACAACTCATATGCTGAACCACATACTGCAAAGGTTGCAGATACCATGGAGGTGCTAATTATGGCAATTGGGTAATATCACATCCTTAACTCCCTTATCAATGCTGATCCGCTCACTGTTCGCTATGTCTCATGCAAACTTGCAAACATGAGAAAGGATTCCACTTTTGGGCCTAAAAAGTGGCAAGTCTTCTCAAATTACTCTGGAAAGCCAAAGAACCTAAAAAGATTTGAACAACAAGTTGAACAAGCTATTTCATGCTGATATCATGTGGTAGTTATATGTGTATTTCCCACTAACAGCGTGCTGCAGTCTGTCCATAAAGGCATTCTGCCTATCACACAATTGAGCAATGTCACATACAAGTTTCAGTGCAGGCGTAATATAGGTATGTAGGCCATACCTCCCAAAGATTGATTGATTGAATAAAACACTGCTCCTTAGAATGTTCACAATAGGCAGAGTACAGAATGTATTCGATCAGCCCACACTTGCAAAACCCAAAGCAAAATGGCTACTGTTAGATATGATTACACAATTGGGTGGCACATACTAACAATCCTGAATGCATTCATCACTACATTAATAACTAATTTGTGAATCAGTTAAGCTCTTAATGTGGTTCATTTATGTTTTGTAGAAGTAATATGCATTTACAAGCAGCAACCCATTCTCAGTAAAAGAGACTTGTTTAAACTTTGTGCCTTTTTTGTATTACCTGGGAGTTTTGGAGGTTGGGGGTGGGGGGTGCAGGGAGAGCTATTGTTCCCTGTTGCTTTCTCCACAGCAATGCTTGGCTAATGAGAGTCAACGTGCCAAGTTACCAGCACCTTACTATTCTGTAGCATAAATTGTTGGGATCATTTGAAATGTGGCATTCCTGAATTTGTCCTGATGTTGCATTCTGGAAAGATTTGTCAACACATCGCTCTTTTCAGCATTATTCAAGTTTTTTTGATAAAAAATCATGTTTTTTGAGATTAGATTGACTAAATCTTTCACTTTGCTGTTTGGGTTCAAAAATTCTACTATTCTTACCTCAATGGCTGTAGTTTGATTTGGAGTTAGATCAAACTACCTCCAACTCTTGAGAGTGTAAATGCAGAATGTTTCAATGTTACCAGATATTTACTAACCCGTACATCATACCAACATAATGTTCTCCAACTTCACACCTGCCTCAGTTCAGCTGTTCCTGAAACCCTCATCCAAGTTTTTGTTAATTCTAGACTCGACAATCCCAATGCACTCCTGGCTGTTCTTCCATATCCTACTCTCTGAAAACTTCAGATCACCCAAAATTCTCCTGCAAAAGTCTTGATTTGTACCAAGTCAAATTCCTTCCTTTGTGCTCAATGACTTACAACAGCTCCCACTCAAGGAATATCCAAAAGTTAAAATTCTCATCTTTGTTCTCAAATTTTCATATGGCCTTGTTCCTTCCCATCTCTGTCAACTCAAGCACACCCACAACCTTCCATCAATCTTGCGTTCTTCTAACTCTTATTTCTTTAACATCCTTGATTTTAACTACTTCACCATTAGTGACAGTCCTTTCATTTGGCAAGGCCCTAAATTCTGGATTTCCTTCCATAAACCTCTTCCATCTCACTTTTGTTTTTTGAAACAATATTAAAATTTGCATCTTTGAACAGAGCTTTTTAATCATCTGGTTTAACATATCCTTACGTTGCTCTGCATTGTATTTTGTTTTATAATGCTTCTCTGATGTGCCTTGGAATATTTCATTACATTAAAAGTGCTATGTATGTTGTGCCTACTATTAGGAAAAACAAACTCAGTTAAAATAAAAAGAGATTGTGTTACAATGCAGTAAGTTAATACAATGTAGGCAGAATTTAAGACTTGAAGTTTACCCTGAAACATTCAATTCTGGGCAATGTGCAAACCCCATACAGTCACTGAGGGTGGAATCGAACCTGGGCCCTGGCACTGTGAGGCAGCAATGCTAACCACTGACTCACTGTGCTGCCTAGTTTCTTTTATTTTTCAAAAATTTCTGCCCTTAGGTTTAATTGATAAGGAACTTTACACTGTCAACAACAAACTGAAAGGAAGGACAAGTTGGCGAGTCCCATTGAGTATGCATTAACATTGCCAGAACATGAACTGAATAGCCGAACAATGTGTGACTTAACCAACTTTTGTGTGAATATGAAAGCGTGAAGAAAAAATTGTTGTGAGAATAAGGTAGAATAGTCACTCACCAAGGGAACCCTTTGGGCACAATACAGCTGCTGGGAGTCCAAACTTTGTTCGGGGCCACCAAACGCCAGCCTTGAGTGATTTGGGGCATCCATC